>NC_142170.1:22003715-22372465 GCF_029865625.1 Vigna umbellata
ATTTAGCCCACTAAAAGAGAGCATTATGTGTTTTATCATTTGAACCCGTAGCCTTGAACATAATTTGAAAACCCCTTGTGAAAAGCTTTACCTTGAGTTAAGTAGAAAATATTTTGTGGTATTGACAAATGTCCAAGTTTGGGGTTGTTGGGAAGTTATGAAAGGGAAATTGAAAGCATTGAGCTAAGAGCTAAGAACTAAGTATGTGAAAAGAAAAAGAAAAAAAGAAAGAAAAGAGAAGAAAAAGCAAAGCTCAATGCAAAGGAAAGTTGGGAATAAGTAAGAATGGTTGTGTTTATATGATTCTCTTAACTCAAGGGTTTTGTGATCTAGAAAAACCAATTTTCTTGTTATCCCAGCCACATTATAAGCCATTGAAAAGTCGTTGTGATGATGCATGCTTGTGAATGTATTTGATTGTGGTTAAATGAAAGGCAAAGTCAATTCATGTGACATTTTGATAGTAGAGTGAATGAGTGAATATCTCCTATACACTTGTGTGTTTGAGTGAAACACTTTATCTAGAGAGGATAGATTCCATGAACACATAAGAACATCTTTGCTTAGTTAATTGATCATTCATGAAAATAGCATTTGTTGGATAGTATGTGTTTGAGTGATCACTAAAAGCATGTGCACATCTTGATTGAAGTCTTGATGATGAGCTAAATTGAGTATTTACTTGTCTTGAAAGAAGGATTTTTGAATGTGGTGAACCATTATATGGATTGATGGAAGATTGAGTTACATCTTGTTTGCTTGAGGACAAGCAATGTTTTAAGTTTGGGGTTGTGATAACGGTTGAAAAATCGTTATTTTTATGCTTAAAATTGATACCAAAAGCAACCTTTAAGACTTAGAAACTAGCTTGAACTCATATTTTTGCTTTAGTTTTGTGAATAAGAGAGTTGAAAGTGAATTTAATGGTTTTGTGCAAGATTCCCTTGATTTTGTAGGCTAATTGAATGATTTGAAAGAAGAATTGAAATACCGAATGATTGGAGTGCTGAAAAGTCAACCAGAAACCAGAAAAGTCAACCAGTCAACCAGAAAAGTCAACCAGTCAACCAGAATGCTGAAAAACACACCAGAATGCAGAAAAAGTGTGACCGAGTGGCGCTGAGCGGCACTTTTCAGGTGCCAAAATCACTGCTGAGGGGCAAAAACAACAGCTAGGGGCAAAATGGATCATGCGGTATTACCGCTCAGCGGTAAAATACCGTTGAGCGCCATTCTAAGTGGGCTTGGACCGGTTTTCTTTTGTTTTTATGGGCTTGGACTTGTTTTATGTTATTTTTATGCCCTATTTAAGGACTTGCACATCCTAGGGTTTGTATCTTTGGCTGGGAGGAAGCAGAAACACACTTTTCACCCCTTGGGGGTAGATTGGGAGATGGTGACGGCTCTCCTCTTCTCTTTCTAGGGTTTTTCTATCTCTTTGATTCTTTCATTATTGTTCATCTAGTTTCACCATGAATATGGTGAACTAAACCTTGTATTGTTGTTGGGGAATCAATGTAGTCTTGTGAAACTCTCATATATGGAATTTGTTTTAACATCTTATTTTAAGACTTATGCTTTCTTTCATCATTAGTTAGGGTTTTTCCTCTTTGCTTAAAGCTTGCTTTGTTTAACTTATTCATTGCCATGATTATTGATTTTGTCGATATGGGAACGTACGGGGAAATCTAGATCCGGGGAATTTCTCCCAATAGCATATTGGTTGCCTTTAAGCTCCTGCACTTCAAAACTAATTACTAAGAATGCTAGGAATTGTATGAACTCGTAATTAAGGATAGGCCTTCTTGCAAAGTGATTTAGAGAGTGGCATTAGCAATTGATGAAAACAATGATGAATTCCTAAAAGTATATGAGAGTGGATAACATGAAATTGATAACCCCAACAACATACTCATCCATCTAATTCATTAAAGTGTTTGTTTTCCTCTTTTCCATTGATCAAATTCATGCATACATGTTTAATTACTGTCTTTTGCATTTAAACCCTACAATCAATCGTTAACAAGTCTTAAATAATCAACAAATCATATAACTAACTAGGCCGTGAGTCCTTTGGGAGAACGACACTCGGTCTTACCGAGTTTTATTACTTGATACGATTCGGTCACACTTGCCGATTGTTAAACAAGTTTGTGGCGCCGTTTTTCGGTGTTCATAAATTTGTCATCAATACCTTCGTTCACATCAATGATAGCTTTGGCCGTTTTCATAAACGGTCTTCCAAGAATAATGGGTATCTTTTCAGTCTCCATCTTCATCACCACAAAGTCTACCAAGAACTGGAGTTTGGCCACACAAACTATAATATCTTCTGCTATTCCACAGGGTTCCTTTGAAGATCCATCTGCCATTACTAAGTTAACCTTTACAAGTTTCACATCAACATCACCGATCTGCTCCAATAAAGAATAAGGTATCAAGTTAACACTTGATCCTAAATCGAGTAAGGCTTTGTTTATCCTCTTTTTTCCTATTGTGCATGGAATGGAGAAACCTCCTGGATCTTTTGCCTTTAGAGGGAATGACTCCTTTTTAACAGCTTTAGAATTTTTTGTATCATCCTCTCTACGTCTTTTCCTTGTAGAGACTTCTTCTTCAGGTTTAGTATAAACTGCAATTTGTTGTAGTATCTGATTCCAAGGTACATCATTGTCCACCATCTTGAATAATTCTGTAAAATTAAATTGCTTCTTTTGATTCATTGGAAAAGGAAAATTATCATTATTCTCTATCTCTCTTCTCTCTTTTTCTTTTTCTCTCTCTTCTTTTTCTTTCTTTTCTCTCTTTTCTTTTAACTCAACTCTCTTATCATTTGTACTCTCCACCACTTTGCATTCTTCCCTGGGGTTAACCTCAGTATTAGCCCCAAAATTTTTATTTTGCCTCTCTTCCAATTGCTTAGTAATCTGACCCATTTGAGTCTCCCAATTCTTAATAGAAGCCTCAGTGCTCTTTTGAGTAGACTCAGTTTTTTTTATGAACTGATTAAGAGTCTCTTCCATCCTTATTGACCTTTCATTTAGTATAGCCATCTGTTGCCATAAGGTTGGTTGTTGCTGTTGCTTATTGAATTGCCCAGTTTGTCCAGCTTGCCCAGTTTGTCCGTCACCAATGCTTGGGTGTGGTTTCCACCCTTGATTAAAATTCCCCTGACGGTATTGATTGGCCATGAAGTTTACATCTTCTAATGCTTCTATTGGAAAAGTGCATTGACCATTGATATGGTCTCCTCCACATACTTCACATAACTGTGATTGAGCCTGTGCAACAGTCTTTAACTCTTTTGGTAATTGTGCAAGAGTTTTCGTAAGAGTCTCTAGTTGTTGAGTTAGTATCTTATTTTGTGCTAGCAAGGCATCATGGGTTTGTAATTGTAGAACTCCTTTTTGTTGTATAGGAGCTCCTCTTTCACTATTGAGCTCATTGTCACTAGTAGCCATATTGTCAATGATTTCTGTAGCTTCCTCTGGAGTTTTCCATTTTATATTTCCTCCTGCTGAGGCGTCAAGCATCATCTTGGTTTGTGGACCAAGACCTCCAAGGAAGGTTAGGACTACTTGCACATCATCAAAGCCATGCGTGGGTGTTTTTCTAGTTCGGATTGCTTCCTGCATACACAAACAAACAAATCCCTAGAAGAGTTGGTTAGCACAAAAAGATATAAAAGAAGATATAAAATAAGAGATAAGAAGATAAAATAAAAAAAGAAATAAAATAAAATAAAAAAAATAAAATAAAAAAAATAAAATAAAATAAAAACAGAAAAAATAAAAACAAAAATTCAAAATTCAAAATTCAAAATTCAAGTCAAAGATAATCAGTAATCACACAAATGAACTAGTTAAACCACGAGTCCCCGGCAACGGCGCCAAAAATTTGATGACAAATTTATGAACACCGAAAAACGGCGCCACAAACTTGTTTAACAATGGGCAAGTGTGACCGAATCGTATCAAGTAATAAAACAAGGTAAGACCAAGTATCGTTTTCCCAAAGGACTCACGGCCTAGTTTAGCTATGTGATTTGTTGATTATTTAAGACTTAAGAACAAATTGATTGTAGGTTTTAATGCAAAAGACAATAACTAAACATGTATGCATGAACTTGATCAATGGTAAAGAACAAAACAAACACTTCAATGAATTATATGGATGAGTATGTTGTTGGGGTTATCAATTTTATCTTATCCACTCTCATATATTTTCAGGAATTCATCATTCTTATCATCAATGCTAATGCCACTGTCTAAATTACCTTGCAAGAAGGCCTATCCCTAATTACGAGTTCATACAATTCCTATCATTCCTAGTAATTAGTTCTTAAAGTTCAGGAGCTTAAAGGCAACCAATATGCTATTGGGAGAAATTCCCCGGATCTAGACTTCCCCGTACGTTCCCGTATCGACAAAATCAATAATCATGGCAATGAATGAGTTAAACAAAGCAAGCAATAAGCAAAGAGGAAAAACCCTAGCTAAAGATGAAAGAAAGCATATATCTTAATATAAGACATTAAATTACAAATTCCATATATGAGAGTTTCACAAGACTACATTGATTCCCCAACAACAATACAAGGTTTAGTTCACCATATTCATGGTGAAACTAGATGAACAATAATGAAAGAATGAAAGATAGAACCCTAGAAAGAGGAGGAGGTAGCCTGAGCATCCAAGATCTTCCTTCAAGGGGTGGAAAAGAGAGTGTTTGCTTCGTCTCTGCCAAAGATACAAACCCTAGGACGTCCTAAAGCTTATATACTATTCTAAAATTACAGAAAATTAGGCCCAAGCCCAAAATAGTGTCGCTCAGCGGTAAACTACCGCTTAGCGGTAAGTGCGTGAGTTGTTTTCTTCCCATCAGCGGCCAAATCACCCCTCAGCAGATCCAACGTGACTGTCTGAGTGCCGCTCAGTGGTAAACTACCGCTCAGCGACAGTTGCGGCTTCTCCTTTTGCACTTTTTTATGTCTTTTCTGCTTCCATCTCTGTCCTCCTTCACTTCTTTCACTAAATTCACCTTAAAACCTGCACAAAAACACTGAAATCAAGCATAAACCTGTCCAACTCTCTTATTTCTAAAAATATAACCAAAAGCATGATTTCAAGCTAGTTTCTAAGTGTTAAAGGTTGCTTTTAGTATCAATTTTAAGCATGAAAATAACAGTTTTTCAACTGTTATCATTTATCAGGACCATACTAACTCCATACCGCAGATCTTAGTCGTGATGACCATAATCTTGATCGGATCGGAGACATGGACTTCGGCTTCTTGCCCACCAAATGGACGGTCTTCAAAGACCTGGCATCCCTCTTCCTGGTTGACAATGAGGATCCGCCTACTACAAAGCCCCTAGAGATTGTGTTTATGTGGCGACGAAGTGGACAATCCTTGCTTTTACTTCTGCTCCCAATTCTACACCTCATTTCTCTTTGGCGCTCAACGCGATGAGGTCTCTGATCGGGATTGCGCCTTCGAGGAGAAGCTTTCTCAGCCATATCGGTCTGCACATACCATTGGAGATGAGTCGCACGTATCAACTCCTCTATCTTATCCTCGGGATTAGTGCACTTGTCCGTTGTGTGACCTATGTTTTAGTGATAACCTTAGTGCTTCTTACTGTACACATTACTTGGGGTTATCTTCCTTTTGATAGGTAGGAAGAGGTATTGCATTCAACACCTCCTCTGTGATCTTTGCTCTCAATTCATTAAGCAGGGCGGAGGGGGGGGGGGGGGGGAGTGGGGTTAAACTGGTGGAAATAAGGCCCCAAGGAAGGGCCTAGTCGTGACCTGTTCCCCTTATCACTTTGCACGATCAGTTTCTTCCTTTCCTTCTTCTCACCGCTTGCTGCCTCTTACTTTGTCCTATGAAACTCCCGAATATCCTCTATTCGCATGTACTCAATGGCTCTTTCCCTCAACTCCTCCTTAGTTTTTTATGGCTTCATGCGTTGTTGTTGAAGCCATCAAATTAATACTACGAAAATATAACAATTTTAGTATTGTTAAGATGGTAGCCAGCAAAATAGAAAGGGTAAATTCAACCTTAAGTCGTCTCCTAACGAACACATAATTGATTTTTAACAAATTAGTTCTCATAAAAACTAGACAAAATGCTTAGTAAAATAATAAAGATAAAGATAAAGAAAAGATTATAGAAAGAAATAAATTTATAAAGAGATTTAAAAGGATAAAAAAAATTGATAAAAAAATATATTGATTTTACTTCTTTTTCAAAATAGGATTCATCATTGGTTATCTAAATATTATTGTTCTATTAATTATTGTATTAGATTTTTTAATTAATCAATGTAAATTGTCAATTAATTTGTTATCATTATCACTATTAACCAAAGTACATCCTCAATTAAAAGGAAGAAATTTGTAGATTAATCATAGTAAATTTAACCAAAGTACATTCTCAATTAAATATTATTATCCCTAATCATGTCTATTGTTTTACCTCTTATATCAAGTAAAAAGCTAATCTACCAAGTTAGACATCTACTAGCTTAGTGGGTACTCGAACAGTGACTGGTGTGGAGATGTGGATGATCAAAAGAGCACGACTGATTATGTTTTCTTCATGGGAGATACAATGTTTACTTGGATCTCAAAGAAACAACCCATTGTGGCGCTACCAACGTGTGAAGTTGAATATGTGGCAACATCCTAGAGTGTTCGGCATGAAATTTGGCTTAGAAACCTGATATGGATTTTAGAGATAATGTAAGAAGAGAAAGTGTTGATTCGAGTAGACAATAGTGAAGATATGGATTTTGCTTCTGTACTTGACCTTTGGCCCATTTGCGGGGCTTTAAAGCTACCAATAGTGAAGACAACGTACGCAAGAGTTTTACACTTGACATGAGTGTGTGTGCAACAGCGTGATTTTAACATATTTGTCTCCTTATGAAACCTTATCTTGTGATGTGCATTCAATAAAGTCCTTATAGATAACATGTTCAACGGATCGGAGTACATAAAGTATGCATGTCACTTTCATAAAGTATGCATGTCACATTGATAACAACGTTTGTGGTTGGCAATGGAAACCGAACCTAGCATTCCACTAACATATCTGTCACAATTATTGGCCCCGTCCTCGTAGTAACAAATTTGATTACGTATGTTATAAGATTTTACTTAATTTCTGTCGGAATCGGAAGTTAGTTAGAGAGAAATCTTGAAAAACTGGAAGTGTCGATTTGGACAAAGGTCTGTAAAACAAACACATTTGTTACAATTTTGCAAAACCATTTTCTCTATGAATCTAAGATACACAACGAGCCTACAACTATCAATTGCACAATGAATGCAGCTTCTTTGCACATAGCAATGTATCCATGGTTTGCTATGGGGCATCTAACCCCATTTCTCCACCTTGCCAACAAGTTAGCCAAAAGGGGACACAAGATCTCATTCTTCATACCCAAAAGAACACAAGCCAAGCTAGAAAACCTCAACCTTCATCCAAGTCTCATCACCTTTGTCCCTATCAGTGTTCCTCACGTTGATGGTCTTCCCTGTGGTGCAGAAACTACTTCAGATGTTCCCTCTTCTTTGTTCCCACTTATTGCCTCTGTCACGGATCTTACACAGAAGGATGTTGAATTTCTACTGCTTGAACTCAAACCACACATTGTTTTGTTTGACTTTGCAACATATTGGCTACCAAACTTGACTCGTAGGATCGGAATCAAATCTCTTCAGTACTGGATTATTAGTCCTGCAACAATAGGGTACATGGCATCCCCAGCTAGAGAAAGAGAAGGTGACATGAGAAAACCACCTTCAGGGTTTCCTGATTGTTCTATCAAGCTGCACGAACATGAAGTTAAGTTCTTTGCTGCAGCAAGGAAATTGGAGTTTGGCAATGGTGTTCTTCTCTACGATCGTATATCTGTTGGTGCAGACTTGGCAGATTGTATTGGATTCAAAGGTTGCAGAGAAATAGAAGGGCCTTACGTGGATTATCTAGAGACGCAGTTTGGTAAGCCTGTTTTTCTTTCAGGTCCTCTTGTGCCTGAGTCATCCAACTCTACTTTGGAAGCAAAATGGGGTGAATGGCTCTGTAGATTCAAGGCGAGTTCAGTGATTTACTGTGCCCTTGGAAGTGAAAACTCCTTACAGAAAAACCAATTGCAAGAATTGGTTTTGGGTCTTGAGCTAACAGGAATGCCATTCCTTGCAGCACTTAAGCCCCCTACTGAATTTGAGTGCCTTGAGAATGCTCTCCCAGAAGGGTTCAAACAAAGGGTTCAAGAAAGAGGGATTGTATATGGGGGGTGGGTGCAGCAACAACTGATCTTGGCACACCCTTCTGTTGGGTGCTTCATAACACACTGTGGTGCAGCTTCTCTAACTGAGGCACTTGTGAACCAGTGTCAGCTGGTGTTGTTGCCTCGCCTTGGCTCTGATTTCATCATCAACGCAAGAACCATGGGTGAAAAATTGAGGGTAGGAGTGGAAGTGGAGAAAGGGGAAGAAGACGGGTTGTTCACCAAGGAAAGTGTGTGCAAAGCTGTGAAAATTGTGATGGATGATGAGAATGAGCTTGGCAGAGAAGTAAGAGCAAATCACATCAAACTGAGGAACCTTTTACTAAGTGACAAATTTGAGTCATCTTGTGTTGATGCTTTCTGTCACAAGCTTCAGGATATAATCTTCAGCAATTCAGATTGATTCACTTATTATTCGTACTGAATCAGTAGGATTTTTTTGGTTTATAAGTATTAAAATCAAGTGTCTGCATTTCAAGCCCCCATTTCCATGTTCCGGACATAATTTTGATCCATGAATTATATAACATATCATCATGAACATGTATACCGTTATATAAAAAAATACCGGTTATAAGTGATTTTGGTACCAATTTTTACTAAACAAATTTACCTTCCATTAAAATAATTCCATTATTTAATAAAATATATAATCAGTACATTCAATAATAATGGTACAATTCTTCAACAATTATGTCTACGTGAAATTTCTTCCTTTTGTTGTGGTATTTTCCTTTTCTTTGGAACTTCTATCTTTGTGCACAATATTCAGATCTTGAATTTCAACGGGATTGATAACAAAACGAGGAATCAAACATTCATCTATATATCTTTTTCTATAGGTGTTATTTTTATTTGGCTATGGAATTAACTTTTTCCCTTTTTTTGTAATGTGTAACTTATATGAGAAAAATTCTAGTAATCATCTTTTGATGGAAGTGTTAGGTATTGAGATTCAAGAAAATTAATCATCTCTAACCTTAAGAGGAGGTGCCTTCTGCAAGATCACACTGCACTCTCCTTATATCTCAATTGTTTCCTCCTTTTGATGAGTTTCTTCAAAAACTTAGCATATTCAGGATTTTGTTGCAGTGTTTCAGTCACAGGAATTCTAATCCCCAATTTTCTGAAAATTTCTTCAATGCACCCAAATTGCATCTTTTTTTTTCTGGAACACTCTTCAGGGTGATGAAGATTTTTCTCATTTTTTTCATTTTTTCTCTCAATCTCTTCTTTTCTTTTCTCTCTTCTTTTACAACTTTTTCTTTTTCTTTTTTATCAACTCTTTCTTGAGTGATTCTTCCTACACCTCACTGCCTTCATCCTGCACCCCCAATTTTACTTCTTTACCCTTTATTAACAAAAAGTCAAAAATTAATACTGCACTTCGAAGTGCGTTTTAATTAATTTTTTCCTAACCGCACTTCGAAGTGCGTTTCCTATCTATTTAATTGTTAATTGTTTCTTTCCTAACCGCACTTCGAAGTGCGTTTCCTATCTATGTAATTGTTAATTGTTTCTTTCCTAACCGCACTTCGAAGTGTGTTTCCTATTTTAATTAATTGTTTCCTAACCGCACTTCGAAGTGCGTTTTAATTAATAGTTGCACTTTAAATTCAAAATAATATTTAACATTACATATAATAATTATTATTTAATTCAATAAACAATTTAATAATTATTTCAATTTCATAAAAAATTAAAAAACTTAAATAAAATTAAATACATAATAAATAATATATTAAGAAAATAATAATATGTTGAAAAATAACAAATTGAACAAAATTTAACAAACAAATAAAATAATTCAAAATATATTAAAACAAAACATTTTATTTAACAACTAACATAAAAAATTAAATTTATTATACTAACCTAATAAAAATAAAACCTAATAAAATAAATATATACTAACCTAATAAAAAAATTAAAAAACTAAACCCTAAAAATCTAACGCACTTCGAAGTGCGGTTTGTCTCAGCCGCAGATCGAACTGCGGTTTCTCTGTAAAGGGTATCATTGGAATTAAAATATGTTTTGGAGGTGTACGAGGAAGTTGCCGCAGTTCAAAATGCGGTTTCTCTGTGAAGGGTATCCTTGGAATTAAAATATGTTTTGGAGGTGCAGGAGGAAGACCGTGAGGTGCAGGGAGAATCACTCCTCTTTCGTTTCTCACTTCTTTTTCTTCTCTCTCTTTGAATTCAACTTTTTCTTCTCTCTACTTCTTTCTTTTTCTCCCTCTCATCTTTCATGCTCACAATAACCTTGCATTCTTCCTTGGGGTTAACTTCAGTATTAGCCCCCAAACTTTTGATAGGTATCTTTTCCAACGTCTTGGCTATTTGACCAACTTGCATCTCCAAATTCCTTATAGCAACTTCAGCGCTTTTCTAATTGGAGAGAGTTGCCTGCATGAACTGTTGGAGAGTTTCCTCAAGCTTTGTAGTTCTGTCAGCTAGAGAGGGTTGTTGTTGCCACTATTGTTGTTGCTAATGTGGTGGTCTATTGAATTGTCCACCAACTTGCCTAAATTGACCTTGTCCCATGCTTGGATGAGATTTCCACCCTTGATTGTAATTGTTGGGACGAAACTAGTTGCCCATGTAGTTAACTTCTTCATTGAGATTCTCGGGCATTGCACATTGACCATTAATATAATCACTATCACATAGTTCACTAAGTTGATATTGAACCTGTAAGACATTCTGGCACTCCTTTGGTGACCGTGTACAAAAGAATGCTCTTTCAAAATGTCCCAAATTGTATTTCCAACATTTTCCCTGCAATTAATAATGCAAATAATTTGCTCAAATAATCCAAATTAATTAGAATAAAAATTTTCGATCAAATTGAGCACAATTGGTGAAAACGGGAAAATACCGGACATTTAAGCACAATTCCCTGATTAATTCTAGCACACTAAACTAAGTGAAGTGAATAAAATATCGACTCATCACTCTTCCTCCATAACAGCATCAACTTCCACTTCTTCACAATCAACATCACCACCAACTTCATGAACTTGTTCAAGTCCATCAACCTCTTCCTCCATAACAGCCTCAACTTCCACTTCTTCACCATCACCATTAACTTCCTCAACTTGTTCAACTCCATCAACCTCTTCCTCCATAACAGCCTCAACTTCTACTTCTTCACCCATCTCTTCCAACACACCACCAACTTCTTCAACTCTAACAACCTCTTCCTCCATAACAGCATCAACTTTCACTTCTTCACAATCAACATCACCCCTCTCTTTAACTTGTCCTTCATCATTACCAACATATTCCAGCATATGTATGACTTCGGGTTCAGAAACAGGGTGTATCAAAAACACATGCACCTCACCATTCAGCCTAGCTAAATTAGCCATATGCATGGCACCAGTGTCATCACACAGAGGCTCTAACTTATCATCCAACACTGAAGCCCCTCCTACAGAGTACCACATATCTTTAAGCCCATGGTATCCCAAAGATTTCACTACGCTAACAACCACGAAATAACTCCAAACATCTGGGTCAAACATAAACCTAGATGTCTCCCCCCTTCATACTTAAGCTTCCCATCGTTAACTAATTTCCCTCCATGGTGAAAGACAACCTCAATATCCTCGTCCATGATGCAAAACACTATATATAAGTATTTATACACCTATAATGTAATCAATTGACGACAAAACATGTATTAAAACCATAACCAAAACGCACTCACACACACACACAGACAATTATCACTTTAAACATGGGGGGCATGGGGGACCACAACATTGCAATAAAAAATGGAACACAATCCGACGACAGGGACCACAACGTTGCAATCAAAAATAAAACACAATACATAGACGGGGACCACCACCCAACATCGCAATATAAAGGTTTGAAACAAAACCAAACTTTTACTAACCTGGACACTCCAGATTGCAACTGAAGAAGGTCCCACAACTCCGATGACGACGACAACTACACACTCTCTCAAGGTCAACTTCGATTAAACCCTAAATACCCAAATTGATACCCTAATTTTGTGAAATGAAATGAACTTTGGACGAACCGAACCCTAGAAGTACTCAGAAGAATCCCAATCCCTAATTCAATCCGCACAAAATCTGAATCCCCAGTTTGGTTTAAAACATTTATTTTCTTTTTACTTAAAAAATTGTTATTATCCACATGCTTCACTGCCCCTGCTTCAGTCAGCCACGTCAGTTAAGAAACTGACTACAGCGTGCCACGTCAGACACACACTAACGCTGTTGGACACAATTTAACGGAAAGGATCCAATTGTTGCAATTTTCATAAATTTGGGACCCAATTGAGAATTCCAGAAACTAAGGGACTAAATTGAGATTTCACGCGAAAATAGGGACTTCGTGAATGATTAAACCTAAAAAAAAATGAAATAGGGAACAAATGAAATTATTTCCCCACACCCCCGCACTTAAACTATGCATTGTCCTCAATGTATGCCTTATATATAGAATGCAAAGAAAAAAATATGAGGGTACTTACCTCCTTCATGGTGGAAGGAATGCTAGTAGGAATTTATCGAAAAAGTCATCCTGGATTGGAATGTTATCTTTTCCATTTACAATCCTACTAAGATGGTCAACTCCTAAGTTATGTGCCCCACTTTTGTCTTGAATAGAAGTCAACTTATCCTTCTCATTCTTGACCATTGTGATTCCATATTTCTTGGGAACCACATGTATAGGGCTCACCCAAGTGTTGTCAGAAATGGGGTATATAATACCTGCTTGTAGCAACTTGGTGTCCTCTTTCTAGACAACCTTCATCAGTCTTCTTTGAGGTTGTCTTACTGGCTTAGAATCCTCTTCTTAAAGTATCATGTGCATGCGAAAAATAGGCCTAATAAAAATTGTTTCATTTTGTAACAACAAACAAGTTCAAAAGCATAGGGTATAAGTGCTCAGAATAAAAATCCACACCTACTGTCTCGTGGTGGATACAGGAAGCTTGAGGAAAAAATAATGAAGCATAAGTCAGATAGTAGACTTTCACTTTTTGAGGGTGGTGACCCTCATCCTCCTCCTTCACCCCCATCTCAGCACGAGAAGTGAAATTTAGCCCGTATAAGATCATCGGGCTCTTACACTTCCAACACTGCAAGAGAGATATCTGAAAGAATTGTAAGATGTCATTTCTCATATTTTTATATTTTTGTTATATATATTACATAGATCTTTCAAATAATTTTGAAGTTTTGTTATGTTACAAGACTCTTTGGTTAAGCAGAGCTCCCAAGGTCAATTCGCACAAGAAGGTCGTCAAGATATTCTTGCCACAACTATTGGACAACTTGAGCACCCAGGACGGGTGCATGCTGCTAGGATTGGCATAGGAATACGACAGTTCTTTGGGTCTTCCTCGTGTCCATCTTTATATGGATTAAGTAAAGAGTATAAACAAAAGCTGAAGCAGGACATCAAAAAAGAGATCACATAGGATATCATAAAGAAGGTTCGTGCAGAGTTGTATGATGAAGTTGTTGAAATGCTTACGCGCCAATTCAAGCAGCAGTTTGAGCATTATGGCATGAGTCTTGCGCCATCTCCTGTAGCGGAACATGTGCCCCAACAAGTAAACTTAATAATTAGTTTTGTAATATTCCTCCTTTAGTTGAGATACTCCAACAATATCATTTTTTGTAATGACTACATCATCAACATATACTATTAAGTAAACACATTTCCTGTAATGATTACATCATCAACATGTATGCCACGTCCTCCTTTACTTAATGTGGCAACCGTGGCAGATGGTTCCACTAGTTCATTAACTTCTTGAGTTTGAGGTACTCATACACAAAGAAAGCATGTGGTCAAGGTTTCCATGGAAGGGACCTCATGATTGGTCAAAAGTTGATATCTTATATAATAAAATTTTGGATATAGAGTACGAAAGGATCAACACCATATAATATTTGTCTAGTTTCTTTTTTATATCCTCCAAAGAGTCCACTTCAATAAACATCCTCAATTCTTCGACAACAGATTGGGCTTTAGTCATGAAGGACACCATATCATGGTCTTCCATTTTAAGTTATTCAAGCTTGTTTTTCATGTCATAGAGACGTTGAATATCGTTGGCATAGATGCTTTGATCTTTCTTCCAAAAGGAGTCATAAGTTTTGAAAGCTCTAAGAGATATAACAGGTCTTGGTTCCACTAATTGCCATAATAGGGCACACAATTGAAAATCTGCTTGTTTCCACTGATAAGCTTTTTCAATAGGTACATGGTTGCACATCTTGGTCAAGGTGATCTTAATGTTCTTGGCCAAGAAACCACGTTTTGAAGACAATAGACCATGATAAGTAGTTTTTCCATTTATCTTCTAGAAGTAAATGAGGGACTTCTGATGAGAGGGTCGCACCTCCCAACAAAAGTTGTGCATAAAAGAATGCAGTATAGTACTAGGCAGTGACTCCTAGGTCGTCTCTCAAGGACCAATTTGGGTTCAGTCTTAGATCAACACGTAGTGTAGGGGGGGGTTTTTGTGATTTTTGTGATTAAAAAATGAACTAAATCAAAAATGAGAATTAAACACAACCGAATATAAACAAAAGCATTAAAATGAAACCACAACAGATAAATTCCCAAACACAATTCAAGCTTTAAAAATGCAACGGTTAGACTAAAACATTAAATGCACAATATTGTCATCTAACCTACACATTCACCACCAAAAAGAAGAAAACGCTTGCAGAGTTAATTTAAATAATTTAGTGCTGCTGTAAAATAAAATTTATGTTGCACCGTTTTTCCATCCAAGGCCGTGGCACTCTTTTGGCAAGGAAAGAAAAATTATTAAAACCACCTTGATGCTTCTTCCTTCTTCACGTAATTTCCAACTTCTACCATGGTCCATTCACTTTGCAAAAGGAAATGAAAGCAAATCCAATCACATAAGAAGGCTTACGTGACTTATTCTCCATTCCATAAGAGACAAAGAAATGCATTAATAGGCCGTGGGCCACTTCTCCATTCACGGTTCTCTTTGCCCAGTACAAGACATCACTTCTTCACTTAATCTTCCTCTCAATTAAATAAAACACTTGCATTTATTCAGCTGCCAAACGTCCCATCATCTCTTCATTTCAACATTCAGCACTTCCTCTCTTGAAAATGCTCCATCACCGTGCACACTATGGCCCACATTCACGTGAATTACTCTTCTACCTAATCTACTCCTTCATTGCATAAATCAAAAGCCATTCTCTTTTCTTCCAGCATGGCCCCACCGTGACAGCTGTTGCCCATTCTCCATTTCATTCTTCTTGCATCCCAACGGTGACAGCTCCACTTGCATCACCGTGACAACACCTCTTCACTATGAATCACCACATCTCCTAAAAGTGAATCCCGTATGCACGTGCAGCAAGAATAAGCGTCTCTTATTTTCCAGGCCTCATCCAACGTGCAGCTCTCTGTTCCAAAATCAATCACCTCATGGGCCCTTATGTCGGACATATTAAAAGAAAGAAATAAAAACAGCCATGGACAGCTCATGCTTGCTCCAGCTCCTACTTTCCGTGCGCACAATGTTCTTCACCGTGCAGCCTCCATGTGCGTGCTCCACTTCTTCTCCATGTCCGTGCACACCATTCCAGCCGTGACTCTTCTTCTCTCGTCCCAGCAAGGATCCAGCAGTAGAGTGCGTTCCAAAATTAAAGTAAAGCTATGAATCAGCGTTTCTTTCTAATAAAAAAAAAACTGAAATGCATCCCGTGTTGCCCATGGCAGTTGGAAGCAAAATTAAAGCTCATGAATCCGGAAAAATGAAATGGAAAATTCAAAGTGTCTTTTCATTCATCTCCAAAAACATTCAAACCGAGAGAAAAGAAACTAAAAACAGTACCAAAACAAAGTGCCGAAAAGTGTTTTTTAAAGTGGCGGCTGGCCCCCTTTCTAAGGGCCGTGTGTCCTTTTTTAGGGTAGGGTCCACACACATTAAAACCCTAGGTCCAAGTCATTAATTTCTAATTTTGGGTCTAATCTAATTTACCAAAAATTGACCCAAAATGTAAAAACTGATACAGAAATTCTAAACTACTGAATTACAATTTAATTAATTCAAAAATGTCTGTCTGGAGAGTCTTGAATTTATTTGGCATTCTTCCTGATGTCCCAAAAATGTATTTCCGAAATTTTCCTGCACTTCAAAAAATGCACTTAATCAGCTCAGAAAATCCAAATTAGCACAATTACAAATTTCCGACCAAATTAAGCGGAATTCGGAAAACTGGGAAATAACAAACAATTAAACATAATTCCCTAGTTTATTTAAGTGCAATAAACTAAATCTAATTCAAGAAATAACGACTCATCAACTTCCAAAGAATGAAATGACACTTCCAAACACCATTTCTTATCAATAGACCAAAAACTAGTCAGGAAAACCGAAAACCCTAGGTGACTTTGCACAAGGTGGATTTTGGATGTTACCAAAATAACGTTTTCATGGTCAGAATGGAGAGAAGAGGGTTTGGTGATAGCTATGGAGATGACTTGGTGACTTTCCGACAAGTAGAAGGCAACACATGAACAATATGGCCTGGGTGCCGCAGACAAAGACAGATCTCGTAGTGGTGCATGGCAAAGAACTAGCCCTCAACACCGGCGGGGTTAGTCATCACTCGGAGAGACGACCCAGAACTGGTGGTTGCCAAACGAAACTACGACGGTGGACAGAGGCAGATGACGACAAATGGCGGCAAATAGCAGTAGACCACGATGAAAAGACAAAGAACAATTGTTGATAATGTTGAATAGCTTCAAATGGTAGTGAACCATTGAAGATAGAGATTGGACAATCGCAAACAATGACAATTGGCAGCGGACAAATGCGAACAACAATAACTAATGTTAGTGGATAAGACGAAACAAAAACAAGAGTGAGATTAAAATAAAAAATATATTTAGAGGGTCACCTTGATGCCTCTATCAATCTTCTATTTATAATAAAGCACTGTTACAAGAGTACATGGAAGATTTAGGGACTACACTAGACACCTTAGTGCAGAACTAGGTACTACTATAGGTACAACTAATAAAAACGAGAACACTACAACTTACGTATGCTTAATGATGATACATAGATGTAATTATTTTAGCATAACTCTTAATATGTGACAAACCTAAGTGCTTTTAATTTGTTAAAGAACTGTATTTAAACATTTTAATTAGACTAACATACACTTTTTTAAGAGGTTTCAATAAATTTGTTTTATTACTTATATAACAAAATTACGCAATAACATAGGATGTTAAGATCTTTTACTCACTAAACATATTTAATTTTTCTTGACTAACTAAACATATTTTTAAAGTATATAAGATAGTCATTTAATTTTCTTGTGTGAAAAATTTATGTAAATATGAATAAAACTAAATAAGACATCTTAATTTAAAAGTATAAAATAATGAATCTATAACAATAAGTTTATGAATTTTATTATTATATATTATTTATTTTCTTTTCTTTACTTAATATGTGACTTAAATTTATACTTAAATTCTGTCAATTATTTATTTCTCTTTAATAATATATATATATATATATTAAATGTATTTAGTAATTATAAATAAAGATTAGTGTTAGTTTTATTTAGAATTAATTTAATATTTTCAAATTTTCGCTAAACTCCATGTGTAATTATAAATAAACATTAGTGTTAAATTTATACTTATGTGTATTTGAAAATTCAGTACAATTTACTACGTACTGCTTTAATAAATATAACTTTTTTTACAAAATTGATAAAATTAATAAATAATTATTGTTAATAACTATATTAAACTATATACTATATATTTTATTTAACAAACAACTCTGAACCGAAATTGCAATGAAATTAAATGGGCAGAATCTAAATTGCAAGCATAAGAGAAGAAAACGTATAATAGTTCATTTATACGTTTTTGAAAATTACTCCAATTACATTGTTTAAATAAAACCAAAATAATGAAGGAAATAAAATAACTCGAATTACATTGTCTTAAAAACTCAATTGCAATAGCTTTAAGTAAAATCGAAGTATGTCCCCGTCATCTCACGAATCTATCATGCTTTATAAGAGTTGCAATCTAGTGTCTCACGAAACATATAGAAAGTGATTGTCATTTTTTTCGTGAGAAGTTGTTGACAAAAGAAATATGTACTGAGTTTGTTGGATCAAATGACCAACTCATAGATGTGTTGACCAAGTCATTAAAGGGTTCTCGGATTGAGTTTATTTGTTCTAAGATTGGTATATACGATCTCGATGCTCTAGCTTCAAGGGGAGTGTTAAAATAATTACATCTATGTATCATCATTAAACCTATGTAGGGTGTAGTGTGCTAGTTTTTATTAGTTATACCTATCATAGTACCTAGTTCTACACTTAGGTCTCTAGTGCAGTTCCTTAATCTTCCATGTACTCTTGTATTAGTTCTTTATTATAAATAGAATATTGCGAGAGGAATCTAGCAAGCCCTTTGGAAATATATTTTCTTTTTTAATCTCAAGTAGTTAATTACATTTTTTTCACGTATTCAAAATGAATATTTTTTTCTAAAATGAAAGTCCATGGGCTAATTCTGATTCACAAAGCTTATGTGGATATCTTGATCCATAAACCTTTTTAATAGGAAACTGTTTGGTGTTGTAAGATTTTCTAGCCTCAATCCATGTTGGTTCAGGACCAAACCATGGAAGAGGGTCGAATTATTAATCTAGTTCATCGGATCATTTGTATAGATAAATTTAAGGAGAAATAGAATATTTCAATCTAAGATACAAATGAAAGACAACTCAACATATGTTCTTTTACTTAAATATCCATAAATTTTATATAAATTCCAACATAGAAATTATGATTTTACTTAAATTTCTATCATTTTTCTCTAAATTCCAACTATTAAATTTTTTTTTATAAAAAACTTAATAGTAATTATTACTATTATTAAACCTTATGGATAATTACTAACAATAATAGTAATATTAATTATATTAATAATAATAGTAATGATAATAATACATTAATAATAATAATAACTATTATTATTATTATAAAATTAAAACTAATAATATCATTATTAATAATAATAATAATTGTTAAGAAATGAACTTTAAGTCATTCTCAACCCCATATACTTCTAACAATGGTTCTGATATCATGTTAAAAAATAAATTTTAAATCTAACTCAACCTAAAGAACCTATTTGTAAGGTGATGTCTGCACCTACATATATACTCTAAATTGACTTTATCTCTAGTCGATGTAAAACATTCAACAATAATAATAACAATAAAACTAATAATAACACTAGTGCAAAAATAGCGTATAACGTCACGCGTTCAACGTCGAACCACTCAATAACCAACGTTAAAAATGACCGGTGGCCTTTTTGTAAATAAATGCAATTATTAAACGTCATTTAGAATTGTAATTCGACGTAAAGGGATATAAAACATCGAATGCCCCAGCGTTAGACGTCAAAATTAGTGAATTCAATAAAAATTTGAGCGGGAGATTGAAAATTCATTCACTTTATCTTAGCGCGCGAAACCCTTTTCTCTGCTCAAACTTTTCTCGAACGAAGTTTGACGACCATCACATGTAATATTTCTTTCATTTGATACAAATGCATGTTAATTTACTACTTTAGGTATGAGTTTTGTTTGTTTTGATCGATTATTTTCGTGTTGTTATCCTTCATAGGCGCATTCTGCTTTCTCTCTCACGTGTAGCAACACTTTATTCCGATGAACCAAGGTTAGTTTTTCGTTTTCGTTTTCGTTTTCAGAACTTATTTGTTGAACTTGTTTCTTGTTATTTTTTGTTCAACTTGTTTGTTGTTATTGTTTGGGTGCACTTGTTTGTTGTTGTTGTTTGATTGAACTTGTTTGTTGTTTGTCATTGTTGTTTGTTGTTGATACTATATTACACGTTCATAGTTCATGCTTTACAAAATAGAAAAAACTGAAATTTGTTTTTTTATTTTTCAGAATTGATTAACATCGTTTATTGATTAACATAAAAAAATAAAAAAATTGATTAACATCATTTATTGATAAAATTCGACGTCAATTTAACGTCTCCCGATATGACATCGTTCTCGAATTCGACGTGAAAGGCCCAAAATATTCGACGTTGTACGCTGTTTTTGTACTAGTGTAATAATAATAAGAAGAAGAATTATAGTAAAAATAATAATTATATTTTTTTATCCATCATATCATTCCAATTATTCACAAATTTCATAAATTTTACATTCAAATCCCTTCACTTTCAATTTCACCCCTTAAAACAAACAACTTTACATTCAAATCATTCACTTTCATTTCTTTATCCCTTAAAGCAAACTTCTCCACCTTATTCTCTCTAAATTCATCTACTCACTCTTTCTCAAACTTATCCTTAATAATAATAATAAATAAATAAATAATAATTATAATAATAATAATAATTTTTATTAATACAATATATTAAATATTGTATTTAATACGAAACCGTGTACATGACTACCTCGTTGCCGTTTGGTATGTTGCATTTAATAAGAATTTCACAATTTTCCTATAAATAATCAAGACATCACCCAAAAATTATTACAACAGACATCAAAATTTTGCAACATGATGAAAGATATGTCAAAGAATTCGTTCATATTGACATTTTTACTTGTAATTCTTGCCATTGAAGTTTGTTATGGTATTTATTTTCTCTTTATGTTTTCTGGTAGATACATATAATAAAAACCTACAATTATTTTTATAGGTCATTCATTTTCAATGGAAACAAACACAAAAGAAGGTGTTGTAACACTAGTGCAGAAAGGGCTTTAGACATCTGTTATTTTTGCCTTTTAACGTCTGATATGTATCTGACGTCTTTGTGGGTGACGTTACTCAGACATCTGGTACGCTGCCCCGACGTCTATATAGACGTCGGAGGGGGGTATACCCGACGTCTACGCCCAATGTCTATATAGACGTTAGAGGGGTATACCCGACGTCTATATAGACGTCGGATGTGGCCATCTCCGACGTCTATAGGCCCTGAAACGTTTTGTTTACTGTAACTCATTGGACGTCGGTTTGTGCATTGACAGACGTCTATAGACGTCGGTCAGTGCACTAACCGACGTCTATTGGGTGTTTATTTTTAAAAAATTAATTTATTTTTGCAATAAAACCACACCTGAAAAATAGAAAATTGCCGCAAAACAATATAGTATAATATATATATGTGTTTCATATAAAGAAAGTTCTACTTAATGTAAAAAACAATCCAATACCAAAACTATCAAAATATAAACTTAAACTAAACCTAAGTAATGTTCAACAACAAATATAAGTGTTCCTACCTCCAACTTTTCAGAAGATAAGTTGTCCACTCCTGCCTTATCTGCCTAATTATGTCCTCTGGTATAGGAGATGTACTCTTGAAGCGCTGCAAAATGAAGAAAGATTCATTATGGTTTCATATATGTTTGAAGATGAATTTGATTTGTAATGTATTTAAGGTATGCATCATTACCTCATTCCAGTCATCTGTAATGACAACTCGAATGATGGTCTTAATCCAACACATGACATATAAGCCACATTCCCATGAATCTAGTTGTTGGTTACACTAAAATGACAAACTAAATAGTCAAGAATTTAGATCATTCAATAACATAGAAAATGAATTAGAAGTAAAAATCACTTACAACCTTTGGATACAAAATTTGAACTAGTTGACCTCGAGATTTATCAATAACTCTATTTAGATTGAAAACACAAAGTAAAATTAATATAACTATATTTATCATAAAAGTTTAAGGTGAACATTAAATTCAAAGTCATTTTGGAGAAACACTTACCCTTGAAGCATGGTTCTCAATTCAGTTTTCATCTTCCTATGCAACGAACAAAACCATATAATTTTACATTGTTGGGGAATGATGACCATCAGCTTCCAGTGCGACCTATCACGAAGGACAAATAGTTATTTAACTAATTAAGGAAACTTTAATAATGAACTTTTACATATAACAACACCTACCCATCAATGTATGGCACAAGGTATACGTCTCTTTTTGACTCATCCATCCATGTTTGCTAATAATGTTGTTTGCTTTCAAGTGTGTTACCAGAAGGTTGAATGGTCTGAGGTTCAACAAATCTATACATGGAAGATCAACCTTGGTCTATAACGATTGTGTCCATGTACCTAAAACAACAAAGTTAAGTTGTTATAAACTAGGAATCTAAATAAAACTAATATGGAAGACAAAATTAACTATCTTACATGCATCACAGTTGAATGATCGAAATATTCAACATCCTGTCTCCCCCAATCACCTCCAATGTATCATTCAATGTGATATATACTGGCACATGGGGTGGGGGAGACCAAATACTCTCAAATCCCAGTATAGTTCTAATGGTGCTCTCTTTAACCTGGGTAATCTTGTCATTAGCTTTGATAGAGGATCATCCTTCACTTCAACCATGTCATCATCTTCATGTATGACTGTATCATGAATCGGCTGCTTCTGAGGACATGCGAACTGAAGATAAAAATTTCAAAGTTATCAACAAATATTTTTAAATTTAACATGGAAATACTAATAATAAACACATTATACTTGTGGAGTAGCGATGTGTGACATGATCAATGCTCTAGGCCAGGCTATAAATGATCCTATGGACTCCCCCACAAAATTAATTTCTGGAGTGGGTACAGACACCTAAGCCTAGGGCTCCCGAACCTCGTCAATCGTCACATGCACGTGGTGGAGTAATATGGGAACACCATGAATAGTCTACCCTCCCTCAAGCACTCGTTTGACAGCCACAATGCGTGGGGGATCCCCATCAATGAACAACTCATATTGACCACTATACTGAGTAGGTTCTATAGCACAAGATGATCCTCTAGTGCTGACACGAGGTGGTGTGGGAGTTTCAGCGGGCCCTATGGTGCCCTGCGTCATGGAATGCAACTTCTCTTCAAGCGCTATTTGTATTTCTTTTTGTTCTTGTAGCTGCTCCATGAATCGTTGCTCCATTGGTCTCATGCTTTGGTTGAGTCTTTCCTCCCACTAAAGATCCATCTGCCTCAGTGCCTCCTGACTCATTGATTGAGTGTTTTTCTATGTAGGGCCAAAGTAGTCACGAAGACCAATCGCCCCAAGAACTCCACGTACACGTCCTGGGTGCTCGGGCTTTCCAATTGCCGTTGTTAGAATGTCGTCCCTACCTTGGACAACAAATGTTCCCTGAGTCTGCTGCTCAACCAACTCATCCTACACAAAAAAAAAAAACTAAGTTACTTAGAAGAACATGCTATGATAAATACACAATCAAACAATGTTTAGAATTTGAACTTACAATTCTTTGTGAGATCAAGGAAGTTTAGGAAGATGTCATGTTCCCATCAGATTTAGTTCGAGCAGCCTTCCACAACTCGTACCTAGCAGGTGCAGGTGCTAGGTCTGGGGACTCAAGCCCCAAGGCATCCGCTCTAGACTTTCTAATTTTCTTTTCCAGTTTTGCATAACCACCTCGTGATAACAAGTGTGGTGCATCGTTTAGGCTTTTGCCTTTCTTGGGCGGCTAACCTTTTATCATGTGAAACCATGTATATTCATAAGTGTAAAATCATAAGAACTCAATGAAAGACTTTGTAGATGTTCAGAAACATACCTTCCATTCCTCAAACTCTCTAGATGCACGAAACTGTATACACTCCTCCTATGTGAAGGTATAATGCTGACATGGATTTTCATGTTGTCTGTCTCCAAAGACATATAGTCGTGTCAGCCTTGTCTTGAAATTCGTCCATCTTATCACTATATGTGATACACTTTCTTTTTAATCTGTATTATGTTTGGAATATCATAATGTTGTTGTTTAAAACAAAAAACATGTTAATGACATAATAAGATGAAAGAAATAAGTATATCAAAATTATTTTAAGTAAACATACCTGAATATCTTGCCATAAGAGGTTCTTGTCGACCTTTGGGACATCATCCCAAGATGCATGAAGGATAGAGACATGGCTTTTTGCTAACTTACCCAGATAACTCCTAAACGTATCAGCATTTGGCCCTCATGCCTGACCTGATCTAGGGTCAATGTCAACATGTCTCCTTTGCCCATCAACACGTCCTGATGTCACATCTGGCAATCGTGTGACACCTCGACCACATCTGGTCTGTCCTGATCCTGAGTCTGAGGCCAACATACCTGAAAAATATATACAAGGTTAGTAATAATTCAATTATGATGAAACTACATATAAAGTCAATATAAAAAATATCACAACCTATTAAGATATTTTTTTCTCCCAGATCCCTTCATTGTCATCACTACGAATTACCTGGATGTCATCGGCAACGTTATCAACTGAGTCTTCAATGGGTCTTGATGCAATAGATGTTTACTCAAGTATATCAAGAGAATCTTCATCATCATATCCTTGCATGTTTTTTCCTTCTAAAACCACTGACCATTTTTTATTCGCTGGATCATTTACGTAGAATATTTGTCTTACTTGACTAGCCATGATAAATGGTTCATCAGTGTAATTCATCTTGTTCAAGTCTACCAATGTGAAACCAAAGTCATCTGTCATGACACCATAATTTATATCAACCCATTTACACTTGAAAATTAGGACACTAAAAGTGACATAATCAACTTCCCATATTTCTTGTGTTATTCCAAAATAAGTCATGGATGTTGTGATTCGATTTTTGTCTTTAGAACTAGCAAAGTGCACAGCTTCAGCTTATAGTGTAACGCCACTATTTTGAACTCTACTTTTGTCATCTTCTACCTTTGTCTAAAAAAAAATATTGTTTATATAGTACCCACCATATGTAATGACATATGTGTTCGGCCCACAAGATAATGTCAATAAACTTTCAGAAACATGTGGAGTCGCATAAATCTTTTTCTTAAACCATTGTAAGAAGGTTTTGACATGTTCATTAAGATTCCATTTTTCACTCATTCTTGGGTGTGATGCCTTTATTTCATTAACGTGTTCAGAAATGTAAGGAATCACATCAACAGTTTTGTTTAAGATGTACAAATGAGCTTGGTCAACTTCTTTTCTACTAACACTTTAAATTATCACACCTCGAACACCCTTACCTTCAAATTTTCCTTCATGTCTACTCTTGGGAAGACCCACTGGTTCACAAGATGGCATATAACTTGAAAAAAATTCAATGGCTTCTCCTGCAACGTATCGCTCTATGATTGAAGCTTCTGGTCGATACTGATTCTTAACATATCCCTTTAAGATCTTCATATATCTTTCAACTGGGTACATCCACCTTAAGAAGACCAACCCAGATATTCAAATTTCTCTAACTATACGAACAATCAAATGAACCATGATATCAAAAAAAGAAGGTGGAAAATACATCTTCAATTCACATAGTAGTTTTATTCCTTCATTTTCCAATTGATCTAAACCTCGATGGCCAACAACTTTCTTGCAAATGGCATTAAAGAACAAACTCAGATGTGTCAGAATACCCCTAACAAAAGGAGGTAATATGCCTCGAATAACAAAAGGTAATAATTGTTGCATCAATACATGACAATCGTGAGACTTCAAACCAACTAACTTTAACTCTTGCATAGAAACAACGTTACTAATATTTGAAGAATAAACTTTTGGAACCTTCACACTTCTTAAACAGATCGGATTCCCATGTCAGCCAAATCTTGTAGTGCTTTTATTCCGTCTTTGCTCTTCCCTTTCACGTTTAATAAAGTTTCGATGACATTGTCACAAACATTTTTTTCAACGTGCGTCACATCAATACAATGTCTAACATGAAGTTTACACCAGTATGGAAGCTTAAAAAATATTGATCGTTTCTTCCAAATGTTTTTTGCAAAGGTACTTTTATGATGTTTTCCAAACACAATGTCAATGTTTTTGACTTCGTTGTACACCTCTTCACCATTCCGAGGTCTGGACACAACCTCATCCTCAGCACTTCCATTAAATGCTTTTTTCAATCTATGATAAGGGTGATTACGAGGAAGGAATTTCCAATGTCTTGTATATACCATCTTCTGACCATGCTTCAATTGAAGGTAACTAGTGTTTTCTTCACACATGGGACATGCAAAATGACCTTTAACACCATAACCGCTCAAGTTTCCATACGTTGGGAAATCATTTATAGTGCAAAACAACATTGCACGCAAACGGAACTGTTCCGCAACATGTGAATCAAACACTTCCACCCATTCTTCCCACAACAATTTCAAATCATCAATTAAAGGTTTTAAGTAAACATCAATGTCATTTCCAGGTTGTCTAGGACCCGATATCATCATGGACAACATCACATATTTTCTCTTCATGCACAACGAAGGAGAAATGTTGTATATCATCAACATAACTGGCCATGAACTGTGTTTGCTACTTAAGTTCCCATAACGATTCATACCATCAGTTGCAAGTGCAAGTCTTAAGTTTCTTGGATCTGCACCATATTCTGGAAATTTTTCATCAATCTTCTTCCATTGTGGTGAATCAGCTGGGTGCCGAAGAAGATTATCGCACTTTCTTTCGTCAAAGTGCCATTGAAGGTTCTTTGCATCTTCTTTAACAGAGAACATACGTTTGAACCTAAGTATTATAGGAAAATACCACATCACCTTAGCAGGTGCACCATTTCATCAGTACTGTTTTTGTCAGATTTCTTTTTAAAACGGGATAAACCACATGTTGGACAATACTTTAGCGAAGCAAACTCCTTTATGTACAAAACACAATCATTAGGAAAAGCATCTATCTTTTTGATATTCAAGACCCATTGGACATAAAAAAAATTTTGCCTCGTAATTACGAATAGGTAGAGTATTATTTTCTGGAAGCATCTCCTTCAACAACTCCAACAAATTTGTGAAACTTTTATTGGTCCAACCATTCCTTGCTTTTAAACTAAACAACTTTAAAGTTGTAGACAGACGTATAAAGTTTGAGCATCCTGGGAACAATGGTTGCTCTGAATCATTTATAAGAGAATCATACAAATTAGCTCTTCCAAAAGTATCTTCACCGACATCACGTATCATGTCCTCTAAATGATCACTCATCCATTCTTCCACATAATTCGTTCCTCGTGACATGGTAGGCTGGTCTAGTACTTCTCCATGCCAAGTCCAAACGGTATAAGTTCTCATTATGCCGAACATGAATAGATGGTCATGCAGATTGCCTAAGTCTTGTCGTATTTGATTAACACAACGAACACAAGGACAAAAATATGTCTCGTTCACAAACTTAGCATTTTGTTCAACATATTGCAAGAACTCCGAAACACCCTTATCATATTCTTCACTGATGCGACGTTCATTCATCTAGCTTCGATCCATACTATGTTCGTAAAATCATTCATCAGTTTCAGTTTTTTAACTCTCACAAGGTTAGGCCCTACCCATTCAGAAAAATATGCATCTGGAGAGCAACACAAATACTAAACCAAAAGTTTATCAATCTTATCCATAAACTCCAACGTACATGTTATAGCAAATTATGAAAAATAATTTTCCCAAACTGTCCAATCGGACAATTCAAATTTAATACAAACGATTAAAATATTGATCGTTTGTGTTAAATTTCAAATGGAAACTAAGTTTCACTCAATGATTTGATACTTATAATCTAACATGCCCATTATAATAACACAACTATCACATGCATATTCAAAAGCCAATAACACATGCAGACCTAAAAGTCAAAAACATGCATACGCAAAAGCCAATAACATGTATACAAAAAGCCAATAACATGCATACAAAAAAGTTATCAACAAAGAAGCTAACCTTTTTAGCAGATTAAAAAAGCAATGCAGGGAAATGGAGTAATGCAGGCCCAAAAACGTAGGCCAAAAAGAGTCAAAAGCGTCGTCCAAGAACAAGTCAGAAACTGCACCAAAACGTAAGGAAAACGAATTTTAATCGGTTCAAATGGAAGATATTTCATCAAAGAGTAATTTAATCGGAGTAAAAATAAATTTAAACGGTCCAAAAGAGAGGAAACGCACCTGGAAATGCAATGTCTAAGAGAGAAAACGTGGAGAAGACGATGAACAGTGAGCGTAACTCCTCGCGGGTTCGCTTTTTAAGTATAAATGGTTGTAGACGTCGGGTGCTGTGGGGGCCCGACGTCTATAATACTATAGATGTCGGGGCCCTAACTAATATGACGTCTTTTTGATTTAAATATTCATATTCGCGGGGCTTATAGGCGTCGGTTTAGAGGTACCCCTACGTCCAACTGAACGTTTCACATACCCTATCAGCCATTTAGGCGTCCGTTAGAAGGGCCCCGACGTCTATAATATTATAGACGTCGGGGCCCCTCTTAACGAACGCCTAAATGGCTGAAAAAAATAACTCCTCTCCTAACATCTCACCACGTATACTTATGATAGCATTACATTCCTCCTTAGGGTTAACTTTAGTATTAGCCCCAAAATTGTTTTCAGACTTATCCTCCAATTTCTTTGCCAGTTGGCCAACCTGTATCTTCAAATTTCTAATGGCAGCTTCAGTGCTTTATGATTGGAGATAGACACTTGCATGAATCGTTGAAGTGTTTCCTCTAGCTTTATAGTCCTGTCAGACAAGGAGGGTTGTAGTTGCCATTGTTGTTGTGGTGGTCTATTGAATTGTCCAGCTTGCCTTTGACCTATGCTTGGGTGAGGTTTCCACACTTGGTTGTAGTTACTTGAGCGGTTGTTGGATGAATCGACAAGTGTATCGAATCGCACAAGTAATATAAAATGGTAAGACCAAACATCATAGCCCAAAGGACTCTCGACACTAGATAGTCGTGTGATAACTCGATTAATTAAGACTTAAAGAAAACGAGATCATTGGTTTTAGATGCAAAGACACAAAATTAAATATGAATGCAATTTGATCAATAGTACAGTAGCACGGTGATGAACGGATGTTGTTTAATATGAGATGAGTATGTTGTTGGGGTTAGATGTCACCAATTTCCCTCTCATGTATGTAAGAATTCTTCTTTATGCATTAATGTTAACGTCACTCACTAAATCACTTAAACCCGATCCCTCGGCGAAGAAGCCTGTCCTTAATCACCAATTCATGCAATTCCTAGAATTCCTAGTAATTAAATGTGAAGATCAAGAGCTTTAAGATGACCAAGACTGATACCCTCATCCCTGAGAAATAATAATCTTGGGAGAATTCAGCAAGAACCTAAATAGTAAGGAACCTCCTAGCTCTCATGCAATTCATACATCATGCTATGAATGAGTTTTTAAATAAAGCATGTAATAAGCAAAGATGAATTACTCTAACAATTAATGAAAAAGTATGGGTTATTAAGAATCAATTCAAATACATGAGAGTTCATAAGGTTACATCATCCCCCAACAACAAATAGAGTTTAGTTCACCATAGACATGATGAAACTAGATGAATAATGGAAAAGCATGAGATGGAAAAACCCTAAAAGTAGAGGATGAAAGCTCCCGCATCCAAATCCGCCTTTAGAGAGTGGAAGAGTGTGTTGTTGTGCTACTCCAGCCAGAGATACAAAACATAGAACGCTTGGGTCCTTTAAATAGAGCGAAGACAGAACAGAAACAAAGCCCAAGCCCATGTCGCTGGCGCTCAAGCGGCCCACTTAGAGCGCCTAGGCGGTAAGCGGTGGTCTTCCACGCTCAAGCCTTCTAGATGACGCCCAACCTTCGAGCTTCATGCGCTCAAGCGCCTTAAAAAGGGCGCCTGGGCGGTGGTTTCCTACGCTCACGCCTCCAAAAAAGGCGCCCAAGCTTCGAGCACTCCTCCCTTCTAGTGCTTTTCAAGGCCTTTCTAAGCTTCATCTCCATGGCACTTCATCCCTGCTTTCCATATTATCTCATTTTCTATCAAAACAAGGAGAATTAGTCATAAAATCATTGAATTCAACCTAAACTCTCTTATTCACACAACTTAACAGAAAAACATGATTCTAAGCAAGTTTCTAAGCAGAAAAAGGTGCATTTGGTATTAAAATTACATCACAAATAACGGTATTTTCAACTGTTATCAGCGGCCCTGATTACCCTTAAAATTGACTTCTTCTTGTGTATTAGCTTGCATAGCACATTGTCCATTGATATGATCTCCACCACATAGCTCACAAAGTTGGTGTTGAGCTTAAGAGACATTTTGCAGCTCTTTAGGTAATTGAGAGATTTTCTTCATCAGAGTCTCAAGTTGCTGAGTCATAATTTTATTTTGAGCCAACAAAGCATCTTGAGATTGCAACTGAAGAACTCCTTTCTGTTGCAACTGAGCTCTTTCCTTGTGCGTCTCATTATCATTGGTAGCCATATTCTCTATCAACTCATAAGCTTCATCTGGAGTCTTATTCTTGATGTTACCTCTAGTTGAGGCATCCAACATCAATTTCTTCTATGATTTTAAACCTCCAAGAAAATGAATGATCACCGTTTGTTCATCGAATCCATGAGTAGGATTTTTCTACAAGAGATTCTTGAATCTATCCCATGCTTGACCTAGAGTTTCGTCCATGCCCTACTGAAAAGAAGAAATTTCCTTCTTACCTTTGTTAATATTGGACTGAGGAAAATATTTGTTCAGGAACTTACCCACCACATCTACCTACTCAGTGAAGCTATTCTCAGGAAATGACTTAAGCCACATCTTAGCATTGCCTCCCAAAGAGAAAGGAAACAAGCTAAGTTTGATAGCATTATCTGGCACATCATTGATCTTCACTGTATTACATATTTCATTGAAAGTAGTTAGATGCTCATATGGATTCTCGTGAGCTAAGCCATTAAATTTATTACTCTGCACCAAGTGAATAAGAGCAGGCTTTATCTCCATGCTTGCGGCATTGACCCTCGGCCTTGCAATGCTATTAAAATGAAGAGGTCTAGTGACTGTTGCATAATCCGCCAGGGTGCGTCTATTACTGTGATTGTGAGCCATATCTTTTGTTTCCGGGTCAGATACTGATGTGAAAGGTTGTTCAAGAGTCTCAGGAGAGGGAAAAAGTTCTTTGGAAACCCTTTTCTTCCTTCTTCTTCTACTATTGTTCAGACCTATAAAGAGAGGTTCAGATAAATTTGTGCTCCTAGCGCGAATCTTGTCCTGCATACACTAAAGAACACTACACTAGAGCATCAGATTAGCCCAAACAAATAAAAAATAAACAAAAATTAAAAACAATAAAAATAAAGAAAAAGTCTAAACAAGTTAAGAATCACAGAAAAAGTATAGTATGACCACAAGTCCCAAACAACGGTGCCAAAAACTTGTTAATGATTAGGCAAGTATACCGAATCGTATCAAGTAATAATAAATGGTAAGACCAAGTATCGTTTCCCAAGAGACTCGTGTTACTAAACAATTGTATATAATCACTTAACTAATTAAGACTAGAGAACAATTTATTTGAATGAGATTTAATTGCAGTAAAAATAAACATAATAACTTGAATGTAAAATTGATCTATTGAGGCTAAAACAAGAATGAATGAATGATATTGAGATGATATGGATGACGATGTTGTTGGGGTTAGCTTTCACCTATATCACTTTCATGCATATTAGAACTCATCTTCTTCATTGGAATGTTAATGTCACTTACGAAATTACTTAGAACCCGATCCCTCGGCGTAAAAATCCTAGCCTTAATTATTACACCTCAATCCCTTTAATCCCTAATAACCGATTCCACATTAAGAAAAGAAGCTTAAGACAACTAAATGTCATGTCCCTATCCCTAGGCAATATTCCCTTTGGGTGAAATCCTCTAGATCATGATTCATAAGATATTTCCCAATACTCAACCAAATCAAACATCAAGTCATGAATGGCCAAAACAAGACAAGCATTACGAATAGGAGAAAATCACTAACATTCAATGAAAAAAGTATAAATTATTTAAAACATGTTCAAATACATGAAAGTTTAGAGGTTACATCATCCCCAACAACAAATGAGTTTAGTTCTCCTTTATCATGGAGAACCTTGGCTTAGAATGGAAGAATGAAATTGAGATGGAAACCCTAGAAAGAGAAAAGGAAAGCTCCCGCATGCCCAATCTTGCTCCAAAGAATCAAAAATTCCGTTTTTGTGCTTTAGCTGTCAAAAGATACAAACCCTAATGTGTAGAGGCCTTTCAATAGATCAAAAATTTGTCATGGGTCAACGTCACCAACGATCAGCGCCCCAACTAAGGGCAAGCAGACGCAACTGCGAGAAGAATGACACTGAGGGCCCTGGTTGAGGACAACTAGGCATCCTGCGGGGCAACAGACTGGCGCTCAACGCCCCTAGGAGGGCAAGTAGACGATGTGTGCGAACCTCAGCGCTGAGGGCCCCTGAAGAGGGAAACCAGGCGTCCATGCGAGCCTACCTGCGTTGAGGGCCCCAGAAAAGGGGAACCAGGCGTCCTATGCCTTCTTCAGCCTTCTTCTCTGGTGCTTTAGCTGTCCCTCTTAAGTTCCACTTCCTTGATACTTTTGCTCTTCTTCCAAAACATACCAATATCCTACAAAATGAAGGGGTTAGTGATAAAATTTATTAAGTATAACCTTAATTAACTTATTCAAAAAATTAAACTAAAAACAAGATTTTAAGCAAGCTTCACAGTCAAAGAGAGTTGATTTAGCATCAAAATTGCATCACAGATAACAGTAAAATCAATCGTTATCAAACCCCTAACAAGAAGCCTATGGTTAGATGACTAGAAATAAAGATACCTTCTAATTCAATAGCTAGAAAGTCTCTAATGTGCGCTCTTTTAAAGAAGAGTATAGAAAGCTACACATATACAAAGGCATCAAGGAGATATGGGTCACGCTGGTGATCACATACGAAGGTTCAAACGAAGTCAAAAGGAACAATATTTGTCTACTCATTAAACAATATGAACTATTTACCTTGCTGGACAACAAAATTATTCAAAGCATGTTCAGCCCCTTCCAAACAATTCTAAGAGAATTGAAATCTTTTGGCAAGTCACGAAAATTTTGATCATATTGAAAAAAACTTTTGCAGCCTTCGTCGACAATGGAAACTATAGGTAACTGCATTGAGAACTTCATAGAATCTTGATGATTTAAGTTTCAAAGAGCTTGTTGACATTCTAAAATCTATGAGCTGGAGCTTCAACAAGATGAGATTCTAAGAAAAGAGAAAAATATCATTCTCAAGGTGGAAGAATTATCTCATGAGTCAAAACGTTGATGATGACTTTATGGAGGAAGAAGAAAAAGAAGAATTATCATTCACTTCCAAAAAAGATCCACTCTATGTGAAGGAATAAGAAAAACACACCTTTTAAAGGTAGAAGCGTTGATCCACGTCAAAGAAACAAACATGAGGATAAACTCAAAGAAGGGCCAATTGTGTGCTACGAGTGTAAAAATCTTGGACACTTTCAGTCTGAACACCAAGATCTAGAGAAGTCTAATAAGAAAGTGGTCTTTCCCAAACGAGACAAAAAGAAAGGTTCTTATGAGTATTTTGAAAGACCTAGACTCGTCTGAGTCCGATGAAGAAGAAGGAGAATAAGCCAACTCGTGTATGATGGCTGACTCAATTGAATATTCATTCTTGATTTATGTGAATGATAACTCATGTTATTATGAAGAAGCAATTTTTTCACAAAGGTTTTCAAAATTTTACAACTATGAATGACAAAGATTTTCTCAAAAGATTTTTCTTTTTGGTGGAGGATTTTAAAAAAGAGACAAGTGGTGAAAGTTTCCAAGTAGCTCATAGGAAGGACTGGTGAGTCATAACAAGCTTAGAAACTAAATCTTTCGTAGACAAAGTATCCTTAGATTATTATTACAAAAGTTTATAAGTAAAAATATTCCAAAACAATTTTCCTAATAGTTTGAGTAGAGTGTTCCTAGAAACCAAAGAAAGATTTATCTACTTGAAAACAAAGGAAACACCCTATAAATTACAAAGACAAAAAACAAGAATTAAAATAATAAAAGCAAGGTAGAAAGAAAAGTGAAAACAATTCACCAAGTTAAGCGAGTCCTATGTGAAAGTGCAAGTGATACTTGGATTGGCACACTTTCACTTCTAATGTGTGTGTACTATTATAATGTTTAGCCAAGGAGATGTGATTGTAGCAAAGACATTTTCCTAAGATACGAAAACAAAGAAGAAAATGAACAAAATATTACAATACAATAAAGCAAATATACACAAATGTTTTGTTATACAAGTCAAAAGAAAATAACAAAGGTTGTCTTGTAATTCAAATGCTCTCTTTTACTTTACTCTGCAAGTATTTGCTTTGTCAGATTCACTCCAAAATGCCTCTTGGGTGACCTTCGTTGCCTAAATTTACAAGGAGACAATTTCTATCGAGCTTATTCTTACCTCTAGGATACTACTTTGAAAAGTTAGTCAAACTCCAAGAGAAACATATATTTCAAATATGTAATTCATTCAAGAGGTCAAACGAATAAAAGCAATAAGCACAATCTAAAAAGTTACACTCAAAGTGAATAAAAGTGAATATAGATGAGATAAGACAGAAAGAATTTCAAAAGAAAAGACAAACTAGAAAGAATGCACACAAGGAAGTAAAAACTCAATAAAAACTCTTAATAATGGTTTTAGAATGGATTAAAAAACCAAAACAAACTAAGAATGATTGATATTAATGTCTTTAGTCTTTTAATGTTCCACAAGTGAAGGAACAAATTATTCAACGAAGATCCCATTGGACACGAATTTAACCAAGAAAGGTTATATAAGTGTGAAGGTTCACTTCCAAGAACAAGTTCAATTTCAACTGATTTTATTTTTGTCTTAATCAATTATATTACTATTTTAATCGATTAATTTGCACTGTCACACTTTTTTTTCATTTCCCATTTTTTTGGCTTTTCTTATCGTTTTTTCAATTTTCTAGAGGGGTATTTCCTTTTTGTGTGTATCAACTTCACAAACAAAAACAACTAATATATGATATTCAGTTTGAACTTTTAAGCTTCTCATTTCAAAGTTAAAGATCATAAAAACAAGGAAAAGAATCATGAAGAAACAAGTAAACCTAAAAAATAAGAAAAAAAAGGAAAACACACAATACAAACCTAACTCTAAATAAACAAAAGTACATAAAATCAACAAGGCTCAAAATATTTTGTAAAGTGAAAATAAATGGGCCAAACTAGGAAGTAATGAATTTCTAAACTAAACATGACATACAGAACATCAAGATCATAAAATTAAAAAAAACAAATGCAAAATACTGTAAATTTAATCCATTCATAATCAATTAAAATGACTTAGACAATAACAAAAATCATACACAAAAACCTACTGCACAAACTATGATGGTTTAACAAGATCAAATGTGTTTGAACCAAGATTTAAAGACAAAAAATAATGAACATATCACTCAACACAACACATATGGACAATGTAAGGAAAGCATGAAACAACATAGACTTTGATCAAGAACACTTATCTCTTGAAGAACCATGAATGAAACTCATGCTTTTGTCCAAAGGATGCAACCTTTGCTACTGACACTAGAAGAATAATTGATATTACCGACGGTCGTAACTCATCGGTAATGTATAAAATTCGTCAATAATTTTTGTTTACCGACGGCTTACAGACTATCAAAATGCCGTCGGTAAAACCGTTGTCGGTAACCTTTACCGAAGACTTTTGGCCTTCGGTAAATCCGTCGGTAATTACCGAAGGCTTGTGGCCTTCGGGAAATCCGTTGGTAATTATCGCGATCTGGTTCATCTTCTTCGTCTTCCTTCCTACCTCCGTGTCATTTTTTTTCGTTTTCACGAACTCCGCCACCAAAAAGCATCACGCCAATAACAAACTCATTTCCAAACAATCAAACAACCAATTTATTTTCAATAGTTAAAATCATAGAGAATCATAGAGAGTTTCTCTGCAATTCTCATATTTGTAAGACAAAGAAGATGTTATTAGGACCGGTAATGTTCCTAATCGCACAGATCAACTTTGCAATGGCTTGCCGGAAAAGTTAAGCTCGTCGGAAAAGTTGAGCTTGTTGGAAAGACTGAAAAGTGGACAATGGTGGGTTGCAACAGTGGTGAGCCTGCGATGGTGAAGAGCAACGGTGATGAGACTACGTGACGGTAAGCAAAAATTAGAAGGAGAAATGAGTAGTGGTGGCAAGAAGTTTCGGTGACCAAACATTGGAGGGTGGCACTGTCGGTGGGAAGAAGTTGTACACAGAGATGGAGAGAAATGAGAAGGAGAAAAGAGTGTGATGTTTGCCACATATATTGGCATTGGAGGCGAAATTCGGGCGAGAAAATTCCCGCTCTTTTTACCGACGGCCAAAAGCCTTCGGTAAATCCGTCGATAACGCCGTTAAGTGGAAAAAGAGTGGGACCCGCTCTTTTTACCGATGACCCAAAGCCTTCGGTAAATCCATCAGTAAGTGACATACACATTAACGACGGCGGATTTACCGAAGACGGTGGACCGTCGGTAAAAAAATAAAAAAATCGTCGGTAAATCCGTCGAAAATTAAAATATATCGACGAATATATATTCGTCGGTAAAAATTCGTCGGTAATATTAATAATTTTTGTAGTGTGATGCTAAATGAAGCCCCCTTGGCCGAAATGAGAACCCAAAACCGACAAGGACGTGTTATTTGCATACCCATTGACTTCCCCACAGAAAAGCTCCCCCGTTGATGAAACACCAATCATTGTGGCCATTATGACCATTATGACCTTATTCTTCACTATGCAACATGTAAAAGACTCTAAAGAAGAAGTACCAAAAGAGGAGGAGATTCATACCTATTTATTGGAAGGATGTAGGTCAACCGTCGCCACACCCCAACCTTTGGATCAATCTTAGTCTAATGGTTCAAAACACGTGATGGTTTACATCACTTTGACATGCATCGTTTTCGAGGTAACACAATTATTTAGATAAAGGGATTCAAGCATGCAAGTGGTGGGAAGCGTGTTCAAAGGTAAAACCTTCACCCAAACTAAGTGCGGGCAATGACACGAATGATTGAACCTAAACACATTGAGACAAACATTACATGACAAAGACCTCGCACTATTGATGATAAGCTTTGACTTGGTGGTCTAGTGTATACATATCGCGGAAGATATGCAATTGGGAGGGGAGTCTCGAAGTTGAGCAATCTAGTCAGACATTTACGAAGAACATATGTCTTAAGACTAATAATTGGGTTAACATGCTAAACAAGAATTAAAGGGTTATTGGCTATAATTAGGCCATCGTTAGGGTCAAAGTTCATCAAAGGGCCTATATACATGTAAGACATTTAATATTTTTGAACCTATTACATTTATTGTACTCAACTATATATATATAACCGAACATTGACTTGAACGTCAAAATATCTTTGACAAGTATTTGACGAGTAGACCAAATGATAAAGAAAAAAGACTCAAAAAAAAAGTGTAAACAACATCAAGTAAGATACAAGACACAAAACGAGCTTCAGTGTATCCCATCCTTACAAGAACATTTATTATTTAAATATTTTTTATTTTCATCTAAATATTTCATTGTTTAATTTTATATTTTTAACTTGTAAATCAATTTATGTATTCCTTTTTCAATTTTTTCCATCTCGCTCATCAAATCATCAAATGGTTGTTGAAGAAGATATAAATTTATTGACTGACAAGTTAGAGAAAAAATAGCGAGTTGATAAATGAATTATAAGTTCAAAGATAGGAATAACAATCATGTCATCCTAGTAATGACATAAGTCAAATGAAAGAGTTTAGATAAAATAAAAAGATATTTTAAATACAATAAAACATTTTTTTAACAGTAACTTAATTAAAATTATACTAATTTAAATGTTAATTAAAAATTAACTAAGTTATAATAAATTAAAATTCTTTGAAATATAAAGTTGTAATTGTTGGATATATAGCATTGATTATGGATATAGAAGATCTCGCCAACCATTTCTTTTGGCATAATGGGATATTCAAACATATTTCCCAAGGCTTGACTCATATATATGCTTGATTATTACGTGAAGATATAGTATTGTTGTTCACACAAGATAAAAGACATAGTAGACACAAGATGACTATGCATGGTTACTATAATCTTATTTCTTACATATGTAGCATACGAATCACTGAAAATTTTCTTGTGCATGAATCATTGAAAATTCAGACCTTTGACCACTGTGCACTAGGAAAAGGATATAAAGTCAAAATACAACACATTCCTGATATTGTATATTGTTTGTTTTTTGTTTGGGTGATTTCAAGGATTGTCTCTAGAACTTGTAAGATAAATTTTATAAGTTTCAATTAATTAATTGGAATTTCCATTCTCAAACGATAGATCATAAATTTAAAATATAACCTTCTATACGATTTTCTCGTTATAATATTTAAAATTTAAAATAAAATATTATAAAAATAAAAAGTTCATTTTTTTATCATAGCTATAACTTTCATCCAATGAATTAAACATAATTACTAAAATAAAAGTTTTATATTACATTAAAATATTAAAAATATGTGATAAAATAAAATATGTAAATTAAGACCTGATGTTCACATAATTTCTTGTCATGGAAATAACTTAATTTTACTTTAAAATTTATGTTAAATTCTTTGTTTTACTTCAAAAATGTATTCTTTACAAATCAAACTAAGGATTTTCTTGCAAATTTAAATTGGGTTGCTATCTAAACTGTCTACAAAATATATTTAAAACAAAAATCACACTAGGTTGAAGATAAAAATATTAGAAGTAGATTTTGAAAAGAAGTAAAAGTAAAAGTACCGTTCTAAAATTAAAATTAATGAACTATGTTTTATAAGTTATTTCATATGATTTTTTAATCTAACTTATAATTCACATACAAACTAATTTTAATTTATAAAAAAAAAATCCTTTTTCTTTATTTTGTTTATAGAAGTGCTGATAGAAAATTTTCCCCAGAAAGACCACCATCTAAAATAAAACAAACAAATAACAATTGCCCAAGGCAGAAGCTGAAGCAAGCAAGAATCTCTACATAAACCACCACAACAATTCCCTTCAATGCAAACCAATTCACATTCCTCTTTACAATCTCACTGCAAAAACTCACTAACCAAACAATGGCTTTCACCAGCCAAAGAAAACAGAACATGCTTGCCACTATCCTCCTCCTTCAACTTGGGATTTCCCAAGTGATGTCCCGCAAACTGCATGAAACATCCTTGAGAGAAGGACATGAACAATGGATGGTACGATATGGCAGACTGTACGAGGATGCTGCAGAGAAGGAAAAACGTTTCCAGATATTCAAGGAGAATGTGGAGTTCATTGAATCATCCAATGCTGCTGGGAACAAACCCTACCAGCTCGGTGTTAATCACTTTGCTGACCTCACACTTGAGGAATTCAAGGCTTTGCGTAAGGGACTGAAGAGCCCTCGTGAATTTAGCACAACACCGTTTAAGTATGAACACGTGACTGCTGTTCCTCAAGCTGTAGACTGGAGGACAGAAGGAGCTGTTACTCCAGTCAAAGACCAAGGTGACTGTGGTAAGATAAACGAGATCATACAATCATACTTCATTTATTTTTGCTCAAATTTACTATTAATGTTATCAACTTTTTAATTACTTCTTGTTCTTTCTTTAATACCATATTTCAGCATAAAACTATTTTTTTTTTTGTGAAAATTTATGTAATCAGTTATTTTCTAGAGACGTGAATTGAAAACATAAAAATATAAACAGATAAAACAAGACGGGGTATATATTAATAGGTTCATATAGTCACCCCCATATAATTCGGAAGAAATGAACAGATATAAAATTTAGAGAAAGACTAATTTAATTAAACAAAACATTCCAAATTTTTAATTACTAAAATTACATTAAATCATGGTTATTATTTTGAAGGATGAATATACATTTGTATCTTTGATTATTTAAAGGAGACTCAATAATCACTTTAATGAATCATAAAAAACTAGTAAAATTTAAAAAATTGTTTTTAAAAGTATAATTTGTTATTCACTGTACTTCAAAATGTAAAAAATAAAAAGATTATAGAGATACACTTTCATTCCATATACATCTATTAAACACTCTTATCTTTTCTTATCACTTCATATATCTTATAAATTTATTGCTTTCATTCCCAGTTTAAGTGCATATCAAGTGTTTATTTTTTCTTTACAAGATCCATTTTTCAAATAAAAAGTAATATTTTTATAAGGTTACAGGAGCCATTTTGAATATGCTCAGTCTGCATGAATAATGAAATAAATTTTATATCTCAGATACTAAAATGATTGTTAGCCGTATTTTCAATGTGGGTCAATGTGATTGTTCTGAAAGGATTTGAATGAACGTTGAAACTAATTTTTGTTTGAAAAAACAGGGAGCTGCTGGGCATTTTCAGCTGTGGGTGCTATTGAGGGTATCCACCAAATGACCACAGGTAATCTGGTGTCACTTTCAGAGCAAGAGCTAGTGTCTTGTGACACAAAAGGTGAAGACCAAGGGTGTGAAGGGGGTTACGTGGAAGATGCATTTGAATTCGTAAAAAACAACGGTGGAATCACCACTGAGGCTAACTATCCCTACAAGGCAGTTGATGGGAAATGTGAGGTTGCAGCAAGACCAGTGGTTCAAATCAAGGGGTATGAGAACGTTCCTCCCAACAATGAGAGTGCACTGATGGTAGCTGTGGCTAACCAACCAGTGTCAGTTTGCCTTGATGCAAACAATAAAGATTTCATGCTCTATGCTAGAGGGGTTTACACTGGAAAATGTGGAACTGATCTAGACCATGCTGTTACTGCAGTGGGTTATGGCACAGAAAATGGCACTGACTATTGGCTACTGAAGAATTCATGGAGCACAGATTGGGGTGACAATGGATACATAAAGATGCAACGAGGTGTACCTGCAAAAGAAGGTTTATGTGGAATTGCCATGGATTCTTCTTATCCATCGGCTTGATTAGTTCACTTGTATATGCACGATGTCTTTCACATGCTGGTTTTTTTAGTTTCGAAGTCTTTCAGAGTGCAACTGTTGTTTGTATTCCCAAAATAAGGTTGCTGTTGTGACTGCTTCACATACACTTCTTCGTCACTGTATCCATTCAGAAGTAAACTTCTAATTTTAGTATAATAAAATATGCAATAAATACTTTACCCCTAAAATTTTTTATTGCTTCAGACTATCAATCAATTCAATATGATCAATCACTTCTCGTTAATTACTAATTTTATCTCAATATTTTGGTTTTTTATTACCAACAGACGTTGGTTGATAAGAGAAACAAACTTAATTGTCTTTTTGACGTTTCTTGCTCAAACAACATCAAATTTATAAAAAATTTAGTGAGAACATATTTTAAAAGACCCATTAGACATATGTTGCTTAAAGAAACAAATATTAATTGTCTTTTTGACGTCTCTTGGTTAAGCAACAAACATCTATCACTAGTGCATAATTGGCCTTTAACGTCATCCAATAGACGTTCGTCCACAAAAACATCAACGTAAATAATTGACCGGTGACATATCCGTAAATAAGTGGGACTGTAGACGTCCGTTCTGGAGGGGGCCGGAAGTCTATAATATTATAGACGTCGGGACCCCTCTAATGGACGTTTAAAAGGCTGAAGCAATGAAGTCTTCAACTTCCCTGGCAGCCGCTTAAACGTCCGTTCTGGGGGGGCCGGACGTCTATAATATTATAGACGTCGGGGCCCCACCAACGGACGTTTAAGAGGCTGATAAAGTTAACTCTTCAATCTATCAATTAAACGTCCGTTGGAGGGGCCCGACGTCTATAATATTATAGACGTCCGGCACCCTCCAGAAAGGACCTCTAAGTTGCTGACAGGGTAGTTGAAGAGTTAATGGTGTTCAGCCTCTTAAACGTCCGTACTGGGGCCCCGACATCTATAATATTATAGACATCCGGCCCCCTCCAGAACGGACGTTTAAGCGGCTGACAGGGAAGTTGAAGAGTTGATTGCTTCAGCCTTTTAAACGTCCGTTAGAGGGGCCCGACGTCTATAATATTATAGACGTCCGACCCCCTCCAGAACGGACATCTAAGTTGCTGACAAGATAGTTAAAGAGTTAATGGTGTTTAGCCTCTTAAACGTCCGTTGTGGGGGGGCCGGACGTCTATAATATTATGGACGTCGGGGCCCCTCTAACGAACGTTTAGAACCCCCCGCAAATATCAATATTTAAATCCAAAACACGTCATATTAGTTACTTCCCCGACGTCTATAATATTATAGACGTCGGGGCCTTCCAGTAACGGACGTCTAGTGGCATTTATACTAAAACGCGAACCCGCGAGGAGTTACGCTCGCTATTCATCGTCTTCCCCGCAATTTCATTCTACAGCATTGCATTTCCAGGTTGGTTTTTCTCTGTTTTGGACCGTTTAAATTTACTTTTAATTTGATTAAATTGTTCTGTGATGAAATATCTTTCATTTGGACCGATTAAAAATCGTTTTCGGTGTGTTTTGGTGCAGTTTCTTGCGTGTTCTTGGGCGGCGTTTTTGATTGTTTTTGGCCTACGTTTTAGGTCGTGCACTCCTCCATTTCCCTCCATTTCATTTGGAATCTGCTCTTTAGGTTAGCTTCTTCGTTGATAATTTTTTTGTACGCATGTTATTGGGTTTTGTGTATGCATGTTGTTGACTTTAAGGTCTGCATGTGTTATTGGCTTTTGAATATGCATGTATTAGTTGTGTTATTATAATTTTCATGTTAGATTATAAGTATCAAATCATTGAGTGACCCTTAGTTACCGTTTGAAATTTAACACAAACGATTAATCTTTTAATCGTTTGTGTTAAATTTTGAATTGTCCGATTGGACAGTTTGAGAAAATTAATTTTCATAATTTGCAATAACATGTAAGTTGGAGTCTATGGATAAGATTGATAAACTTTCGGTTCAGTATTTGTGTTGTTCTCCGAATGCATATTTGATTGTGGTCATCGTTGACTACTCTCATTTCGTGTATTTCGGAGACCAATGCGAAATGCTGCCAAAATTTTATCAAATTTATGATGTAGACTTCTTTGCACGTGTCTTAGCAAATTATGAAAATTAATTTTTTTGAATGGGTAGGACCTAACCTTGTGAGAGTTAAAAACTTAAACTGATGATTTTACGAACATAGAATGGATCGAAGCTGGATGAATGAACGTCGCATCAGTTAAGAATATGATAAGGGTGTTTCGAAGTTCTTGCAATACGTTCAACAAAATGCTAAGTCTGTGAACGGGACATATTTTTGTCCTTGTGTGCGTTGTCTTAATCAAATACGGCAAGACTTAGGCAATGTGCGTGACCATCTATTCATGTTCGGCATCATGAGGACTTATACCGTTTGGACTTGGCATGGAGAAGTATTGGACCAGCCTACCACGTCACGAGGAACGGATTATGTGGAAGAATGGATGAGTGATCATTTAGAGGACATGATACATGATGTCGGTGAAGATAATTTTGGAAGAGCTAATTTGTATGATTCTCTTATAAATGATTCAGAGCAACTGTTGTTCCCCGGATGCTTAAACTTTACACGTTTGTCTGCAACTTTAAAGTTGTTTAGTTTAAAAGCAAGGAATGGATGGACCGATAAAAGTTTCACCGAGTTGTTGGAGTTGTTAAAGGAAATGTTTCCAGAAAATAATACTCTACCTATTCGTAATTACAAGGCAAAATTTTTTTTATGTCCAATGGGTCTTGAATATCAAAAGATACATGCTTGTCCTAATGATTGTGTTTTGTACACAAAGGAGTTTGCTTCGCTAAAGTATTGTCCAACATGTGGTTTATCCCGTTTTAAAAAGAAATCTGACAGAAACACTGTTGATGAAGGTAATGATGGTGCACCTGCTAAGGTGATGTGGTATTTGCCTATAATACCTGGTTCAAACGTATGTTTTCTGTTAAAGAAGATGTAAAGAACCTTAAATGGCACTTTGACGAAAGAAAGTGCGATAATCTTCTTCGACACCCTGTTGATTCACCCCAATGGAAAAAGATTGATGAAAAATTTCCAGAGTTTGGTGCAGATCCAAGAAACTTAAGACTTGCACTTGCAACTGATGGTATGAATCCTTATGGAAACTTAAGTAGCAAACACAGTTCATGGCCAGTTATGTTGATGATTTACAATCTTTCTCCTATGTTCTACATGAAGAGAAAATATGTGATGTTGTCCATGATGATATCGGGTCCTAGACAACCTGAAAATGACATTGATGTTTACTTAAAACCTTTAATTGATGATTTGAAATTGTTGTGGGAAGAAGGGGTCGACGTGTTTGATTCACATGTTCAGGAACAGTTCCGTTTGCGTGCAATGTTGTTTTGCACTATAAATGATTTCCCAGCGTATGGAAACTTGAGCGGTTATAGTGTTAAAGGTCATTTTGCATGTCCCACATGTGAAGAAAACACTAGTTACCTTCAATTGAAGCATGGACAGAAGACAGTATATACAAGACATCGAAAATTCCTTCCTCGTAATCACCCTTATCGTAGATTGAAAAAAGCATTTAATGGAAGTGCTGAAGATGAGGTTGTGTGCAGACCCCGGAATGGTGAAGAGGTGTACAACGAAGTCAAAAACATTGACATTGTGTTCGAAAAACATCATAAAAGTACCCTTGCAAAAAACATTTGGAAGAAACGGTCAATATTTTTTAAGCTTCCATATTGGTGTCAACTTGATGTTAGACATTGTATTGATGTGATGCACGTTGAAAAAAATGTTTGTGAAAGTGTCATCGGAACTTTATTAAACATCAAAGGGAAGAACAAAGACGGAATAAAAGCACGAGAAGATTTGGCTGACATGGGAATCCGATCTGAGTTACATCCACAGATAATAGGAAGACGCACTTATCTGCCCCTAGCCTGTCACACACTTTCTAGAAAAGAAAAACAAAGTTTTTCTAACTGTTTAAGAAGTGTGAAGGTTCCACAAGGTTATTCTTCAAATATTAGTAACCTTGTTTCTATGCAAGAGTTAAAGTTAGTTGGTTTAAAGTCCCACGATTGTCATGTATTGATGCAACAATTGTTACCTGTTGTTATTCGAGGCATATTACCTCCTTCTGTTAGGGGTATTCTGACACGGCTGAGTTTGTTCTTTAATGTCATTTGCAAGAAAGTTGTTGACCCTCGAGGTTTAGATGAATTGGAAAATGAAGGAATAAGACTACTATGTCAATTGGAGATGTATTTTCCACCTTCTTTTTTTGATATCATGGTACATTTGATTGTTCATCTAGTCAGAGAAATTCGAATATGTGGGCCGGTCTTCTTAAGGTGGATGTACCCAGTTGAAAGATACATGAAGATCTTAAAGGGATATGTCAAGAATCAGTATAGACCAGAAGCTTCAATCATAGAGCGATACATTGCAGAGGAAGCCGTTGAATTTTGTTTAAGTTATATGCCATCTTGTGAACCAGTGGGTCTTCCCAAGAGCAGACATGAAGGAAAATCTGAAGGTAAAGGTGTTCGAAGTGTGGGAATTCAAAGTGTTAGTAGAAAAGAAGTTGACCAAGCTCATTTGTACATCTTAAACAACACTGTTGATGTGATTCCTTACATTTCTGACCACGTTAATGAAATAAAGGCAGCAAACCCAAGAATGAGTGAAAAATGGCATCTTAGTGAACATGTGAAAACCTTCTTACAATGGTTTAAGAAAAAGATTTATGTGACTCCACATGTTTCTGAAAGTTTATTGAGGTTATCTCGTGGAACGAACGCAGGTCATTACATATGGTGGGTACTATATAAACAATATTTCTTTTCAGACAAAGGTAGAAGATGACAAAAGTAGAGTTCAAAATAGTGGCGTCACACTTCAAGCTGAGACTGTCCACTTTGCTAGTTCTAAAGACAAAAATCCAATCACAACATCCATGAGTTATTTTGGAATAATACAAGAAATATGGGAAGTTGATTAGCTCACTTTTAGAGTCCCAGTTTTCAAGTGTAAATGGGTTGATATAAATTCTGGTGTCATGACAGATGACTTTGGTTTCACATTGGTAGACTTGAACAAGATGAATCACACTCATGAACCATTTATCATGGCTAGTCAAGCAAGACAAATATTTTACATAAATGATCCAGCGAATAAAAAATGGTCAGTGGTTTTAGAAGGAAAAAACATGTATAGACATGATGATGACGATTCTCTTGATATACTTGAGACAACATCTTTGCATTTAGACCCATTGAAGATCCAGTTGATGACGTTGCCGATGTCATCCAGAAAATTCGTAGTGATCACAATGAGACCACACGAAATCAACCAACTTGGGTTGAGTACTACGCCTTATTCCCTTGCATTTGTCACGTGTTTTGGTCCCTGTTTCCTTTTCTGATTTCCTTTGCAGCTATACTCATTACATGATGTTAGAGAAAAAAATTAAATTAAATAAAATTAATAAAAAAGAAGACTTGATTAAATACTATAACAAAATAACGACCAAATTAAATAAACTAGACCAAAATAGGAAACTAATTAGTATTTAAATCATTTTTAAATTAATTATTCCTTAACATCATTTACATGGAAGCAAATTTTTAGTTTTAATTAAAAATTAATTAATTAGCGTGGGTTTAACCCATTGTCATTGTAGAATGGATCTGGTCCACTCTAATTTTTTTTAATAAAAAACGATGACTATGTTTTAAATATTGTTTTTTAATTAAATTTTCACTTTATGATCATATATTATTTAACAAACATTAAAAGCTCATTTTTTATTTTAAAAATTGTTATCGAGGCATTAGAGTGGGCTTAACCAGTCTACAGTATATAATTAATTAGTGTGTTATAGTTGGTTAGACCGAGGCTTTCTTGTGTCACACGTTTGACCTCGCTTTTTTATGGCAGCTATTTTGGAACATTCTATTGGCCAGGTTTCTATACTGATGCCTCATTTGTCCACAACACAAATATCAAACAAAAAGGAAACAAGGGTTACTACAACCTTTTTCAATAATTATTTTAAACAAATATTTATAGAGTACTTTATTTTAGAGTAGTGAACAATTGGATAACTATGAATGTGATACATTGGATGTAATTCGGTGTTGACAACATTAGAAATTATGGGAACAAGATAAGATAATTTTATTACTTTAACATGTTATAAATCCTTTTACGTAATATTCATAATTCATTTTTAAGTAGAAAAAAAATATCATTATTGGAATAATTAAAGATATAAAAATGCAGACGAAGAATCAAATGTCTAGAAGTTAGGCACTGACAAACATCTAGTACTTTTTATCTCTCTTTTACTTAGAATTATTAGATAATTTAAATTACTTCATAGTTCATACAATAATGTCTAGTATTTATTTACGTTTTGAAATCAATTTTTTAAATTTAAATTATTTGACTGGGGATTGGAAATTTTTGTTTTCCAGGTCATGAGAACTCCCAAAATATTAGAGAATTACCTTTTATTCCAATTATAAAAATAAAACTAATTCAGAATGTAGATTTTTTAGGTACATATTATCAGTTAATACTATACATTGAAACAACTTACATATGCGAAACAATATGTGGCATCTAATTGAATTAGGAAGTTAGAAAAAATATATATTTGCTTGCGTCACACTGGCAGCAGCCCAAGAGTTCATCAAGTGGTATCTAATATGCTAAGTTCATAAAGGTTTTTTATTCATCAAATACAACACAATTCTTGTAGTCAAATAGTACAAAATGTGGCATCTGCACTAAAATACAAAATTTACTAACTTATTTGATTTCTCATGTTGAGGCAAGATATCTCGCTCTATTCAATACGTACGTACTAAATCATATTTAAAAATTTAATATATTCCTTTTTCTGATTTTTTTCTGTTTTGTTATTAATAAAAGTTTTCTAAATAGATGCTCAAACATCAATTTTGTTATCTCTAATATATATTGGAACAAAAATCCGATGCTGTGTTTGCGCTCTTTTGTTTTCTAACGCAGAAGAGATCTAAATGCTACAAGAAGGTGACATACATGATAAGGTTCATCCATTAGAAAACAACTTCATTCAGATTCTGATATAAACATTTTTCTTTAAGAGACAGCACTTGTATATATACCATTTGAAACATTACCTTCAGAGCATATCAGTTTTTCAAACACAACTTCTACATACGATCAATCTTGTTACAAAAACATGACTTCCATGGGGAAAAACCAGCACGTTTTGGCTCTACTTCTCCTTCTCTCAATTTTCACTTCCCAAGTAATGTCCCGCAACATCAATGAGGGATCCATGGCCCAAAGACATGAGCAGTGGATGAAAAAATATGGTAAAACATATAAGAATGCTGCAGAGAAGCAAAAACGTTTCCTCATATTCAAGGACAATGTTCAATTCATTGAATCCTTCAATGCTGCTGGCAACAAACCTTACAAGCTTGGCATCAATCACCTAGCTGACCAAACCAACGAAGAATTCATTGCTTCCCACACTGGATACAAGGGATCTCATAAGTTGAAAGAAACAGCACAAACATCGTTCAAGTATGAAAACGTTACTCCTATTCCTACTGCAGTGGATTGGAGGCAAAATGGAGCTGTTACTCAAGTCAAGGACCAAGGCCAATGTGGTATAGCACAAACCAAACCCTACAATATAAGTGACCCTTATAATTTGTTACATAACCTTTTAACAATTGCATGACATTAACAAAAATTTTGTTTCAAAACCAGGTAGCTGCTGGGCATTTTCAACAGTTGCTGCAACAGAAGGTATCTACCAGATAACTACAGGTAAGTTAGTGTCTCTCTCAGAGCAAGAGTTAGTGGATTGTGACAGTGTGGATCAAGGATGTGATGGAGGTCTCATGGAAGATGGTTTCGAATTCATTATAAAAAATGGTGGAATCACCAGTGAGGCTAACTACCCCTACACTGGAGTTAAGGGAACTTGTGACACAACGAAAGAGGCTTCTCCTGAAGCTCAAATAAAAGGGTATGAAACGGTACCTGCAAATAGTGAGGACGCACTGCAGAAAGCTGTTGCAAACCAACCAGTGTCAGTTAGCATTGATGCTGGAGGATCTGCTTTCCAATTTTACAAAACTGGGGTTTTCACTGGAGAATGTGGAACTGAACTAGACCATGGTGTTACTGCAGTTGGCTATGGTATCACCGATAATGGTACTGAGTTTTGGATAGTAAAGAATTCATGGGGCACAGAATGGGGTGAACAAGGATACATAAGAATGGAACGAGGCATAGATGCTAAAGAAGGCCTTTGCGGCATTGCCATGGATGCTTCATACCCAATTGCTTGATTTACTATGTAATATTGTTTGACATTTGTTTGATTTTCCTCTTGATAATGCTTTTAAATTTAAATATTTAGTTTGAAATTGATGTATTGTAAGTGTAGTTCAATGCAAGATAAAGTGTTTGTAATTTGTGATTTTCCTAGTCAAACATTGAATTTGTAAAAGTTGTACTCGTGATTTTAAGAATTGGGATATTAGGAATCCAGACACAATAAAACTAAACAAAAAGTCAGTTATTTTTGTCATTGATATATATTCTAAAATTATATATTAATGTATCTCGTTTCAATCCAATAAATTCGTCTTAACCTCTTCTAACATATATTAAAATTTATTTAATTTATTGTTTGGCCAACGTTACTTACTATAAATTAAAAACAGTTATACATGACATTCATATTTAATAAATATAAACAGAAAAATAGAAAAAATTATAATGAAAGGAAGAGTTGAATGTGCCTTAGGAAGATGAATGTCCATGAAAGGAAACTGCACGAAGGAAGCACTAGTAAAAAATCGGGTTTTTACAGCGCATATTATGCCACGGTTCAACGAAAACCGCAGCATAATGGTGCGCGGTGGCAGTTTTGTAAATAAAACGAACATATATGCCGCGGTTCTACTGGGAACCGCGGCATATACCCCAGTCAACCATTGCCTTTGACGCCACGTATGAATAAAAAATTAAATAACAGAGTATATGCCACGGTTCTCTGCACAACCGCGGCATATACCCTGCCAATTTATTGCAGGTGCTGACTGGGTCAGAGAATTCGAAAAGTTACAGGGGGTATATGCCGCGGTTCTCTGGGGAACCGCGGCATATACCCCTGTAACGTCTCAACTTCTCTGCCAGTCAGAGAATTTCAGAAGTTACAGGGGGTATATGCCGCGGTTGCCCAGAGAACCGCGACATATACCCCCTGTAACTTCTGAAATTCCCCAGAAGGCAGTTGGGGGGCAGTTGTGTTGAGCACGTTACAGGGGTATATGCCGCGGTTCTACGAGCAACCGCGGCATATTCTCCCATCTGAAATTAATTTAATATTAATTTGAAATATTTCGAGGTATATGCCGCGGTTGCCCGCTGAACCGCGGCATATAGTTTGAAAATAATTTCAAAAATGCCATTTAGGATAATTTTTTTAATCAGTATATGCCGCGGTTGGGGGTTAAACCGCGGCATATACCCCTATTATACCGCGGTTAAGTAGGGAACCGCGGTAGATTCCCCCGTTCAGAGTTAAAAAACAAAACTTGGAACAGTGTCGTCGTCTTCGCGCAAGCTCTCTGGAACGCGTTTTCTTCTTCCTCCGAGTCATCTCAGGTACGCGTTTCTGCACCGTTTAATCTCAAAATTATTGTTTCCTTTCTCATTTGTGACGCGTTTGAAACATTTCAGCCGATCAAAATCGTTTGAAAACGAGACATTCCATCTCTGCTGCGTTTTGGTTTTTGTTGCACCAAGCGTTTTCGCCGTTCCTCTTCCAGGTATTTATGCCCTTTTGCATCTTTAACGTGATTTCTTCATTAGTTTTTGCATAATGCTATAGTTTTGGTAATGTATGAAGTTTCTATAGTTTTGGTAATGTATGGTATAATTTTTGCTTTAATTTTGATAATGCATGAAATTGTTATAGTTTTGGTAATGTATGGTATGGTTTTTGCTATAGTTTTGGTAATGTGTGTTGTAGTTCTTGTATGTAATTGGAAGTTTGATTTTTAGTAGCTTATCTTTTTATGTAATATTTAGGAATATGGATCGAAATTGGATTAATTTACCACGTATTAGTGCTGAGTACGAGAGAGGTGTAGAGGAATTTATACAATTTGCGCAACGTAATGAGGGGAGAACTGATGATGAAGTGAAGTTTAGATGTCCTTGTGTGAACTGTTTGAATGGGAGAAAGTTGAACGCAACTCAAATTAGAGAACATCTTATATGTGATGGTTTTCTAAGATGCTATACAACATGGATCTGGCACGGCGAAGAAATGGATTTTCCCACTGACTCTCAAAGTGTAAATGTTACTGATTCCACCATGGAAGAAGATCGACCGGATGAAGACAAATTGGAGGACATGATCCGCGATGTTGGAGCAGAAAATTTTGCCAAAGCTCATGTGTATGAGACGATGTCGACTGATGCAGAAACACCTTTGTATGTCGGTTCAACTAAGTTCACACGTTTGTCAGCGGTGTTAAGGCTCATGAATTTGAAGGCGAGCAATGGATGGACTGATAAGAGTTTTACAGAACTGTTGACGTTGTTGAATGAAATGTTGCCAGATGGAAATACACTGCCCACTCGTAATTATGATGCGAAGAAAATTCTTTGTCCAATGGGTATGGAGTATAAAAGGATACATGCTTGTCCCAATGACTGCATTTTGTATAGGAAAGAGTTTGAATTTTTGACAAAGTGTCCAAAATGTGGCTTATCACGATACAAGTCAAAAAACAATAGTGAAGATAATGGTCAGATAGAAAAAAATGGATCTGCTTTGAAAGTAGTTTGGTACCTTCCAATAGTGCCCAGACTTAAGCGTTTGTTTGCGAATCCCAAAGATGCTAAAAATCTTAGATGGCATGCAGATGAGAGAAAAATTGACGGGCTGCTTCGTCATCCAGCTGATTCAAAGCAATGGAAAAATATTGATCGACAATTCCCCGAATTTGGTAAAGAGTGTAGAAATCTTAGGCTTGGTTTAGCCACTGATGGAATGAACCCATTTGGTAATCTGAGTACCAATCACAGTTGTTGGCCAGTTATATTGATAATTTACAACTTATCTCCTGCATTGTGCATGAAGAGGAAGTACATGATGTTATCTATGATGATATCTGGTCCAAAGCAGCCTGGAAATGACATAGATGTTTATCTAAGCCCACTAGTTGAAGACTTGAAGGTTTTGTGGGTTGACGGGGTTGAAATATTTGATGCATTCGCTTCAGAGACTTTCCTGCTTATGGATTCATTGATCCCCAAGAAATTCATGAATCAAATGATTTTGACCATATCAACATGAGTCTGATAAGAAGTTTTGGAAGGGGCAAGAAAATATACTTTTTGCCTTATATATCCGGGTAAGTGAACTTTGTTAACATAATAATGTTCCATATGTGATTTTAATATTTAATAGTTACGTTATTATGAATTTCAGGCGCCATTGGCAACTTCTTGTTATGTCTGTGCAAGACAACTATGCTTTGTGGTTCTGCTCATTGCACAGGCCTCCTCCCACACAACTCAGACAAGCAATTGATTGGTAAGAACCTCAATGTTTGGACTTTCTTTGTTATATAACTGAATGCTAAAACATTTTTTTATATACAGTTCTATTCCAGCAAGTATGATGATGGACGGGAGATCAATTGCTAAGAGTAGAAAGATTGCTTGGATTTCTCTCAAGGTTTGACATATGCTAAAGTCTGACTTTGTTATAATTGTTTTATAACAAATGTTATTCACTAACTATTATCAACTGTGATGATATATTGTAGTGTAACAGACAAAATGGGTCATATGAGTGTGGATACTATGTAATGTATTGGATGACCCATATTGTTCGTTCTCACATCACAAGAAGCTGGGAAACGGTAATATTTAACTTTAACAAATTTTGATTTTTTAACAAATGTTGAATTCATATACACTAATTAAAATGAATTGTCTTTTGCAGAGATTCAAGACTACTACACCAGTTCCTGAGAAGTCACTACTATTCATTAGGAATGCTGCTGCGAAGTATATAGTTAGATTATACAATAGCTCTTAGATTTAGATTTAAACAATGCATTTGATTAGATAGAATTTTCTTAGACTCTCTACTTTATTTGATGTTGAAATACATTTGAACATGTGTTTGTTATGTTGAAATTGAATTTCTGTAAATGTTTTTATATGCAGGTCTGTTTTTGTGGTAATGGATATCACAAAAACAGACCTGCAATTTTAAAAAACTGCAGGGGAATATGCCGCGGTTCTAACCACAACCGCGACATATAGTGCTTCGTTTTTTTTTTACAAACGAGACATATGGCCGCGGTTTTGACACTAACCGCGGCATATTCGTCGGCCTATATGCCGCGGTTCAACCGCGGCATATAGTGCATTTTTTAATTTTTTTTTTTTAAATTTTTTTAGGGTTTAGGCAGCGGTTCCCTAGACAACCGCGGCATATTCCGCAGCCTATATACCGCGGTTCGAACCGCGGTATAAAGTGTCTGACTTACTACCGCGGCTGAATATGCCGCGGTTCAAGAACCGCGACGTATAGTGAAAATGAACCGCGGTAAAAGCCCTTCGCTGCACTAGTGAAGTCAAATAGCATATTTTTCTCGTCATTTAACTTTTAATATTAGATTCTTAATTGATATTTGTATTTTAATATAATATTTTAATTAGATTTGTTATAATTGAGTTCATATTTTTGTCCTCGTTTAGTTTTTAATATTAGATTCTTTATTAGTTTTTATATTTTAATATAATATTTTAATTAGGATTTGTTATAATTGTGTTTATTTAGCACGAGATATAAAAGTATGTAAAAAATAAGTATTTAGTTACATAAATATTCTTTGGATATTTTGAAGTATATTAGTGTAGTTGCACCTAAGTTGAACTCTTGAAGTATGAAAATAAATTAGTTAAATTTTCATGACACCTTAAAGATAGTTCAGAGAATAACAAATAATAAAGATCACAATGAAGTCAATCAAGAAATTTGGCTGAGCCAAGAAAAAGGAATAGGCAACAAAAATTGGATCTTATAGTTTTCTCTATTTATTTTTACAAAAAGGACTTTGATAATTGATAAATGTTTATGATAAAAGACAATTTAGGAAAAATATATCATAAGATACACTAGTGTAGTCAAGGGAAACGACAGCGGTTATATACTGGCAAGATAAAAAATCTACCCCTTTTTGTCTCGGTTCTGAACCGAGGCCAAAAGGTGTATGCTTTTGCCTCTGTTCAAATACAACCACGACAATAAAGGGTGTTTCTTTTTTGCAGTAGAGGGGTCTTATGCCTTGGTTTGTAGTTCAACCGAGGTAGTATAAGGGTTTTTTTTTTCCTCAACCTTTCTGCAATAGAGGCTACAATAAAGGGGGTTTAAGACCTAATTAATCACATAAATTATAATATGTTGCGTTTCCATTACCTCATTACAAAGTCCTTTTGTAAAATACGAATATGACAGTGTTTATACATTAAGAACCCAACATCACTAATAACAAGTCATGTTATATTAGTAACTATATAATTCACACATTCGTCACTTAGCAAAAAACCAATACTGCAGCTTATACTGCAAAAAGATCCTTACCACTTACCGATGCTTGCGTGTTTGAAAAAAAAACGCTTAAACGTGGTTTCTATCTTCTATCATCTTTCCAAACACACTTCAAATATTCACACCTAAGAACCATGATGAATGGACACGATCAGTTACCGGAATTGGCGCGAGGCTTCCCCGTGATGTTGTTAGCGAGGTGGCTCATGAAGTAAAGCGCGTTGCTGCTTAACATGGAAACGTCGGTGACTCTTTGCTTGAGCTCCAACTTGATATTCCCGGTAGCGGTGGCGACAGCGTTAAATCCAGATGTGCAAGTATCGCTGTTGGTGAGGGCAACGCTGGTCCAGATCTAGACGTTGCTCATCTCCCACTGGAATGTTTCGTCGCGGAGGTGCCACAACTTGTTTAGCGTCTTGCTCAACTCTCTCACCGAGTCGAATATTTGCTGCATGCAGTTACTCACCGCAACTCGTTGCCTCAGTCCGAAACCCTGCGATGCAGCCTTTAGCGCCCTAAGGTAGGCGAAGAGACAAGGCGTACGAGCCATACTAGCTCTAACGGCGGCCTGGGCCAGGTCGAGGGGCTTGGCGGTAGTGTTGGAAAGGTTGGAGAGGGTTTGCACGCATAGAGCGGGGTACCTGGCCTGCGCGCATGATGTACGAAGCGGATCTTGTGGTGTGCCGCAGTGAAGAAAAGCCTCAAGCTTCTGGATTTCTTATGATGAAGAGAAAAAAAAATGAAGGATACCCCTTTCGGACAATTGTTTTCAAAATGAAATCTGATTAGGGTAAATTACCCCTTTCGGACCGAACCTTTTTTCCTTAGTTGGTCAGAGAACCGAGGCAGTAGGGTAATTTGAAAAAATTGTCGAAAAGTGGTTGAACATTACACCTCAGTTTATCTTTTAACCGAGGTAATTTGGCTTTTATGCTTCGGTTCCCCTATAACCGAGGCGTATAAGTTTGTTGAAATTGAAAAAATGTCACCGCCTTTACATATGCTTTGTTTTTTAGAAACTGATATGTATGACCCGCGTTCTTAATCCCATTTTGCACTAGTGATATTTTATTTTATATTTTTAAATAATAACCTTATTTAACTGTATGAGTAGATATCAAAAGATAATATTTTTCAAATCTTTTTGAATCTAGAAAAGATCTTCTCAAATATTTTTATATCTCCCCAACAATGAAATATATATTTAAGATATTGGATTATTTATAAGATAATTGGAGGAGATAACATTATCAGAAAGGAGATTATAATATGAGAAAAACCCAAAATAAAGCCTAGTTTAATGCCTATATAAAGGGAATGAGGAAAACACATTAGGGGAGCATAGGAACTTTTTGGTGGGTTCAAATTTCGTCCTCTCCCTCTTCTCTCATGTTCTCCAACCTTTTTTCTTCTAGTTCAACCTTTCATGAAGTACTAAGCCTTTAGGGTTGATTCTGCTATAATTTCTTAACTGGATTATAAGGTTAGATGAATAACTTTGTTTTTTTTCTTTTGATTTTTGTTTTGATTTATTTTATCTGTCTTTTTTCTCTTAATCAAGTAAATGTAATGATTTTTAGTTTATAGCAAGTTAGCATGATGTTAAATATACATAACATATCAATCATATGAGTCTATGAGGTTTTAATTTTAATTGAGAATTTACTTTGGTTAAAGGTGAAGACTTTCTCAAGAATTAATAATGAATTCACTTTCGTTAATTAACTTTTTACTTGATATAAGATGTAAAAGAATAAATATGATTAGGCATAGTAATATTTAATTGAGAATGTACTTTATTTAAATTATTTATGATTAATCTAAAAAGTTATTGCTTTTAATTAAAAATGTACTTTGACTGATAGTGAGAATTTACATTGATTAATTTGAAAATCTAAGACATTAATTACTTTAATAATAATCTTTATATAACCATGAATCCTATCTTGAAAAGACAGTGAAATCATATTTTCTTTAGCAACGGTTTTTATCTTTTTAAATCTTTTATAAATTTATTTCTTTCTATATTTTGTTATTTTTCTCTTTAATCTTTTGTTGATCTTTATCTTTATTATTTTTGTTTTCCTAACCCTTTCCTATAATTTTTACAAAAACTAATTTGTTAAAAATCAATTATGTCTTCGTTGGAAGACGACTTAGGGTTGGATTTATCCTTTTTATTTTGTTAGCTACTATCTTAACAAAATTGAAATTGCTATAGTTTAGTAGCATTAATTTGATCACATCAACGACATCGTTTTCAAATTTTTTGTCGTTGTCGGGGAATACGATTAATATTTTGATTCTTATTTTCAATTTTATTTATTTTTCTATTTTCTCCTAAAGCATATGCATTTAATTTAGTTTGAGGTTTTGTAATCTTTATTTATTTTTAAATTGCTAGTCTTTGTTTTTTTTAATTAAGAATATCTCTTAAGAAATATTTGAGATTAGTTTGAAAATACTCTAACTAGGAAAACTTGGTAGTTAAGTTTTCCATTGTCACGCACCTCTCTTTTCTAGGAGTAGACCCAAACAAAATCTTACTTATTTCTTATTTGAAATTTTTCTCTAAAGCAAGAACAAAAAAAAAAATAGTCAGGAACAAAGGAATAATTTCAGCTAGACTGCACAGAAAAAGTTTTTTGCAATTTTAGTGTTGTACTGAGGGAACATCTTCAACATTTAGTCCTGTCTAAGAGACCGAACGGCCTCGGCTTTTTTGTAGAACCGAAGCAATAGTTGACCGAACGGCTTTGGTTGAGTGCCTAACCGAAGCATTTAGTCCTGTATAGACTATACAGACCGAACGACCTGTCTTGTTTACAGAACCGAGGCATTTAGTCCTGTCATCCCTGCCACTAACGTACAGACTGAACAGACCGAACGACCTCGTTTGTTTGCAGAACCGAGGCAATAGTTGACCGAACGACCTCGATTGGGCGCCTAACCGAGGCATTTAGTCTTGTCATCCCTGCAAATCCCTCTGCTGCAACTGTGACTAAAGAGACCAACGACCTCTCCGCCACTAACGTACAGACTGAACATACAAACGACCTCGCTTGTTTGTAGAATAGAGATAGTAGTTGACTGAGCGGCCTCGGTTGGGCGCCTAACTGAGGCATTTAGTTCTGTCATCCTTGCAAATCCCTGTGCTGCCACTCTAACTGAAGAGACCGAACGGCCTCTCTACCACTAACGTACAAACTGAACAGACCGAACAACCTCGCTTGTTTGAAGAACCGAGACAGTAGTTGATCGAAAGGCCTCAATTGGGCGCCTAACCGAGGCATTTAGTCCTGTCAGCCCTGCAAATTCCTCTATTGCCACTGTGACTGAAGAGACCGAACGGCCTCTTTGCCACTAACGTACAGACTGAACAGACCGAACGACCTCGCTTGTTTGTAGAACCGAGACAGTAGTTGACCGAACGGCCTCGGTTGGGCGCCTAACCGAGGCGTATAGGTTTAAATTATTTTTAAAAATGCCATTCATTGAAACTATTACGCATCGGTTGATCGAATGGCCAAGGTAGTAGAGCATTTCTGGCACTACACCTCCACTTTCGCGAACAATTTTCTTCACTCGATCTTTCTTCTTCCTCTAAGCAAACACTATTCTCCAACACTACCCATTGCTCGCGCCTCCTTCGTCGTTCTTGCCCCGCCTCCGTGGCCGTTGTTGGACTGCTTCCTTCGCTCCTCCCTCGCGAGAACTCGCTCATATCTCGCGGTTCTTGTGACCTTGGTTGCTACGTTAAAGTCGGTCGTCGCGTCATTGATGTCGTTGTTGTTGCCTTCGCCGGTGCTTCCATCTCGCTGCCTGCATTTCGTGAACGAAGCATCCACCTCCATTTCTTGTTAGGCTACCTACATTGCTCTCTAGGCTGCACCACTGCCGCTGTCGCCACTGGCAGGTGCACCACTGCCGCTCTCTAGGGTTTTGAGTTTGGGGAATTTCTTTTTAGGGATCCGTTCGAGCTGTTTTGGTCTGTGGGGGTTGTTGATGGTTGCGCCAGTTCGAGAAGAAGACCTCGCGTGGTGGCCTATGGTGGTCCGGTAAAGGTGCCACGGTTGTTGGGTGGTGGTCTGGTAAAGGTGGCATAGTAAAGAAGGACACAAGTCACAACCGATCGGTCTCGCGAGAGGCGAAAAAGCTGGAGAAACTGATCGGTTAAAAAAATAAAATAAAAAAATACTCTACTGCCTCGGTTAATGTCCCAACTGAGGCATTTCATTCTTCGATACTACCTCGGTTCACAAGGAACCGAGGCGAAAACTGATCCCTTTTTGACTCGGTTCAGAACCGAGGCATTAAGCTTATCCCTTTTTACTTCGACTGTATATGTCTCGGTTGCAGAACCGGTGCCTATAAGCGAAAATAACCGGTGCCATTTCCCTTGATTGCACTAGTGATTGATGGTATTATCTCTCTACAAGGATTACCAAGTGGAAAACTATAAAAAACTTTTTCTTGAAAATTATTTTCCTACAATCCGAGTATCTTCCATCCATAGAGAGATACATGATATAAAGCAAAAAGATCAAGAAACTTTTAATGAGTATTGAGAGAGATTAAAAAAACTTTGTTTCCTACCCTCTACTTCAAATAAAAGAACATAGCCTAATTCTATATTTTTATAAAGGCTAGAATCCATTAGATAGGTCATGGGCAAATGTTGCAAGTGGAGGATCTTTCCTAGAAAAATTTCTAGAAAGATGATAGAAAGTTAATAGAACGAAAGGCAACAAACAATCAACAATTTGAAACAAGAGCAAATTCAATGACCTTGTTAAAGGGAATTCACGAGATGAAAAGTTTTTCAGTAGATGGAAAAAATATAGATGAAAGATTGAATAACCTAAATAGCGAACCGATGATATTGCAAGCTTGTTTAAAACTTCAACTCCATAAGTTGCCAGCATATGTGGAATTTGCACTTCAACCGCCCATTATATTGATGAATGTCCTAGCTTGGTGGAAACTACTATGGAGGATCCATTTCAAGATTTTGCTGCAAACATGTTTGGAGGAAATAGACCATATCAAAATAATCATGACTTATCCTCCAATAGGTATCAACAACACAAACAACTTTATGTTCCACCTCAGTTAAGGCAACAATCTTAACCAGATTCAACACTACAAGATTTCATGAAAAAAAAAGTTTGAGAAAAATGTGGAAATTAAGAAAGCAATTGCCAAATTAACTTAGAGGATGGACAATATAAAAGCTAAACAAGCTAAAGAATCAAATCAATTGCCTGCACAAACTGTGCTCAACCCACAAAATATAAGTGCTATTACTTTGAGAATGGATAAGCAAATACAAGGCCCTGATGAAGCCCAAGAGTATTAAGATACAAAGAACGAAGATGCACATTGTGATAAAAATGGAGGATCAAGTGAACCATCACAAGGTACACCTAAGACAGCTGCCAATGACTCTAGGTTAGAATCCTTTAACACTTCTTCTAAAAATTTGTCTTCATCGTATTCTCCTCTTCTATATCCAAATTGGTTAAAGAGGAGACATAAGAAAATGGAGGAATTAAACCAAGAAATATTGAATACTTTCAAAAAGATGGAGATCAAAATTTTCTTACTAGATGCTTGTGAAAAAATCCTAAAATATGTCAAGTTTTTTAAAGAACTTTGCATAAACAGAAGACGTATTAGGGATAAGGAGGTTGTAAATTTGGGGAGAAATGTGTTAAGCTTTGTTTACAAACATATTGAAATACCACAAAAATTTAGGGATCCTGGTATGTTTTTTGTTTTTTGTGTTATTGGAAGGTCAAAGTTTGATAATTCCATGCTAGATTTAGGAGCTTCTGTAAATGTAAGGCCTTTATCAATGTTTACTTCTCTATATTTGGGACCTCTTAAGACTACTGGTGTGGTCATTCAATTGATCAACCGTAGCACAGTTAACCCTATAGGTGTGCTTGAGGACGTGTTTATTCATGTAAAAAAATTAATTTTCTCTATGGTCAATGATTCTGCATGCACATCTATCTTGGTTCGTGCTACATCAGGAAAGGTCTTCCCAAGATAATAGTTGTTGAACTGATTCCTTCATCATCCCTCATATCTAATATGTAGAAATTCTCAAGGTTAACTATGCTACAGTTGGCTACTTGAATTACCACACTAATAGTCTTAAGAGGTCCTAGAGATAGAGAAGTAAACACTGATAAATGCATTGCATTTATAAGAGCTCCTAAATATATCATGACATTGTCAAACTTTGAATTTTTAATAACACAACAAACGAAAAACATAGCTGGATCCTTGCATTTTTGTCGTATTCCAATATGTTTCTTAACAAAGCTTGACACATTTCTCCCCAAATTCACAACCTCATTATTCCTAAGACACCTTCTATTTGTGCAAAGTTCTTTAAAAAACTTGGCATATTTTGGGATTTCTTTAACAACATCTAGTAAGGGAATGTTGGTCTCCACCTTTTTGAAATTATTCAATATATTTTGGTCTAATTCCTCCATTTTCTTATTTCTCTCCTTCAACCGATTTGGATATCGAAGAGCAGGAGAATAAGATGAAGAATAATTTTTAGAAAAAGAGTTAGAGGATACTAACTTGGAGTAATTGGCATTTAAGGTGTAGCTTGTGATGGTTCACTTGATCCTTCGTCTTTATCAAAAGCTGCATCTTCGTTTTTTGTATCTTCATCCTCTTGGGCTCCCTCGGTGCCTTGTATTTTCTTACTCGTTCTCAAAGTACTAACACTTATATTTTGTGTGTTGATCACAATTTATGCAGGTAGTTTGATTTAATTCTTTAGCTTGTTTAGCTTCTATATTGTCACCCTCTGAGTTAATTCAACTATTTCTTTTTGTTGATAGGGGGAGCCTAATCTCTACATATATTGGTTTTTTGATGATGAATATATTTAAATGATTAGAAATGGTTTTAATCATTCTTGCACAACAACGTGGCATAATAAATGTTTAAATCATTAACATGTTAGTGCTAACATGATTAGTGAAATAAGCCTAAAACAGATTGAAAACATAGTTTCTTGTAATAATAATTGATTACATAAGTGATCTAATCGATTAGATTAAGCCATAACACTTAGATAGCTAAATACGGGCAAAACACTTTGTTATAATCGATTATATAAGTTTCTTAATCGATTAAAATAGAGATAAAGACATAATTTGTTATACAGATAACATAATCTGTTAAGAAAGGTAAATGGATGACTAACAAGGCTAAGTTGCTAAATAATCGATTATATAAGTTTCATAATCGATAAAAATAGAAAGAAAGAACTAATCCATTATAAAATTAACATAATTTGTTAGGTTAGTTGAAAAAAGGCAGTTATAAGCATAAATGTCTAATTAGTCAATTACATAAGTGCCTTAATCGATTAAAACAGAAAGAAAAACTTAATAGATTACACTATTAACATAATTGATTAAACTACGACAAAATTTTGCTTTTCTATATAAACTAGAACTAAGACCTGATTCTTTAATGTTTTAATTGGAAAATACTAACATTCTCTTTGTGTTTTGAGTACAGGTTTTCTCAAGAAGTGTTCTTGGAGAATTTCAAGCTTAATTGGTGATCAAGAAATCAAGAATTCATTAAAGACTCAAAAACTCTTTAAAAATTTGAAAAAGATTTTCGAAAAAGGTTTAAATTCAATGCACCACCCCCTCTTGGATTGAGATATAAGGGCTCTTATTTCTAACAATTGGTACCAGAGATGACAATTGAATTTTAATCGATTAAAACGATCCAATATGGCCAATATATCTCAAACCTTTGGAGAAGGTGCATCCATAAATAGGCCACCTCTATTTGTTGGAGAGAATTATCCCTTTTGGAAAATTAGACAAAGGTGTGTGAGATGTTGTGTTAAATGGTCCCTATGAACCAACCAAGATAGAAATTGGAAAAACCAAACACAAAGAATTTTCCAAGTGAACAATAAAAGAAAGTAAGAGAGCTCACTATAATGTAAGGGCCAAGAACATTATCTCCTCTACACTAACAATTGATGAATTCTACAGAGTTTGAGTTTGTAAAACAACCAAAGAAATGTGGGATGTGTTATAGGTCACACATGAGGGGACAAATGAAGTAAAAAGATCTGGGAAGAACTCTTTGATTCAAGAGAATGAGATGTTTATGATGAAGAATGATGAAAGTATATATAATGTGCAGAAAAAATTTACTCACATAGTAAATCACCTTCTTACTCTTGGAAAGACTTTTGATAAGGAAGAGCTGAACATTAAGATCTTAAAGAGTTTATATCGAAAATGGAAACCTAAGGTTACAACCATCTCAAAATCAATAGATCTTACCACTATGAATATGACTATATTGTTTGGAAAGCTAAGGGAAAATGAACTTGAGCTAGGAAGGCTAAAAGGAAGAAGGAGAGCAAAGACACACAATTTCTCTCAAAACTACTGCAAGAACATAAACTAAAACCAGCTAAGAAAGCATAATTTTGAAGAAGATCAAGCTACTGAGAAATTTGATACCGAAGCCATGAGCTTTATGGTAAAGAAATTCTCCAAAATTTTGAAATTCAAAAATAAAACTAACTTTGATTTTGCAGGAAATACAAGGTTAATTAGAAGAAAAGAAAAACTTGTTGCTGCACCAACTTGCTTTGAATGTGGCAAGGTTGGACCCATTAAGCCAGAATGTCTAGTAATTAAAATGAAGCAAAAGCTAGAAGAGAAGAACAATCCAGACAACACAAACCAGAAATAGAAAAAGGCCTACATAGCTTGGGAAGATAGTGCCTTATGCTCATCAAGTGAATCTAATGAAAGTTATGAAGAGGAGACAAATATATGCTTGATGGCTAGCTCAATATCCTTAGAAAGTAGTGTAAGCAGTTTTGAAATTGCTTGATGCTTTTAAAGAATTATATAGAGAAGCTAGAAATTGTAATATGCAAATAATAGGCTCAAAAGTGAAAATAGGTGTCTAGAAAGTATAATAGAGAATCTAAACAAAGAGAATGGAGGTTTGAAAACTGAACTGGAAGTTTTGAAAAATGCTCCTAAACAAAACATAGAAGAGAGCAAAGTGAGTACTCAAGAATGTGAAAATTGTCCAAGACAGTTCAAAAAAATTGAATACCTCATGAACACCTTATCTAAGTTTACTTTTGGTAGTTCAAACCTTGAAGCTCTACTTAAATAACAAAGAAGTGTGTTAAATAAGCAAAGAATAGGCTACACTAGTCAAAGCAATAAAATGAAGGCTAGAAGGTTTGTTGACATTAGTAAACCTTTCATCCATAGCATGTTTTTACTGCAATCACATTAGTCATGCATATCATAGTTTTGTTACTATAAAAATGTTGGTGTACCTAAGGGCAAGTTTAAATGGATTCCTAAGAAATCACCAAAACAACCTAACATTAAAGGACCCAAATTCAAATGGGTACCTACATCGAAACCTTTGAATTATTTTGTAGGAAATTGAGAGGAATTGAAAATGTCTATGCTCAAGGTAAAGCACAAAGTTGAAGCATATCTCACAATTTAAAGTGTTCATAACACCTTGAGGGACATCAATATTGGTAACAAGTCTTAGTATTGGTAAAACATGCATATTTTCCATTCTACATAAACATGATGTTTGGTATGATGTGTGATATATGCTAGATACAAATAAAATTAGTGAAAATATTCAAAATGACATAATTTGTGAGTTTTAATCGATTACATAAAGAACGAAATCGATTAGGTGCTTCTCTCTATTTTGCTAGAAACAGGGGTTTGTTACTGATATAATCGATTACATTAAAAACATAATTGGTTAAAACAACTCTAGTAAGGATTTTTCACATTTAAATAGGTTTCCCACTTCTTTTAATCAATTAAGATGACACCCTAATCAATTAAAATGTTCATTCTATTCTCATTCTTAGAATTACATTAAATTTGTATATTACTAATCACAACATATATACTAACACTAATAATAATGCATGTCATAAATATATATTATTAAAATAATTATAACGAGATAATCTCATAATTATTCTAATCATATATATCTTCTTTTTTGTTTTATAAAAACTAAGTACCTATATAAATCTTATTTAATATCAAAATTTATAAAAGTTTATTTCCATGCAATAATCTTTAAAAACTACAATACCACTAAATTCAATCATTTATTTATATATTATAACTACTAAGTGCGAAATTATATTATAAATAATATATATAAGATTACTATAATCAACCCAATCCATTTTAAAACTTTAATTCCACATTCTTAAATAAATAGAAAGAAATATATATTAATATATCATGAATTAACAAAACAAGCCCAAAAAATATTATATATATATATATATATATATATATATATATAAAAGAAAAAAGGGTAACTTTATTTCTTTTGGTAATAATTATATATATTTCTTTTATTTCTTTTAATTAAAACGTTAATTTCACTCTCTCAAACGTTAATTAAATTTTATCAAACACAAGCACAATAATTATTATAATTATTAATATACACCGCACTTGCACATAAAATAAATAATAAAAATAATAAACATATATTATGCAGAGAGCAAAAATTTATCACATGACCACTAACCCATGACAATAACTTTAATCAACTGCACACTTCACTATTATTTAACATATTCTTTCTTATTTTAATCATAATTAACGTTTAAACCACCTTTTTAAATATCTTAGTTTTCCTGTGTCTTACAAATCCTTGTTAGGTTCACTTTTCAAATATCCAAAATAATAAAAAATTAATTCCAAACAGTTTTTCCAAAATTAGAACTACATGGTCTTAACTTTTCATTTGAATGAGAATATATAGGAACAAGATCAATCCTTGTCAAATCCGAAAATTAAAAAAGAAAAACATAAGTTTATTTGTTTTCCATAGTTTTTTTTTCTTATATTTTGGGAAAATTAAACATTTACTAAAAGTCACATCATTTTGCATATTTTATTAAAGGTACCACCATTAGGTGGACACTGTAGGGTATTAACACCTTCCATACATGTAATTGACTCTTTGACCTAAAATCCAGTTTTCCAAGACTAGGTCTTATTGTTTCAGTTTTTTCAAAGTTTTCCAAAATAGGCTATGGTGACAACTCCAAACTCTACTGTGAAGCTAATTTATTTTTTCAATTCTCCATCTCGTCGCGATTTCAGTTGTCATACTAACATTTTTGGATGTCATGTTACTTTCTTACATGTGTGGGTGTAAAGCAATGACAAGTTCTGATATTGTCATAAGATGAGTACTGATGTATGTTTGTGGTGGATTTTGTCATGTAGAGGTGTAGAAAGTTTAACTAGGTTTCGACATGGGAATTTAGGGTTAATATTGTTAAGATGATAAAGGTTGTTGTCCTAAGTAAATATTACTATCAAGTTTTGGTCTATTATTTAACCCTTGATTGTATGTGATTTGTGAAATTGTGAAGTTGCAACCTTGAGAAAATCAATTAGGACATGAGCACTAGTAAAAAATATGTTTTTTAACTCGCTCAATAGACTTCGGTCTAAGGAAAACCAAAGCCTATCAGTAAGCGGTGGCAATTTTGTAGTTTTGACGAACTTATATGTCTCGGTTCAGTGAGAACCGAAGCATATAGCGCATATTACCTCGGTTCAAAATACAACCAACGCCTAATACTCTGCCAAAAAGTCACCTGCGGCTCTGCAAAACTGTGTTTTGGTCTATTGATAATGCTAAATTTTACCATTATTTAAGCATCATTTTAGTAGCAAAATCAACTCCTTTCTAACTTATAACTTGTTAAATCCTCTTCTTTTGTCTTGTTTTCTGAATAATTGTGTTTTTGGCTACTTTGATGTAATTTCATCTATAATCCCCTATTTTGTAGCTAATAATGTGCTTGGAAGGGTCTCCAATAATGTCTAAAGCTGAACCAACCACTAGAAGCAAGTAGATCTGCGGAAAAAGTGAAAATGATGCAGTGCTGAAAAGTCAGGCCCGGGCCCCCCTGGCTCAGGGGCGCCCAGCGCCACCTGCACAGAAGCCAGTTCTGCGTGCTGGTCGCGCCCGGGCGAGAGAAATTGGGCGCCCGGGCGTGACTTTCCAGAGAGTTTCACGCCCGGGCGCGACTGAGAGGGCGCCAGGCGCGACTTTTGCTGATGTGTCAGATCCAGCTTATTTAACCCTAAAACGCGAAGGGGTTTGGGTCTTTGGTTCGTTGGAGGTGCGATTTCACTGAGAGGAGAGCTTGGAGGGCTGCTAGGGTTCGTGGGAACACTCCCTTCTTCCTCTTGGGTTCTTCATCTTCTTCCATGGCCATTTTGTAAGCTTAAAGGCTCTCCATGGAAATGGAGAGCCAAACCCATCTTGTTGGGGATAGATGTAGCCTTTGAATTTTTGTGTAATTGTTGAATGATTTGATTATATATATGCCTTTTCTATCAATTGCTAGAATTCTTGTTTCCGATCTTAAAGCTTGCATGTAATGGGGACGTTCATGACTTGACTTTGGGGTTTCATGGGTTATGGGGACGTAAGATGGAACCCAGAACTGAAATAGGAGTCCTTGTGGTTCATTGATTCTAGGGATGGAAGATGATTCACATGTTGTCTTAAGATCCTAGCTCTTTAATGCGGGTTTGCTTGTTAGATTGTCCAAGGGATTGGAGTTTGATAAGGAAAACCTAGGCTCTTTCACCTAAGGGATTAGGGCTAGAGTGTTTTAGTGGATTGACTTTAGTAAATTGATAGAGAGGAGATGAAATTGATTTTACACAAGAGTGCATTGGTGAAAACTAACCTTAACAATGTCATTTCATACCATTTCTAGTCTTTTCCATTTTCAAGTGCCTTCAATACCAAAGTCCAAACTTGTAATTACTTATGAATTTATCTTTTTGCATATATTCTTAAATGTTGAGTTGTTCTTGAGTCTAGATGAGTTATTAATCGCACAATTCTCTAGTATTACGAGTCTCTTGGGAAAACGATACCTGGTCTTACCACGGTTTATTACTTGAACGATTCGGTACGCTTGCCGAAATCCCCTAACAAGTTTTTGGCGCCGTTGCCGGGGACTCGTGTCAATACTAGACTTTTGTGAGGTTTCTAACTTGTGTAGACTTGATTTTGTATATAGAACTAACTCTTTTCTTGTAAATAGATTTTCACTTTTATTTGGGCTAATTTGTGGCTTTAGCCTAGTTGTGTCTAAGTGTATGCAGGGAGATGTTCACATAAAGAGGACTGCAGCCTCAAAAGCATCATGAAGACCCTGAGTTTGAAGGAATTATAGGACACAAGGAGCCAACTAGGTTGAGCATCACAAGCTGCCCCAAATTCTTCCTCCCTTGAAGATGCTCCAAGTGCTAAGTGAAAGATGAAGAAGAAAGGGAGAAGGAAAAGAGAAAGACTAGTCACCACCACCCTTTTATGAGAGACAAGGAGCTCAAGCCTAACAAGCCAAAGTTGATCAAGAGGATTGAGTATTTAAAGATGTCAAGGTAGTGGAAGGGCTAAAAAGAAGAATTCAAGCTATGAGAGTTTATTTGGTGGCTAGAAAGTGTTCAAGAAGAGTTGGTGGAAGGAGCACACCAACAACAAAATCTGCACTTCATTGAGTAATCCGTCAAGCTAATGACGTTAAACAAGCGCTTTTGGGAGGCAACCCAATTTTCTTATCCTTTTTACTTGTGTTTGTGTGATTTTTGTGTTATTTGCATTTTTGGTTTATGTTATGCATGTTTGTGTAGTTTTGCATTGTTGTGATTTTTGAGTTGTGATGTTGTTTTTATGGTTTGTATAAGTGTATTAGGTTATTTTTAGCTTGTTTGGTGTGTGAGTGCATTGAATGAAGGTCTAGAACCAAAAATCACATAGTGAGTGGCCAATTTCGCAGAAATCTGCATTATGCAGAAAACTGATATGGCGCCCAGGCCCCCCCTGCTGAGGGGCGCCCGGGCGCGAGCTGCACCAGTGGCCATCCTGCATCAACTTGACTGAGTGGCGCCCAGCCCCCCTGCACCAGGGGCGCCCGGGCGTGAACTGCACCAGGGGCGCCCAGCAAAAAATTCTGGTTCTGCACTTTTGTTTTTCTTGATTTATGATGAGTTTCCCATTCTTTTGCACTCTTTCACACACTCCTTTTGTTGTGTTTTTAAACCTTTTTGTGTTGTGGTACCTTTGGGAAGCTTAATTTTAAGACTTCCCTCTATGTTTATGTACTTTTGTCTTTATTTGTTTTGGCTTTCATTGTCTTGTTTCTTTGCTTTCTTTTGTGCATTTCTTTTAGTGTGTTTTTGGACCTTTCTCTTCAATTGACTATGATATACTAATTTTACTTTGAGCTTTCTTGTTACAGGATAAGATCTTCCTTAGGAATTAAAGAGTTCAACACCACCATTTGGGAACCTTTGAGGCATGCGTGAGTTGAGCAACCATATGACTTGAATATTTTACTGCTCGTGTAGCATGGCTTGGGGGCCAGGCCCCTACTGATGGGGGAGGTGGAGCAGTTGCGGAGTATAAGCTACTGTTGGAGGAAGATGTTTCAGATGAAAGTGAAGCTAGTGTCCTACACTGCTGGAGTTGCAAAGAGTCCATCTAATTCGGTTTTTCAGTTTTAATTTCTAGTTCTGATTTACTTTCAGTTTTTGTGTTTTTGATTTCTTTTTGACTTGCCTTGTGGATAGTTCTTGTGCAATTGGTCTGGTGATTAGAGTGAATCATATGTTAAGCTTGAATTGAATGCAAATCTCTTGTGCTTGCTCTTTATCCATGAGAATTGTTTTGAAAATCTGATTGAGATTATGTGGTTGAGCTTGTTGAACAGAGATTGTGGTTGCTTGTATATGTTTAGATAGATGCTTGGTTTTAATTGTGATCAATATTCTTGGCATGATGTTTATCAAATTCTGGAACCCTGAGTAAACCTGTGAGATGTTGTGCCTCAGAGTTTATTGTTGAATGTTATTACTTTGGAATCACAATTGATTTTGCCTAAGTTTCTCTATTTGAACTAGTTACTTGCATGTTACAAATGATCAAGTCCATCTTGTTCTTCCACCTCTTCTACATTTTGAGCCTAAAAGCCAATGTTAAACCTTTGAACCTTAAAAAGAAAACTTTCTCATTCCCGAAACCTTAAGCTTATTGAAAAACCCTTAACCTCCTTACCTTGAGTAGAGATGAACATATATGTTAGAATGAGGAGAATGGTTTAAGTTTGGGGGAGTTCTTGTCAAAAGGGGAGCATTGAGAAAACAATAAGTTGAGTTAAAAAGAAAGAAAAAGAAGAAAGAAGAAGAAAAACAAAAACATGAATTCAATGAAAAAGAGTTGGGAAATAGGTTGAGAAGTGGGTTATTCAATTTTGGAGTAAAAGAGATACTATGCTATATCATGAATTAAATTGTTTGGTCTCTTATCTCAAGGTGCTTTGTTGTCCAGAAAAACCAATTTTTCTTCTTAGCCCAGCCACAATACAAGCTTCAAAAAGTCCTTGTGATGTAACTTGCTTGTTAATGTGTTTGATATTGTTGAAACGAAAGGCAAAGTTGATCTGTGTAACACTGTGATAGTTGAGAGTTAGACACACATCCTTATACACCATTGTGCTTGAGTGAAACACTTTCTCTGGTGAGGTTGGTTCCATGCACTCAATGAAAACAACTTTCCATTTTTGTTGATCTATCAATTGCATCTATCATGTGATTTTAATTTGTGAGCACCATGGTTGAAGTTTAGCTTGCTAAGGCCATATTCTCTCTTGAATGTAATTTATAAGTTGAGCAAGCATGATTGATTTTGTTTATTTGATTGAAAGTGTGCTTAAAGTTACTGGACCATTGTGATTGAATTGTTTGCTAGGTGAAGTACTTTTGCTTGAGGACAAGCAAAGTTGTAAGTTTGGGGGTATTTGATAATGCTAAATTTTACCATTATTTAAGCATCATTTTAGTAGCAAAATCAACTCCTTTCTAACTTATAACTTGTTAAATCCTGTTCTTTTGTCTTGTTTTCTGAATAATTGTGTTTTTGGCTACTTTGATGTAATTTCATCTATAATCCCCTATTTTGTAGCTAATAATGTGCTTGGAAGGGTCTCCAATAATGTCTAAAGCTGAACCAACCACTAAAAGCAAGTAGATCTGCGGAAAAAGTGAAAATGATGCAGTGCTGAAAAGTCAGGCCCGGGCCCCCCTGGCTCAGGGGCGCCCAGCGCCACCTGCACAGAAGCCAGTTCTGCGTGCTGGTCGCGCCCGGGCGAGACTTTTGCTGATGTGTCAGATCCAGCTTATTTAACCCTAAAACGCGAAGGGGTTTGGGTCTTTGGTTCGTTGGAGGTGCGATTTCACTGAGAGGAGAGCTTGGAGGGCTGCTAGGGTTCGTGGGAACACTCCCTTCTTCCTCTTGGGTTCTTCATCTTCTTCCATGGCCATTTTGTAAGCTTAAAGGCTCTCCATGGAAATGGAGAGCCAAACCCATCTTGTTGGGGATAGATGTAGCCTTTGAATTTTTGTGTAATTGTTGAATGATTTGATTATATATATGCCTTTTCTATCAATTGCTAGTATTCTTGTTTCCGATCTTAAAGCTTGCATGTAATGGGGACGTTCATGACTTGATTTTGGGGTTTCATGGGTTATGGGGACGTAAGATGGAACCCAGAACTGAAATAGGAGTCCTTGTGGTTCATTGATTCTAGGGATGGAAGATGATTCACATGTTGTCTTAAGATCCTAGCTCTTTAATGCGAGTTTGCTTGTTAGATTGTCCAAGGGATTGGAGTTTGATAAGGAAAACCTAGGCTCTTTCACCTAAGGGATTAGGGCTAGAGTGTTTTAGTGGATTGACTTTAGTAAATTGATAGAGAGGAGATGAAATTGATTTTACACAAGAGTGCATTGGTGAAAACTAACCTTAACAATGTCATTTCATACCATTTCTAGTCTTTTCCATTTTCAAGTGCCTTCAATACCAAAGTCCAAACTTGTAATTACTTATGAATTTATCTTTTTGCATATATTCTTAAATGTTGAGTTGTTCTTGAGTCTAGATGAGTTATTAATCGCACAATTCTCTAGTATTACGAGTCTCTTGGGAAAACGATACCTGGTCTTACCACGGTTTATTACTTGAACGATTCGGTACGCTTGCCGAAATCCCCTAACAAGTTTTTGGCGCCGTTGCCGGGGACTCGTGTCAATACTAGACTTTTGTGAGGTTTCTAACTTGTGTAGACTTGATTTTGTATATAGAACTAACTCTTTTGTTGTAAATAGATTTTCACTTTTATTTGGGCTAATTTGTGGCTTTAGCCTAGTTGTGTCTAAGTGTATGCAGGGAGATGTTCACATAAAGAGGACTGCAGCCTCAAAAGCATCATGAAGACCCTGAGTTTGAAGGAATTATAGGAGACAAGGAGCCAACTAGGTTGAGCATCACAAGCCACCCCTTTTTTTCTCGTCTGTATATGTCTCGATTGTAGAGCCGATGCCTATAAGCAAAATTAACCGATGTCATTTTCCCTTACTGCACTAGTGGAGGTTGTTATTTTACTAACCTTTATGACAACTTTGAAGTTCAAAATTTGTATTAAAAACTACAGCGAAGCCCACTTGAATTAGTTGTTATCACTTAGGGAAGCATGGTTGAGATATTGATGTGGCTAAGACAAGGGTACAAGTTACGTTGGCCAACAATATGGTTTGTATTAGCTAACATTCGAAAGTGTATTGGTTAGATGAGGAAATTTGTAGGTGATATAAATTTCACTAGGCAAGCGATACACTGGCTAGATAATTCTATAATCCATTGAAACATAAGTTTCAATATCTATATATAGCATAAGAAAACATTTTTATATGAGTTTCATTCCATAGAAATGATTAACTAAAGTTATTTTCAATAGTTTGAGGTACATAATAAATATTAGATAATACATATGGCATGTTTTTGAAACATATGGTGGCCTAGTGGAGTTACATTAGGTGATATTAGGGAATTGTGTTTAGGTTTTTTATGTGTTTGTGTGCTGATTTGTAATTTTGTTTGAATGCATCAGAATAGTCTACTTCACGTAGTGTTATGTGAGCTCGGGTTAGAGTTAAGTTTTTTGTTAGGGTCAAGGTCTTTTAAGTAGTGTTAGGGCTTTGTCCAAAGTGGGCTCCTCGAGTGGGTGACCTTGAGAGGATCCTAAGTACTGAGTAGCTTAGTGAAGTGGAGGGTTTTTAAAATGTCGAAGCTAGATGATAAATGTCTCTAGGCAAAGAAATCCATGAAATGTGCTTGAGCATGCTTATTTGTGGATGGTGTTGGAATGTCAAAGTCAGAGGACAAATGTCTCAGGATAGAGAACTTTATTAATTGGTGTTTGATATTTGGTTCTTGAGTGTAAAGGTTAGTGAGAATGTAAATGGACTAAGAACTCTATAAGTTGAGCTTGCTTGTGGGGATCGTTAGAGTGTCAAAGTTAGAGGACGAATGTCTTTTGACAAAGAACTTTATTGATTGTTGTTTGATACTTAGTTCTTAAGTGTAGAGGTGAGAGGATAAGTGTCTTTAAATTAAGAACACTATGAATTGAGGCTTGTTTGTAAGGGCCTTAGAGTGAATATCTTGGAAAATTTCTTTGAACCGGTTCTTCTTTGGACTAGTATTGGGATTTATATGTTAGGTTATTAGAGTGACCAATTCATAAGACAAATGTCTTTAAACGGGTGGCTCTTTGAACTAGTATTTACACTTTGCTTTGTGGTAAATACTAATTTGTACTATGGACTGAATATTGCATGATATGTGTGACATTGTTGTTGATTTATTTTTGTTAGTTTACCTTTTTGTTTATTGCATTTGTGTTTGATTGTGAAGATCACAATTATCAAGAAAGCAATTGATAATGCGGGTGAAAATGCACGTAAAGAAGAACTATGAGTGTTTCGACTCTCAATGTTTTTTTGTGTGTATTATTATTGTAGTTTCCGTTGCAAAAAGAGAAAAATTAGGTTGTAATATTTCCAATTTTTTTGTAATTTTCAAGAACTTGATGTTTAAATATATGAAAAGTTTTTTTATAAGCGTTGGTAATATATGTTATTAATGTGAAATAGAGTTGACTATGCGCTCTATAGTAATTAGAGAATAAAAGTTTCATAATCATATTAAATAAATGATAATATACAAGGAAAAAAAGGACTACGAGGATAAGTTTTTATTTATTTTTACATAATCATATTTTAAAAGCACTTTAAAAAATTGAGATCATCCACGGCCTCAATATGACTCCCCAAGGACGCAAATTTTAGCAACTTCCCAACAAATAAGCAAAGATTAATTGCATCTCATTTCAGAACAAAACACTATGTGTCTTCTATCTTTTGTTTTTCTATTAATTTCTTTCTTGTTGTATTTATAGCTTTTCCTCTCCAATTTCTTTTTATATATCTCCTTTCTACTCCATTTAATAAGGATACTTATCAAAACTGTGGAAAGATTCAGGCAATGATTTTCTTAATTCAAAAGCTTTTTCGTTGTTCACACAATTGATGGAGTAGTGGGAAACAAGAAAAAGTGAAGGGAGTGATAGTGTGGGAGACAGATTTATGTGATTTTCTCTGTTTGAAATTTCCTTGAAACTATATACTATCTTTCCACAATCCAAAGACTTGCATAGCCACTAATAATGCATTATCCATTAGCAGATAAAAAGCTACTTTAGCTACTTTAGCTACTTTTAACTAGCCTAACTCCGCATTGAATTATTTAAAGCATACTTTTATCCAAAAGCAACCACTCTATTATCTATGCCAAACTCCATTGTGATTACCATTATATTGTGAAGATTATAATAACATATTCTATATATATATATATATATATATATATATATATATATATATGTGTGTGTGTGTGTGTAAAAACTGATGTAATTAAAATGATCGGATTGAGTTATAAAATTAATTGGAAATATAATAAATGGAACTGGGTTATTCGGGTATAACAAAAAATAAAAGAGATGTCATTTACGTTATAAAAACTTCTATTTTAAAGTATTTATATTTAAATCTAGTTTAAATAAATAAGAATAGTCTATAATTACAACCAGCCTATACTAAACGGACTATGACTATTCAAACCATTAGAGATGGTGGGTTATCCTGACCAACCCGCATTATTGGGATTTAAGGTTCAAAACCATTAAGCTAGTCCCTCAAAATGATAGTTTACCTACCCACACTAGTGCAAAACAAAGATTCTAACACGGATAATACGTTTCAGTTTTCAGAAAACCGAAACATAAGAAAACGTCATGGCATTTTTGTAATTTCAATGATTTTATAGGTTTCGGTTCAAGGGGAACTGAGGCAAAAAAACTTTTATTACCTCAGTTGTTTCAAGTATAAAAGCCTGCAAAATCCCACATGTTCCGCTACACGCATTAAATTTTTCATTTTGAAATTTTTTCGAACACTTTAGACATCAGTTAAGCAGATAATCGAGTTAGTATCCCTTGTTATTTTCTACACTATTCTTCTTCTCGCGCAAGAGTCTCTTCCTCTCCCATCTCTCATTTCCCTTTTCTTTTTCTTATTTCTCTCTCTTCTCTACACTCCAATCTTGCTCCTTGCACTGCCTGCTTTAAGCCTTGCCCCGCCACCGTCGAGAGCCACCACCAGCTCATCGTGTGCGGCGGCTGCGAGCGCGGCTTCCACCTCGCCTGCGAGTGCGTCGCCTCTAGAGTGAAGAACAAGCGGTGGCTATTGGGAGTGAAGCAGCTTCTCGATAATAGCTCCTAGGGTTCTAATCCAGATCTTCATCCCTAATTTTAGTGTTGTTATCCCATTTCTCAGATCTACATTGCTTTAGCTTTTATCCCCTTTCTCTCCCCTTTCTCTTTTGGTTTTGCTTTTTCTTTTTATTTTGAATAAAAAATAACAAAAAAATATCAATGAGCGATCATCTGGTGCTGTTTGTGGACCGCCTGGTGCGGCCCGTGCCAACGGTAGAGCCAATCCGCTCCCGAGCCCTCAACCCCCATGGATGAAGCTGCGGCGGGACCCTCCGGCTCTACTTCGATAGCCGAGGACGACAGCGTCGACGAGAATGCGCTGTTATTGCCCTTGGCAGAGTGTCGCATTTGCCCAAAGGCAACAATAAATGTGTGTGAACCTTTTATGCAAGTGGTGAATGAATTTAGTCTGTCTTAGATTTGGATTCTTTCTTGTTCATTCGATGGCTCAGATCTCAACAACATTGAAGTTGGATGGTAGGTATTCAAGCTTTGATTATTAGGTTAATTATATTACAATGTAGATTAATTAACAAATAACAAATGGTTGTATCTAAAGCTTTTATTGTTCTACTAGTCAGGTCAGTCTAGAGCTTTATGGTGACACTAGGCGAAGATTACTCACTTACTAGACGTTATCATCTCTCCCTTAATCACACTATAAACATTTTATTAACCACTCCATAGATTTTCTATTCTGATTTATCATAATGACGTTTAGATGCAAAAAATAGTTGTGAGAGTGATGATTTTGTAGATTATGCAGAGTGATTCATATTAAGCAACATGATGTTATAACCTTCTTTGTGCTAGTTTTGTGCAAACAAACAGCAGAATAGCCATTGGAGCTGCCATTTTCCCCATTTCATCCTACGATTCTAACCAATACGACATCACCATCCTAATTTGGAAGGAAAATGTTTCTTCTTCCACATGCAAATTAAATGCTAAACTTTTCAGTGTTGTTCATTTTCTTTTGTAACACCAATATCAGGACCCGAAAATAGGGAACTGGTGGATGAGTTTCAACGATGGCACACTGGTGAGGTATTGCCCAGTGGAGTTATTCACACATTTAAATTATACTTTGACTTGAATCCTTTGCCTTCTTCATCTTTCGTTGTGTCAATTGATGAATGGCAGACCATACAGTCAGGTGGGGATGAGATTGAGAAATGGTTGTTGAACTCAGATAGTGTGGAGTTTGTTGAGCAGATTGGGCCAAATTCGTACAAGGGAGTTTATATGGGGAAGACGGTTGGGATTGAGAAGCTGAAGGGGTATGACAAAGGGAATTCTTACAAGTTTGAGCTCCACAAGGATCTGTTGGAACTCATGACTTGTGGTGATAGGAACATTTTGCAGTTCTGTGATATTTGCGTGGATGATAATCATGGGTTGTGTGTGACCAAGTTCATGGAAGGTGGATCTGTTCATGACCTGATGTTAAGAATGTATATTACCCATTCTTGCATAAAGGTTAAGGGAAAGAAAAGACTCTTCTACTACCTCGATTCAACTCTAAACCAAGGCATAAGACCCCCCTCTACTGCCTCAGTTCACTAGCAACCGAGGCCAAAAGTCTAACAAAAAAAAAGTACAAAAAGGAACACCCTCTACAGTCTCAGTTGCATTTGAACCGAGGCAAAAACTTTCACCTTTTTGTCTTAGTTCAGAACCGAGGCAACTTTTTGCCTCGCCTGTATATACTTGATTGCAGAACCGGTGCGGATAGGCGAAAATAATTGTTATCGTTTTCCTTTCCTACACTAGTGCCACTAAAAAGAAGATTTAGAAAGCCACACATGTCTACACGTGCACATAATTTACATTATAGCTTGCATGTTCTTCGTAAATGACATATTTAACAGGTTTACATGTTTTTTTTTTTAAATGTAACTTTTTTAGTGGCTATGAGAATGTTAACCAGTTTAGACCATTACATTTGGTTTTATTAAATTAATGTAAGGAATAAAAAATCAAAAAATTATTAAAATGTAAAGATATTATATTCTTAAAAATTTAAAGACCTCACATTTTTAATATTTTCAAATATGTTTTAGTATACGTTACTGAATACTTAATGTGTGCCAACAAAATTTAATAAATTAAAAGAAAAGAAAACATTATAAGTTAGTAATTAATTATTCTTATATTTGTCATGTTTGCTTGTAATTAGCTTGTATACAAGACATATTTTACGAAATATTACATAAACGCATAAAAAGGAAAAAAGGATACAAATAAGTTATAACAAGAACAATCAAAACTTACGATCATAAAAGTTAATTTTACATGCATATATAGTAAATGAGTTATTAATCTATAGGAAAACCAACCTAATTTAAGGGGTAAAATGAAGGTCCATGGAGATGTCAGTTGTTACTCGCTGAAAGATAATTCAGTATATTTGCATAAATTTTCTTATAAACGTATACATTTACAAGAAAATAAAAATATAAAATAAACTTCATAATTAAATTAAAACAATATTTATAGAAATACGCGGAATTTTCTTAAAAATAAACTCGTATAACTTAAGAAAATATATTTTTATCTTATTCTCTGTTTTAGAAACACTTTAAAAAATTTATTTAAATAAATCCTATAAGCTAACTAATGTTTAATTTATTATCACATTCAATTATTCATTTAGGCACATATGATATCATCTATAATATTTTACAATGAAGTGATCCTAGTTGTTAATTAAAAATTAAATATTAAAATAAAATAGTTATATATCTAATAAGACTTAAAACTAATTATAAAATAAGTTATAATTATTTTTCTTATTTTATAAAATATCACTTCTAAAATATAATTATTTATGAAGAACAATTTGACCTAAGTTACTGAAAATTTTGTGATAAATTTTGTCACAAAAAGGTATTATTACAGAAAATATGATTGTTATTCATAGTGATAATATAAAAAGTATAATAAAGTCTTTTTCTTCTTTCATGACATTTATATTCATCGCAAATATTGTAAAGAGATTGTAACAAAATTGTTCGTGGCTTCATATGTATATGGATTCGTAAGAGATCATTGATTGACAAAAACATGTAGGTTGAATAAATGAATTCTCATCATTAGTTTCTCTCTCTTCTCACAAAGGGAAATCCATGTGGCATTTTCTCTAATTATCTTCTGCTGTAGTTTTCCATAACCACCACAAAAAAAATAAGTAGGGAGTTCTAAAGAGATTGACAAAAATATTATAATTGAAAAAATGAAGTCTTATCCCTACTCACTCTCACCAGCGAGGAGAAATCCATGTGGCTTTTTCTTTAATTATTTTCTATTCTAGTTTTCGATAACCATAACGAGAAAATAGGTGGGAAGTCATTATGTGTTTGAATATCCTTTGCTTTTTTTTAAATACTCTATAAATATTTGAATGAAATTTACTTAATATTATACATTATACATATAAAATAGTAATAAAAAAATATAAGTGATGATTTTAACCTTTTATTTTCTCGAGTTTGTATAAACTGTTGGTGCAACTATACATGACACAAGGACTTTTACCTTTTCTTGCACCATATACATAAATATACATAAATTGTGATCAATCATCAGGTAGTGTATTACTTTCAAGAACAATTTTCTTGAACAACTAAAACAATTTTGTGAAGTTTTTATCAGTATACTCATTCAATACCTTTAAATTGAACAACCTTAAGATTGTTGATAATTGTGTGAAGTTAGTTGAACTAGGATACAACATAGTCTCTGTATTGGTAAACATGTTTTCATACACTTTTTTAATAAAGGAATGTATTCGAACATCAAAAATCACTAGTAAAAAAAAGGATTTTAAGTCGCGCATTTGACATTGATTTATTTGTAACCGAAGGAAAAAATGGCACAGTTAATTTTGTAATTATCGCAAACGTATATGTCTCGGTTGAAAACCGATGCCTAAAACCGGCGCGATGACATTTTTGTAATTATCATAAACGTATATGCCTCGATTCAAAAAGGATCGATGCCTAAAACTGATGCAGTGATATTTTTGTAATTATCGCAAATGTCTATTACCTTAGTTGTTTAAAGAACCGAGGCATAAAATAGCTGAAATTTTTATTTTTTATTTTTTTGAGAGGGTTTAGGCATCGATTCTTTATAGAAATGAGGCCATAGACCCTTATTGCCTCGGTTAAAAAAATAACCGAGGTAATAACATGTGTTTAGGGTTAAATTTCACGAATAGAGACAGAAGTTGCTTCGCTTCTCTCTTTTCTACCATTTTCTTTCGTTGGCGAGAGAGACTTCGTTCCTCTTCTTTGTTCTGATGGAGGCACGGTGGAGGGATCATCAATGGCGTGACGGAGGTGCGGCGGAGACGCGACGAAGGTGTGCAAGGGCGCGGTGGCTGTTCTCGTTCTTCTTCTACTTCTTCTCTCCGTTCTGATTTGCAGCGAACGAGGAAGCTTCCTTCTGTCCCCTTTCTCTGATCTCGATTGGGTTGTTTTATGTTTGATTGATTCTCTGCAAGTGGTGGTGGGAACGCGCCGTCCTTGTTCTTTGTTCTTCGCAATTGGGAATTTTTTATGATGGTGGTGTGGAGGTGGAATTTTTTATATTGGTTCGCTCCAACTAAGCTACGTCCTGTCTCCTATAACTTTAGAAGGTTTCACTATAATCTTCAAGAATATTACAACTGAGTATTCTCACACTAGTAAAAAAATACTTTTTAATGTGCGTATTATGCTTCAGTTCTCATGAAACTAAAGCATAAAAAGGCGCAGTGGCATTTTTTCAATTTTGGCAAACATATAGACCTTAGTTATACAAAAATTGAAGCCATAACATACTTTTCACATCAGTTATGTACAAAACTGGTTCCATAGGGTCCTATAAAAAACTGACAATTTAAGACTTTTCAGTTGAAAAGTTTTTTTTACAAGACCTTTGGCCTCGGTTCTTTACAGAACTACTGCCATAAGGTCCTACGAAACTAATATTAAGACTTTTCATTTGACAAGACTTTTGGCCTCAGTTATTTGCAGAGCTGCTTCCATAAGGTCGACTTTTGGCCTCGATTCTCAACAATAACGCTACCATAGGATCATGTGAAATTGACAGTTTAAGATTTTTCAACTGAAAAATTTTCTAGACAAGACTTTTGGCCTCGGTTCTCTACAGAATCGCTGCCATAGGGTTCTTCTCTAGATAGGACTTTTGGCCTCGGTTCTTTACAGAACCCCTGCCAAAGGGTCCGGCAAAACTAACAATCTTTTTGTACAAGACTTTTGGCCTCGATTCTTTGCAGAATCGTTGTCATAGGGTTGTGACATTGTAAGTTGTCTTTTTAATTGACAACCTTATGGCCTTGGTTATTTTGAAAACCAGTGTCATAGAGGATTTTATGCTTCGGTTATATTGTGAACCGAGGCATAAAGTTTGAAAAAAATTTCAAAATTTTCGGAGCGCTTTAGGCAACAGTTTTTAGTAGAATTGATGTCATAGAGGTGTTCTAGGGTTATATTTCGTGAAATAACACAGAATCCTCTTACTTTTTCATTTTCTCTTTATTTCTTCTTCTTCTTCTTCTCTGGTACGACGAAGCTTTCGGCGACCATCACAAGTAAATTTTCTTTCATTTTACACAAATGTTTTTAATTAACTGCTTTTAGGGTCGATTTTCTTTTGTTTTGATCGATTAGTTTCGTGTACAAGTATTTTTTGGCTTTCACCGTTTACCATTTTCCCTCACCAGTGCAAAGATTTATTTTTAAACAGAACCCATCTTTATGGTTAGTTTCGTTTTGAGTTTTGATGAACTTTCCATTTTGTTTTTGGTTTTGGTTTTTAAGCTCGTTTGTTGTTCATACGTTGTTCATATACCATAGGGTAAAGTTGGAAATATATCCAAATAACTTGGAAAGTTTATTTCAAAGCACGAAAATACCATGAAAAGCTCCCACAAAAAATTTTGGATCAAAATTCAAAGTGTAAGTATGGGAATATTTTTGCAAAGTTGAAAAAAAAACAAAATAAATTGATGAAAAATAGAAAATGACTTCTTTTAAAAAATCTAGAAATAACACCCGGCTACGCGAGCTGTTATGGCGTTCAAAATGTTTTTCTATCTTAAATCGATATATAATATGGTCAAATCGGCCAACCAAAGCAAATGTTATGACCAAATCGACAATAACTTTTATTTTTTTTATTTTAAGTTTATATGACAGCGGTTCCTTAAAGCACCGCTACCAAAAGTCAACTTTTTGTTTTTCTTTTTAATTTTGTTTTGGGTTTACTACTTTGATTCTTTTGAACTAAGGTAAAATCATGACCATTTTTGCTTTGGGTCTTTTGAATTGAGGTCAAACACTCTCCATTTTTACCTTGTCAGAATATACCTCGGTTCAAAAATCACTGTCAAATGTTGAAAATAACTATTGTCGTAAACCTTCACATCCCTAGGCACTTTTGGTATCCCCTGATACGCTGCCTAGTTAAGTTTCACCCACTCTTGGTTGTGCAGTATTCTTCATCATTCCTGGTATCCCTAGTCAGCGAATAACTCATGTTACCCTATACTAGTTGAGTTTCACGTACTCTTGGTTTCCACTAGACAATCCTGGTATCACTTTGATACGCTAACTAGTTATCCTTAACTTACCTGAGTTATACAATACGCGTTTTAATTCTCTTCAGAATTGCAATCGAATGATTGCTTACAAGTCGTTAGAAGATTACTCTCATATAGAGGATTTATGTTCAATACAATACAGTCTACAGACTCGATATATGGTTCTCTCTTTTTTCTCTAGATACAAATCGTAAGCTGGTATTATAATCTTGAAAGTGTTTCTTGACTTTGCTTTTTTCTCTTCTCAAATATTCTCTTTGAGTTTGAGCTTCTCTATGCTTTTCTCTAAACGCTTTTTCTTCTCTTTGTATGATTATATTTTCGTTGTAAGTTATCCTCTTGATTCTTACTTTGAATCATCTTCTATTTAAAGGGCTCTTCAAAAGATATCCGCTAAACTGAACTCTCTCTTGAATCTCGTGTCTTTCTGTCTTGTCATGTGAAACAGTCGTTGGTTAAAGTCAACTTTGTTGAGATTGTTGATAGGGGGAGCACTGGTTTAGCTGAACCCACAATCTCAATAATATCTGAGTTTTTGATGATGAGAACGCATAATTAATAACACATGTGAATTATGTGTTACATGTTCTATGCTTACATGTTATATGCGTATATGAGAACATGATTATGTTGTTGCTGTGTTGTTCATTGCACTTTACTGTGTTATATATGTGATTTTATACATGAATGCTTGACACATGTTTTTGGATGAGAAAAACCACAAGCACTAATGTTGTATTTTAATTGTGTGGTAAAACAACAATTTTAAGTCGATTTCATTATGGGGTGAGTCGATTAAAACTCGTGTCTTTGCACAAACTTTTTTCAAGTGTGCTGTGAGAGTTATTCAAAGAGAAAAGTTTTCAAATTTTGCTTAACATTGTTGCATAATCGATTGCATGCTATATGTATTCGATTAAGTTTGTTACTGTTTTAAAATCTGTTAATGCTTGATATAACTATCACAACGGTTATAATTTTAAATGTGTTGACCAAGCATTAAATGCTATTTGACTGCATTAATTGTGAATTCAATTAATTGTTTTGCCTACTGCTAACTGTTATAACAAAATTGTTATATTCGACTGCATTAGTAGCTTAGTCGATTAAAATGCGTCAGAGATGTGTTATACTATAAATTGACGCAAATTTGATTTTTGTAAGAACTTTTGTGATTCTAACATTTTCATATTCTTTTGCAGAAAGTTTGATTCTTACAAAAAAAAGGAAAAGCTCCAAGAAAACAAGATTGACCGGGGTGATCAACTGCTTGTAATTTCTTGAAGAGCAAGATTGTTGAGTTTCAAAGTCTGATCTATCTGCAAGATCAAGTTCTACAATCTGCTGAAGATTGGGTTGAGTTCCTTGTTGTGATTATAGGAAGAATGACGTGTTGTGTTCTTGACTTTGAGGGTGCCTCAAAGGGGTTAGACTACAGGAGAGAGGATTCTTACTGCTAGTTTGTTTATGTATTGCCTATATTTTGATTAGAGGGTTAGAGAGGTGTTTTATATTTTTGACGTGAGGTCTCTATAAAAACCTTGATCATTATAGTGCATTGGCTTCCTGTGGTTGGAAGGACACTAGATGTAGGCTTGGCCGAACCAGTATAAAAACACAACGTTTGATCTTTCTTATCCCTACTCTTTTACATTCAATCCATTATACTTTATACTCATTCGATTAAATTTTCGCTGCATTGAAAATCTTTTAACTTGCGTTTCAAGAAAAGTGTAAATGCATCTCTTTTGGTGAAAAAGATTTTGAAAGTTTTAAATTTTATACTTCAACAATTCACCCCCCCCCCCCTCTTGGTTTGAGAAATTAAGCCATTCTCTTTTAACAAACTTGTTAGAGCATACTTCCTTTTCGAGTACTTTAATAGAAGTAGGTTGTATTATTTTTCTAGCACGACTTCTGATGAAGACAACATTCTGTGAATGTCTTCTTTGTCTCTAACATCCGCATATAATATATTTCAAATAGAGTAGGTGGATACATGTAGTAGGTTATCTGCATAGAATATAGTAGATGTGCATGTAACATATATGTCTTTTTTCTTATCACTTTTGTTGTTTTTGAACATTGAGCATTTAATGACATTTAATGCTTGTTCAAAACAACAAAGTGCTTTTTACAATTTCTACCGTTGAGGTAGCGTTTATCATTTAAGATTTTCTCTAAGATACAAAGAGTTGGTTAAGAAATTCTTCGTTGGACGAAGTGAAGGATTTGGCTCATGGTATCGTTTAGTCTATTTCTAAACGCTTTTTGAGATTTTGCTTTCTTTAGCTAAAGCGTTTGGCACGTTTTGTTTTCTACATTTTTTGAATTATTTTTTGAGGCTTTTCAATGGTTTAGCCAAAAACTTTGTCTCGACACTTTATCACTTCTTGAGAGTTCCACTGATTACCATTAGATAAAGTATAGCTTATGCATTTAACATACTCTCATAGACGCTTTGACTTGGGAGTCGTTTAGTGTTCCTTCTGGATGTTTTAACTTTGATTGTTCTACATTTCATATATCTCTAAGTGTTCTCTTAATGCTTTCCCACGTCGCTAGGTGATTAGAAATTTTGAACCTACCACTTATGTTTCTACTTACTATTCTAGTTAGCATCTTCAGATTCTCCTTTCCTTTAAATCCCATATGACTCGACTTACCAACATCTAATATACTTTACAAGATGGCACCTCAAGCAATTTTTTAAATAAACAATTGGACTCAAATGTAAAGTTCTAGTAAAGATAATTAGAGCATGATCACCATTTGGCATAATAACTAGTGATAAAGAAGTGTTTTCTTTATTGTTAACAAGCAAGGTTGGTGAAGAAATAATGTGATAGGTGGCCCCACTATCAATTATAAGTTTAAGTGGTGACAGACCTGAAGAAACATTGGCATTGTGGGCCTTAGAATTAGTTGACTGAGATGTTTCATTACCCTGTATAATAGACAACATCTGTTGGAGTTGTAATTCAGTTACTTTATTCTTTATAGATTACATCTGTAGCATTATTGGATTCATTGTGATAGTATTAGCTAAATATTTACTACTTCCATTGTGATTAGAATAAGAATTCTTGGTTACTCTATGCTTTGGGTGTTCAAGAGGATAACCATGTAACTTCCAACATGTTTCTTTTGTATGATGATCTCTATCACAATGAGAAAAATGCAGTGGCTTTCGATGAGATGAATTAGGACAAGAAGAAAGGCCTTGTTTGTGTCAAACAACAAGGGTTGTTAGTTCTTTTTTTAAAAAACCATGGCTGAAGCTTCTATTGTGTCACGTGTGGGGCCCAAATGTCACTGTTTTTCTTCTTGATTGATGGAAGAATAAGCTTGTCTAACATCAGGAAATGGATTCGTTAAGAGAAGTTAGCTGCGAATAACACTACTATAAGAGTCATTCAACCCTATAAGAAATTGCATCAATTTGTGCCTTTTATTATTTGCTCCACAAGTGTAGGTTGCATTTTTATAGGAGCCTAATTGATCCCATAATTTTTTTAACTTTGTGTAATATGCTGCGATTGTCATTTGATCTTGAGCCAACAAGCAGTGTCTCTCTCGATCTAAAAAATCTATGGCACATGGCTTTAAGAGAAATGATTTTGAAGATCTTCCCATACTTCATGAGTAGTGTCATAGAAAATAACACTGTCTACAATATCAAGTGTCAAATAATTAAAGATCCAAGATAACACCCTGTCGTTGCATTTTTTCCAAGTTGTATATTCTTCTGGTTTGGCCTTGTTGAGATTTCCATCAACAAAACCCAATTTAGATTTTGCATTGAAAGAGATGGCCATGGCTTTATGCTAAGTTGAATATTTGTTTCGATCCAGAGATTTGAACAAAAAGAGACCATTCTAGGATGGTTAGAATGATGGAGAGAATAAGAACTACTGAAATTTGGTACATTTCCATCATTAGCCATGGAAACAAGGATAAAGGAAATAAAAACAGAGGAATGATTGAGTAGAGGATCGTTCTTACTCGTGATAACATGTAAAACGAGGACAAATAGAAGAAATTCTACCTTATGTATATTGAATGAAAATATAAAAGATATATACAAGAGAAAGTATCCATAATTATGCTATTTTATCCCTATAATTATGCTAATATGTTCCTATAATAATGCAAGAGTATTCCTACAAATCAACTATTTTAATGTAGACAATTATAACAATATATTCTCTCAATAATATTGGGATATGAGATTTATTTTCTAATAGCTTAAACGTGTCTAATCATTCGGTTTAAGAGGTGTCTCGACTCTTACTACCATATTTTACTTCCCCTGTTTTCTTTTACTAAAATTTTCTAACTTTGTTACTCAAGTAATCTTCATGTGATTGGTTTTCATCCAACAAAATCAATAATTTTGTATTTTATTTCTTTCTTTACTTATTTTTTGTGGTGTGAGTGAGCTTACTCGCTTAAATGAATGTTTCTTAAGCGTAAGTTTTGTGGTTTAAGTACAAAAGCTTAATATAAAATCTATATCACTTGACTATTTATTGCTTAAGTCACTACAATAAAATCGCATATTACCGAAGGTTTATTACCGAGGGCCATTTGCCCTTCGGTAATGTCTACTTACCGAGGGCCGTTTGCCCTTCGGTAATGTCTGCTTGATATTCGAACCACATCTTCATTTAGCCATTCTCTGGAGAGATCCACCCGCACACATTTCTTTTTCTCTCAAAGCTTCCCTCATCTTCGATCCATATTTCAAGTTCCTCCGCCTCAGATCTTAATCCGCCCAGCCATGGTTAGTCTCTAGATCTTCATTCTCCTGTACATTTCTCCCTTACCTTGGCCTAATCCACCAAAGAATCCATTTTTCACCGATTGTTCTATCTTTTGCCCGATTAAAACCGCTGTTCATTCCATTCCATCGATTCAATCGTTGAATCCTTTCTCTCCACCGATCAAAACATCCCAAATCCCTAACCCTAGAATGTACACCGATCAAACCATTCAATCTAGGGTTTGCCTCCATTTTCCGTCATCTGCTGTTCTTCTTCTTCGATTAGCTCGATCTGTGCCAGTTTCCATGGTTCCTCGTCGATCCGCCTCGATCTGTAAGCATTACTTCTCTCGAATGATTTTATTTTTCATAAACATTGCCTTTATTTCCTTCCTTCATGGTGGCCAAATATTAGTTGTTGTGTTTTGTTTTTTTGTATGAAATATCCAGTAGCATTGTTATTCTTTTTCTGTTATTCCTTTTCTGTGTGGAAAGAAGTTTGGGAAAAATACGCTCAATTTACTATTTGAGAATCCCTGCATGACAAATATGATACATCAGCTTCCCTGTCTATTTGAATACAAAATAAAAATCCTTACATATATATTCACGAACAAAAATATAACAAACTTTAATTGTTCAAATATAAAAAATCCCAGGAAGCAATTGGGATGATGAAAGGGGGATGGTGTTGACGGGTTTGGGAGATGAAAGGGAGATGATGAAGTCAGTGAGTATGGATTTCTAGGAAGGTTTGGACTTGCCATAACAAATGATGTTGACGGAGATTTTACCTGTGAGAAGAGGTGCTCTGTGGAATTGGAACTTCAGTTGGGGCTCTGACTCAGTGAGTTTGCTGGCTGAACTGAAAGGAAGAATTAAAACAACCAGAAATAAACATAGGAGAAAGCTTAAGGATGTCAGAGAGGCAATTTGTTTATGTTGTCTAAGAAAAAAGTGAAATGTTGTTGGTGAATTGCTGTGAAAGAGGGAAGTGTTGGCGGATATATATAGTGGGAGGGGTGAAATAAAATGAGGGAGATGGTGTGAGTGGAGTGAATGAGGTGATAATGCGTTTGCGATTTGGTAGTGAAATTGAAGGGGATTGATTTGTAGGTTTGCATTAATCAAGTGGTAAGATTGGTGGAGACAGAGGATAGCCAGCTAAGGGGAGAGTTGGCGCGAATAATAACAACACGAGATGGCGACATGAGGACAAATCCCGTGTACCCTCAAACTCTTTGGCACATCACAGAAATCAAGGGGAGGGACCCTCACATATACAATGTTTCAATGCAGAAACTATCTCTCCAAAAATGATTGTCTTTCTTGCTTCGACACTGCCTCCACCCAAATCCGCAACTGCTCCAAAGCCAATGGCGCCAGAGTTATCTACAACGATTGCTTCCTCAGGTATCTATCTGTCTATTCATTCAAATATATTTAAATTCACTTAGATTTTGCTGTTTGAAATTCTCAAAATCTGACAAGGTTCACAGAGGTATGTAAATGTGGAAAGTTTTCACTTGCATGCAACGCTTGGTATAAATTAGTTCCTGCTTAATGTTTTTTCAAATAGAAATAATGACAAGCTACCAAAAACAGTATCAGATTGCGTTTTGTTCGAAGCAATTTAATCTTCGACAATTTTTTTGCATTTGATGTAGTATACTCCACAACACAACCCTTTTATTTGTTATTATCAATTATTTTATTTTGAAAAGTCGTGTCTATATCATTTATTTCAAAATCTAAACTTGTGTTCCGTTGCAGGTGACATACTGGGAGCAACTGAGTTAAGAGGACCAGTTAACTACAAATATAATGATTTGAAAGCTGCAACTAAAATTTTCAGTGCTAAAAATAAACTTGGAGAAGGAGGTTTTGGTGCTGTATACAAGGTTAATTTATGTTTTGTATATTTTAATAACATAATTGCAAGCATCCTAATGACAATGATTAATGTGTAAGATTTTTTTAAAAGCTGTCAAAATATTCTCTTTTATTTGAAGTTTTTGTTTATGTTTGCAATTAATAAACAAATAATCATTTTCCTAATGCCCTTTACAAGTTTTTAAAAGTATTTTAATTTAAAACTAGAATGTACCAAACATAGGCTAAAAGAAATGAAGAGCATTTTGGGTGGATGGCAGGGTCTATTCTGAGTGGAAAGGTCTACATCAATCAATCACCCATAATATATAAATATATATGCATGTTGTACCTTTCACAAAAGTTCAAAAAACCAGATTCAACCTTCTGATGAAGACTATAATTTATAAGGCAAAGTTTCCAAATAAAAGTAGGAAAAAGCTATAGCTAGCTAAGTACAGGTAGGTTTGATTGAAGAAATTAAGAAAATTAATTTGTTTATATAGTTTTCTAATCTCAAATTTTGTGAAGTCGTTATCAGTGACAATTAATTTGTGGTTGATTAAGAGTGCAGAATTTTTATATTACCAACATGTAAATATTGATAAGCAGACATTTGTTTATTTGTGTAACTTTTGTAAAATTAGTTTTAATTTTTAAATAATTAATCAATTGATTCTATCAAACATCACTTTAGGAAATGAGGGTTTAACATTAAACTTGTTCTAAAATTCTTATCCTTATTTTATATGTTAGATTTATATTAATTTTCCCCTACCATATGGAAGAAGTTGCTTCCAGCTATGGTTAGTGTGCCTCCACTCTTATGATAATTTTCTATATAAATTATAATAGCAAAAGGAATTAAGAAAAATAAGTTAATTAAGCTTATGTTTACGTTCAAATTAACATAGTGTTGGGGATTCAATTATTTAACTCAAATATTTATCATGCTATGTTTGCTGTTCTTCAAATATTTAACTCAAATCCATATATAATTACATTCAAAATCAATTATTTATCATGCTATGTTTGTTGTTCTTTGACAGTTGTAAATTTTATTGTATTGTTATGTCATAGTTATTTTATTTATATATTTTATTCTAACTTTGAAATTCCAATTGCTTTGCCTGAGCTGTTTATGCATTTAAATTTCAAATGTGATTGTCAATCTGGTTCTTGCTCCATTTGCACTGAGATAAATTCTGTTACACAGCCAGAACTAAGAGTCCTAATAGATGCACCTAACTTTGAACTTGATTGTTGTGCAGAATTAAAGGAAGCAAATAATGCTAAAAACACTAAGGCAATTATTTGGGAGGAGGAAAGTGCATAAAGGCTTGGAAAGATCTCCAGCCTACTGCCACACACACAACAGCTGCCAGTGGAAGAAGAGATGTTGCTGCAGCAGAGAGCTGGGAAGGAGGAAGGCAAGGAAGCCATGGAGACACTGCTGAAAAGAGTGGCTTGTAGTTTTAGTTTGTAGTTTGTAGTTTTAGTTTTAGTTTATAAGAAAAGAGTGGCCTATTTGAACAAATTTTCTTCTTACTATAGCTTGTAGTTTTAGTTTTCTTTTTCCAGCTTTATTCTTGTACATGTTGTGTTCAGTTTTCTTGATTCTGTTGTACATATTTCTTGTTAAATTCTAATTCTGCATGTTTGATCTGTATATATCTTTGGTTTGTCTGTGTTGTTATTAGGAAGCCTTACTCACTCACACATTAAGGACAATGTGCCTCTTAAGTGTGGGGGTGGGAAGGTATAAATTTAAAAATACTTGTTCTTATGTAAATAACTGTTTAGCATTAGTTTTAGTAATAAAATAGGGATAATTACCGAAGGCTTTTGCCCTTCGGAAATTACCGAAGGCTTTCGCCCTTCGGTAATTACCGAAGGCTTTTGACCCTCGGTAATTACCGAAGGCTTTTGGCCCTCGGTAATTACCGAAGGCTTTTGGCCCTCGGCCCTCGGTAATTACCGAAGGGCAAAAGCCCTCGGTAAATGTTAGCGACAAGGGATTTACCGAGGGCTCTTTGGCCGTCGATAAGCCTTCGGTAATTACCTTTTACCGACGGTTTTGGGCTGTTTCCGAGGGCTTCTGGCCTTCGGTAATGCCTTTCTTTTTTGTAGTGAGTTTGAGTTTTGTTTCACCTAATTAGTTTTCCTTTAAGTGTATTGGGTGTTACTTAAGAAAATCCATTATATCAGAATTTTTTTAAATGTGATTCTTTCAATCTTTAATCTTTCTAAGATGATCGCAACACATATCACTATATGAGTTGTGGAGTCATGGTAAGCTATCAAAAACCATTTATTCTTTCCACTAATAGGATGGTTAGGCTAACGAGAAATTTCTTAATGACCACATCTTCTACTCTACTTACCATAAGGCTCATTATGAATAGATTAAGATGTGAAAACAAGAGAAACATATATAAAGATATTAAGATCAATAGATATAATGAATCACATCAAATAGTTTAATATAAGACCACTCAATGCGAGTTAATATTATAAACAATCTTTCTAACATGCATTTACAATCGAAGGACCTTTTTGAAAAAAATGTTTTTGTCTCTAATCACATGACTATGACTATAAAAATATCATCTAGGCTTTAACAAACACTATCTAATAAATCAAAGTCACTTTTAATAAAATCGAACAATGTGTGATGATAAATGCTTTTTCAAAACAAGTTAAACGTAATCTTAAATCACTAGTTTATTTATGATTAAATTGGTTTTATAAATAACAATTACTCCAATGATAATTCTTTAAAAAGCAAATCATCTTGCATATTTAATTATGATTAAGTAAGGTTAATTATTATATTTGTATATATTGATTGAATTATGTTTTTAGTAGATTTGAAAATATGAACACAGAATAGATCATATTAAATTTTTTCAAAACATTTTCTATTATAAAATAGAAGATAGACATTAACATAGTTTGGTAACACAATATTAACATCATATATTTTCATTACTAACATAATTTGTGACAAATTTTATTCAAAAGTGGAGAGACAAATATTTTTCATCACAAAATCCATGAATTGATTATATTTACTCACTTTTGTTCTCAACTTTTTGTAAAACAATGTGTTATGGTCTGTAACAATTATTTATTATCTCACTCTATGATGACACAAAAATATGAATATATCTGTCATCTACATAAATCTTTTATATCTCCCTCTCATTAAATTCTTAATTTTTTTATTAACAACTTCTATATTTTGCATTAATATAAACATTTACAAAATACAAAATATTCAACTGTATATTAGACGACTAAACCTAGTCTATGGACCTTGGAAATTCGGTCAGACTATAATTCCCTTTGTCGAAAAGAAATTCCTACATTAATTCTTGAATGAAAGAGTTGTAGGCAATTAAAGAAACAATTCCTACCACTTTTATATATTCAAACATGTATTCAAAAGCAAGCTTTTCCATGTTTGACCATTAATTAATTTGTCTGTTTTTGGTTTGTAATACATATCCACTAATTAGTAAAAAAAATCACAAGATTCCATTCCTGAATAATGCGCTTACGTTTGGCCAAGAAAAGCTAGCGTAACTACTACTATTATTCGTTGACTGGTATATACAAATAAATGTGTGGCATCATGATGTGAAACATGGAATTTGCAGAAAAACAATCTTTTCATCAATAGAATACTCCATTAACGTAAGAGCATAACATTGTAGCCGCATATTGTCTCATATGTGCTCAGGTTCTTATCTGCATTGCATTTATGCTGTTTTTTAACCCCATTTGTCACTTTAATTGCATCAAACATTATCAGATGCTCCAGGATATCAAATTTTAGGTGCTTTACAACAACAGATACTTTTGCTTTTTGTTATTTTCAATACGGATATCACTGCATATATCATAATGGTCTCTTAGTCATTCTTTTCATCTTATTATTATTTTACAGATAATTAATACTTAAAGAATTTAACTGATTGTTTCTATTTTTGGTGAATTTAATATCTAACTTATTCTATTAATTATTCATATTAGGAAATTTCAATTAATAAAAATGGTTATCATGGAACCCTCCTGGTGTTTTCCCTTTGTAGTTATTATGTAATTAATATTCAAATATTCTAATTTAGTTTATCTCAAAATCTAATGCTGTTCTAGATAAACATTTTATTCTTAATTATTACCAATTTCTTATGAACTCATTTGGGTTTGAAAAATACACATGAATAATGCATGCAGTTGATTACTACGCCTAGACTGAAGAGTTATATGATTATTAAATTAAAGTATTCTAAATTTCAATTTCTAATTTAGATTACTAAGCAATTTCCTAACGAGCGTCAATCATAGGAAATAACTCGTTTATTCAGCACAACTAAATTAACAAATAAGAAATATCAAATAAAAGGAGAATCAATTTCTAAAGGTTATAACTAACGTGTGTTTGTGTTTATATATATATATATATATATATATATATATATATATATATATATATGAAACTGATACAAGAAAGAAGATACAAGAAGTATGAACATTTAAAGAAACAGTGCATGAATAGTGAAGCTAATCGATATAGAAATTTAAGCTTTTTACTTACATCGTCCAAACAATTGATGTAAAACATCGTTTGTAAGCGATGTGAAATATGTGTTAGCACCAGCCAAAAGTTCTTTGAAATTAGCTTTTAGCTCCCCAAAAATGGTACATTTTGAGGCTCTACTTTCACACTGCTTATTTTGATTTTACGCAACTAAAAAACTTTATCCACTTAGATGTTTTCCCATTCTCTTACACATTTTCATTACACTGAAAGTTCTAAATAGCTAACCCAAATCATGTAATTTTAAATTAAGAACTTCAAGAAAATGAATCGCAAGAAATCTCATATAATTAATAAATTTATCAAGTAACTTTCTAACTTATGTAATTGGGAAGAGAAAATTTGAACAAAATAAAAACACGCCTAAGATTATTCATAAACAGGTAAAATTAGAAATAAATGTTTAGTCTTAGTCGTCATATAATTATTATACATGACCATTTCATATATAATTATTTGTACTGTTTTTCTATATATATATATATATATATATAGGAATGATTACTATGCCCACATTCCATACATAACTCGCGTCATTGAGGGCTGGCGTAAGCAGGATACAGTCTTTTCTCAACATAAGAATGATGGTATGCTTTGTTTTTTTGTTAAGAGATTAAATTGCAACACGTTCTGATAAGAGGGGGTTCGCACGTGTGGTCGTCTAATTCTACATCAATTGGACTGGAAAAGGATCTTTCGTCGAAAGCAATCTCTTCAACAAATGTCTCAACAAATTCGCATGACACACGTGGTTCAGTGCTGTCGAGAATCCAAGTAGAAAGTCGCTCACATTGTTCTGCCTACTATTCCATGCACTATGACACAACTTTTGAGGTGCTCCTCACCACTATAAATTACTTACCATTGTCATTGCCTTTGCTCCAAACTAAACCAATTTTCTTTGTCTGTTTTACAAAGAATACAAAAACAAACCTACTCTAGTCTATTGTTCACATTACATGATGAGTTCATTTAGCCAAAATAACAATATTTTAGTTTTGTTGCTTGTTTTCACTTTCTGGACATGCCATGCAGTGTCTCGCAGGTTGCCTGACGCCTTCTCATCCGAGAGACATGAGAAGTGGATGGCACAGTATGGTAAGGTGTACGAGGATGCTGCCGAGAAGGAAAAACGGTTCCAAATATTCAAGAACAATTTGCAGTTCATTGAGTCCTTCAATGCTGCTGGGGACAAACCTTTCAACCTAAGCATTAACCGATTTGCCGACCTCCATAACGAAGAGTTTAAGGCTTTACTAATTAATGGTCAGAAGAAGGAACATAGCGTACGGACAGAAACAGAAACATCATCGTTTAGGTATGACAGTGTCACTGAGATTCCTGCTACCGTGGACTGGAGGAAAAAAGGTGCTGTTACTCCGATCAAGGACCAAGGCACATGTCGTAAGATTCTGTTCTCTACGTTCATCATTTCAATTATATTCCATTGGTGCTCCATTGAAAAATTTCTAATATAAATCAACTTGGTTTTGTTTGTGAAAACAGGAAGTTGTTGGGCATTTTCAACTGTGGCCACAATCGAGGGTCTCCATCATATATCTAAAGGTGAATTGGTGTCCCTATCAGAGCAAGAACTGGTAGATTGTGTGAGAGGTGACAGCGAGGGATGCATTGGTGGTTATGTGGAAGATGCCTTTGAGTTTCTTGCTAAGAAAGGAGGAATAGCAAGTGAAACAAACTACCCCTACAAAGGGGTTAACAAGAGTTGTAAGGTTAAGAAGGAAAGTCATGGTGTGGCTAAGATCAAAGGGTACGAGAAAGTTCCTGCTAACAGTGAAAAGGCACTCATGAAAGCTGTGGCACATCAACCAGTGTCAGCTTATGTGGAAGCTGGAGGATCAGCTTTCCAGTTTTATTCAAGTGGGATTTTTACAGGAAAGTGTGGAACTGAAACTGATCATTCTGTTACAGTGGTTGGTTATGGAAAAGGTGGTGATGGTAGTAAGTATTGGCTAGTAAAGAATTCATGGGGAACTGAATGGGGTGAGAAAGGGTACATGAGGATGAAAAGAGATACACGTGCCAAGGAAGGTTTATGCGGAATTGCTACCGGTGCCTTTTATCCAACTGTTTGAGTCCTGCTATTAATATATATTAATCGTAAAGAGCTTAATTATAAACTCGTTCAATCTCTAATCACCATTTTATTTTCTGGCCAGTATAAGTACCTTCTACTGTTCCTAATGAGATGTTTTTCTATAATCTTATCATGTATGTGTAAACGCTTAATTTCCACCATATAATGAATACAACTACATATTTTGTGTTATTGTTGTTTAGTATATTTTGCAGTTATTTTTTTTTTTATTATTGTAAGTTTAATCGATACATGTATATGTTGTTTCTTTTATCAAGATTTCAATTTTGATAACAATAATGAAAAGGTTCAGCCAAAAGAATTAGTTTCATCATAATATATATACGTTCAGTACTCAAACAAGAATTATATATCTCGGAGAATAATATTTGTGGTTGAAATAAAAATACTTTGTCAATTGGGGTCCATCTTAGTCTTCTTTAATTAAAAATACATATGAAAGCATGTAACAAATGAGATTATTCTATTAAACTTTAGATCCTGTCATTGTTCAATTTGGAATTTCAGGCATGAACGTAATGATGCAACTAATGGCACTACTCGGTTATTTTTTCAAATAGACACCGGTTCTATAACCGGTGTATATGCACACGAGGTAAAAAAAATGGATTTTTTAACTCGGTCCTGAACCGAATTAAAAGATTTCAGATTCTGACTCGGTTCAAAGACAACCGAGGCAGTAGAGTCTTATTTTCAACGAGATCAGAACGAGATCAGAGTTTTTTTATGTTTGTTTATTTGGTTAAACTTTTTTCTCTTTTCTGGTTAAACTTCTTTCTCTTTTCTGCAATTCTTTTCATTCATGTCTTTGCACAAAATTACTTTGACAATCAAAGAAGAAGGGGAATAGAAAGCACAAAATTACTTTGAGAATCAAAGAAGAAGGGGAATAGGAAGCAGAGAGAACAGACGGGAGATAGAGATCGAAACCAAAAACAAAAAATAATGCATTTCGCCATCTACCTGCAAAGAAAGAGAACCAAAAACCAAAAATCAAAAACCAAAAAACGCAGAAAAGGGTTTCCGCCATTGCAGCCGCCGTCGCGGGCTCTCGTCGCCGTCGCGGGCTCTCGTCGCACCGTAGCGAGCTCCCTCGTCGCGCCGTCGGAGTTCTCTCGCCTCGCCGCACCGTCGAGAGATCTGTCCTCGTCGCACCATCGCGAGATCTGTCCTCGCCGCACCGTCTCATCTCGCCTCGTCTCGTCTCGCCTCGCCGCACCGTCGCCGCACCGTCCTGGGGATGCAGAGGGAGAAGCCATCTGGTGAGAGAATGATGGAGTTGAGGGAGAGGGGACTGGAGAATGAGAGCCACAATGGAGTTGAGGGAAAGGGGACTAGAGAATGGGAGTCGCAGCGTCCTGGGGATGCAGAGGGAGAGGGGACTAGAGAATGGGAGGGGTTGCAGGAGAATGGGAAGGGTTGCAGGAGAATGGGAGGGGTTGCAGGGAAAGTGAAACGTGGGAAATGAAACATCATAATGAAAGGTGCAGGAGTTAGGGTAATTTTTTAATGCACCGGTTCACTCTCCACCGAGGCATATAGTCCTTATAAAAAAATATTAAATAGCTATACGCCTCGGTTTCCGCCTAAACCGAGGCATAAATATGGATTTGCACCGGTTCTTACTGAACCGAAATCATAGGTTCTCTGCAGATTTTAAAATTCAGACGTGTCAGACAACTTTTAGGCATCGGTTTTGCTATGAACCGAGGTAATATTACTTATATGTTTCGGGTTCCCTTGAACCGAGGCATATAAGTTCACCTAAATTACAAAAATGCCACCGCGTTTTGATAGACTTCGGTTTTTCCTAAACCGATACCTATACCGCGAGTTAAAAAGCAATTTTTGTACTAGTGTGGAAACAGAAACAGAATACAGAATAACAGCAGTATGGTATAAAGGAGTATATAAAAACAGAGAGAAAGAAGATATGCAGTATTATTATGAGAAAGAAAGAATAGTGCTTTTATACAAGAGAAACTAACTGTAAAAAAATGAGTAACAGAAATAACTAACTGACTTATAACTAACAACTTGAATTATATATCCAATATACCTCCTTAATTCAAGTCACTTAAAGCTAATACACCTATTCCAGATCTGAGATACTCAAATCTATCATGTTTGAGTGCTTTAGTAAATAGGTCAGCCAGTTGTGATTCAGTTTTGCAGTAAATCAACTCAACTTTGCCTTTATTCACCATATCACGTAAAAAATGAAACTTCACATCAATGTGTTTGCTTCTTTCGTGGCTCACAGGATTCTTGGCCAAACTCATAGCAGATGTGTTGTCCATCTGTAGCACAAATGGTTTTTCACTTTGCACCTTTAAATCTTTTAGAACTTCATTCAACACACCCTGGCATACCGCATGACAGCCAGCTACATATTCTGCTTCACAACTTGATAAAGCAACAATGATTTGCTTCTTAGAACTCCATGATATAGGCGTTGTGTTCATGAAAAATATATTCCCTGACGTGCTTTTTCTCTCAATTTGATCTCCACCAAAATTTGAGTCAGTGTAACCAACTAGTTCCAACTCATCCTTCTTCACTCCGTATGGAAACAAAATACCAGATCTAGGTGTACCTTTAACATACCTTAGAACACGTTTAGCAATAATCAAATGGTTCTTCTTTGGATTGCTCATGAATCGGCTCAACAGACCAACCCCATACATCAGATCTGGCCTGCTATTACACAGATACCGCAAAGAACCAATGAGTTGCTTATAAGCTGTCTCATCCACGCTTTCTTCGTTTATATCAGATTTTAGCTTAGCATTAACCTCAATTGGATTCCTGGTAATGTTACACTCAGTCATCTTAAATTTCTCCAACAAATCCTTCACGTATTTTGTTTGGTGCATAACCAAGCCTCCAGCTGTGTGCGTAAATTCCATTCTCAGAAAGTAGCTAAGCCTCCCAAGATCTGTCATCTCGAATTCTTCTTCCATCCTCTGCTTGAATTCTTCAATCCAATGTAGACTGGAACCCGTCACCAGTAGGTCATCAACATACAAACATACGATCATTATATCATCACCACTCTTCTTCACATACAGGCTATGTTCAACAATACATCTCTCAAACCCATAGCTGATAAAAAAATAATCAATCCTTCTGTTCCATGCTTTGGGAGCTTGCTTCAATCCGTAGAGCGCTTTAAATAGCTTATACACTTGATGCTTCTTCTCTTTGATAAATCCTGGAGGCTGCTGTACATATACTTCGTCCTCCAACAAGCCATGCAAAAATGCAGACTTAACATCAAGAGCAAACAATGACCAATTCTTAGCACATGCAATAGCAACAACTAAACGAATAGTTTCTAACCTTGCAACAGGTGCGTAGACTTCCTTGAAATCGACTCCTTGTTGATGTAGAAATCCTCTTGCCACAAGCCTAGCCTTGTATTTTGAGATTGTTCCATCTGGATTAAGCTTAATTTTTAAAACCCACTTAACTCCAATGCATTTCTTTTCGGGTGGCAAATTGACCAGCTTCCATGTTTTATTCTTCTCGATCGATCTAAGCTCTTCCAACATAGCTTCCTTCCAGAGTGGTTGTGATAAGGCATCATCAACATTCAAAGGTTCACTTCCGACCATTAATGCTAGGTGAATTATATCACCTTCTTCATCCACTCCAGGATCAGAATACATTTCATATTCTGTAAACCAAGAAGGTCTTACCACTTGTCTTCTCGGTCTCGTTGAACACTCTGCATTATTATTGTTGCTCCCAATATTGCTAGTAGCTATCGGATTATCCACCTTTTCTTCGACTTGCATAGGTATTTGCAATACAACTCTTGATTTCTTCATGCTGGTTTGATTGCTTTCCCAGTCCCAATTTTCATCTTCGAGAATCACTACGTCTCTGCTAACGATCATCTTCTTTCTAATAGGATCAAATAGTTTGTACGCTCTAGTAGGATGATAACCCACGAATACCATCGCCTCTCCTTTGTCATCCAGCTTCGTTCTCTTCTACTCTGCAACATGACACAAAGCCAAAGAACCGAAAATCTTAAAATGCTTAACAGAGGGTACAGTACCTGACCAAATTGCATGTGGGACGTTGTCTGTCAACTTCTTTGTAGGACATCTGTTCAGAACATACACAGATGTTGCCATCGCTTCTCCCCACAACTCATGCGATACGCCCTTCTCTCTAAGCAAGCACCTGGTCATATTCATTATTGTTCGATTTCGTCTTTCAGCCAAACCGTTATGTTGTGGTGTATAAGGGGCTATAATCTCGTGTGTTATTCCCTGTGGCTGACAAAATTCATCAAATTCACGCGATGTATACTCACCTCCACCATTTGTCCTGATCAGCTTTATCTGCTTATCAATTTCTTTTTCAACACGATTCTTGAACCGCTTGAAAACTTCTAGAACATCACTTTTCAGCCTTATGAAGTATACCCATATCATACGACTGTATTCATCTATAAATGTAACGAAGTATCGATTACCAGCTATTGTTGATATCTCAAGTGGACCGCACACATCTGAATGAATTACTTCAAGACGTTCTTTAGACCTCATCTTCAAGTGTGTTTTGAAAGGTCTTCTCGTTTGCTTTCCTATGATGCATGATTCACAAGCTCTCTGAGGTATAAATATATCTGGTAATCCAGAAACTATCGTCTTTTTGCTTAACAGTTGCAGATCTCTGAAATTCAGATGTCCGAATCTTAGATGCCATCTCCAATTTTCATCCACTTCTATGGTAGATAAACACTGCAGATTCTCAATTATATCCATATGAACCTTGAAGGTACGATTCTTAGAAATCTTGCTTTCCAGGACTAACCTTTTATTCTTATCAAACACTTCCACTCTTCCTTGATTGCCCATCATTACGGTGAAACCTTTCTCTACCAGTTGACCCAGACTAAGCAAGTTGCATTTCATCTCTAGGACAAAAAGAACATTTTCTATCGTAGCCTTCAGTCCATTCTTCTGTTTTATGATAATATTTCTGATCCCTTCAACCTTCAATGTACTATCATCATCAACTCTGACCGTGCTTTTCTTTCTTTCGTTCAAATTAATAAGCCATTCTCTATTGTATGTCATGTGGTTTGAACATCCCGAATCCAGATACCATAATTTGTTTGTTTGATTTGTCATAGCAGCGCTTTCTGAAGAAGTTGTAACCATAAGAATTAATGGCTCTGTGTCAGACTCGTCTTTTACAAAATGAGCTTGCTTGCTTTGATCTTTCTTCAACTGTCTACCTTTGTTGAAATAACACTCATAGGAGAAATGTCCCAACTTATGGCACGTAAAACACTCTATATTTCTTCTGTCTTTCTTCTTGTAGTATTTGTCTCTTCCTATGCTTTCTGCAGAATCACCTCTTTCCTCTTGTTCTTCAACGCCATCATTCTTCCACTTCCTTTGTACAGAATTATCATTCTTCCATCTACTTTGTGCAAAATTATCATTCTTCCATTTGCCTGAGACATTGGATTTACCTTTCCAAGTCTTGAATTTCTTCTTCCCATCACCTCTAACATGTTGCACCTTTAATGCCTGATCATCAGCTCTGACAGGATCTCTATCAAGAAGTCGCATCTCGTGAGCTTCTAAAGAACTCTGAAGCTCTTCAATTTTTATCTTTTCTAGATCTTTAGATTCTTCAATAGCAACAACTATAAAATCAAATCTCCGAGGTAATGATCTCATTATTTTCTCCATAATCAACACATCACTAAGCTCTTCCCCACAGCTCTTCATTTGGTTTGTAATCGTTAAAACTTTGTTGAAGTAGTCACTGACCTTATCACCATCTTCCATTTGCAACAATTCGTACTGCCTCTGCAAAGTTTGTAGCCGTACACACTGATGAATGATCAGCAGAGCCTTATCATCCTTCTTACTAATCTCCGCCTTCTGATCTTCTGTGCCACAGAACTCAGTTTCAGACTCCACCCCTTCTATCACACTGCTAACTCCTTGTACCCGAAACAACACCCGCATTTGCGTGCTCCATCGACTCCAATTCCTTTCGGTTAGAATAGGAAGATATGTCGTGGAAAAATCTGCCATCAATGCTTACTTACTTCTTTAAAATAACTGTTTCTTTAATCACTTCTTGGTTAGCCGCACTGAACCAAGCACTCAAAACACCTTACGTCTCTATTTCAAGAACCTGGCTCTGATACCACTAATGGAAACAGAAATAGAATACAGAATAACAGCAGTATGGTATAAAGGAGTATATAAAAACAGAGAGAAAGAAGATATGCAGTATTATTATGAGAAAGAAAGAATAGTGCTTTTATACAAGAGAAACTAACCGTAAAAAATGAATAACAAAAATAACTAACTGACTTATAACTAACAACTTGAATTATATATCCAATAGCAACGACGACCAAATTGCCACATGACATCATCATTCAGATAATTAGCTAAGTTGAAGCACTAATTTATCCAACGGAAAAATATTCTTTGACACCACCTACATCCATTTTATAATTGCCTTTTATAATAAAATATTATATTGGCATAATAAAAATAAATATAAATAGAATATTATAATAAAATAATAACATAAGTTGAGTGTAAAGAAAATTGTATGTTTCAATATATCATGACCCTTGTCCAATTTTATTAATTAAAATCATATGTGTATTTCCTTATTCTTGTAGAGTTATTATTTGAAAAATAAAACTTTCACACCCCAGCAAACAAAATACATTATCTTCCATAACCACTTGAATAATATAATTAATATATATTAAAATTTTAATTTAAAAAGAAAAATAAATACAAAGAAAATATTATTATTTCGAATTGATATTAATATTTTTGTAATAATGGGTGTTAGTATTTACGCGAAGGAAAAATATCAAACTAAGACGCGACACCAAATTAAATTCTAACAAAAATTACACTCATGAGGTAAAAATTAGCATAGAAATTAGAATCTTCAACAAGTTTTCAACCGTATTAATACTTATAATAGCGCATATAATCACTCAAAAGAGCTATTCAATAAAGAGAAACAAATTCTTTGTTTTTCGACAAACACAATAAGAATTTAGTTTACTAAGATTCAAAATTTATGAACGGTTTGGTTCTTGTGGTCTAAATATGATATTCTTCATAAATAACTATATAAATACTAGCAGAACATATTAAATGTTAAATTAATAAAATTATATTAATGAAAACAAATATGTAGATAAAAAAAATTATCAAAGGATTTTAAAATTTTAATTACTAATAACTTTTATTATCAAGAACAGATGTATCGATAAAATTTGTCAATAACATTACTAATAAAAATATTTATTAGTAATGAATATGTCAATAAAATTTGTTAGTAAAATTTGTTAATTATTTGTAATTTTTATTATTGATATATATTTTTATCAATAAATGTTGTCGGTAAAAGAAGTGTTAAAACACTTTTTGAACTTTGATATGGTGTTATGTAACATTCCAAAAATATAGTTGTAAAACTATATTTGAGAGTCATTACATTTATAATAAACACTACAAAAAAGAAGGACATTACCGAAGGCCAGGAGCCCTCGGAAACAACCCGAAACCGTCGGTAAAAGGTAATTACAGAACGCTTATCGACGGTCAAAGAGCCCTCGGTAAATCCCTTGTCGCTAACATTTACCGAGGGCTTCCGCCCTTCGGTAATTACCGAGGGCCAAAAGCCTTCGGTAATTACCGAGGGCCAAAATTCGGTAATAACCGAAGGGCGTTCTGAACCTTGTCCTGTCATGCACCACTGGACTTTCATCAAACAATTTAGTTGCGGGATTTTCCAACAAAATTAAATCAAGCAATTAATAGGCTTGCAACAAAAGGTGGCACTCAAAATGAACTTAGGAGAGACTCTAAAGTGGATTTAAAAAGCAAGAAACAATTATAAGTTGCAGATATAGCTAATTTGAACTCAGTTTTAAAATAGGCAAAAGCGTTTGATGAAATGCCTAAGAGAGCTACTGTAAAATGTGCATCAGATTTTGAAAATTTGGCTTAGCACTAGTTCACTCGCTTTTTACAATGCAGGCTGTTTGTTAATTTTGAATTGTGCACTTCTTTTTAATCAATTGAACCAAGCTTTTGCTACTAATTTAAGATGAAATTCAGTTCAATAATCACAGCAACACAGATTCACAAAATTCTGCAACTCATATCAGAAAAGTGTTGAAAAATTGATGGTTTGAATGGCAATTTTGCTCAAACGAGTTTGGACACTTAATTTTACGATTTAAGCAACTTTGTTTTACCAAGTAAGACTTGTGTAAGCTGCCATCAGAGGCTAAATACTTGCAAATCAGAATTTCACTGTTTGAGTTGCTCTTAACACCAAAATTTAAGCTAATTCACCAACCAAAATTCAATAGATGAATCAAACTGATTTGGAAACTATTAATATGACTCTAGGACAATGATTAAAAGTTGAACAAGACTCTAGGAATGAATTAAAAGATGTCCAGCAGGAAGTTCTAAACTAGACAGATTGAAGTAAACTTTTGTCACCTTTTAAAGTGAACTTTTTTGGTTCAAACTACTCAAACTTTGAGTTGTAGGTAGTTGTTTGCTTTTGAGTAGTTTCTTACCTTCATTTGACTACTTTAGACTTATTAGGATATTAACATTAGTTATTGTTATTCTACTTTAGGTGAATTGTCATTTTCTCACCCTTTTAGTAGACTTTTTTAGGTTCTACATACTCAAAGTTTGAGTTTGAGATAATTCTTTGCTTTTGACAAGTTTCCTAGCTTCATTCCACTAGTTTAGACATGTTAAGATGTTCACATACCTTAGAATGAGTCTACATTAGGTGAAATGACAATTTCTCACATTATAAGTACACTTTTTAGGTACTAAATACTCAAACTTTGAGTTTTAGGTTATTCTTTTGGTTTTTATGGATTTTTTACAATGCTTTAGTCATATCTTTACATTTGGAAACATAAACCTGCACATGCCAACCCAGAATCAAAAATTGGAGCAAACAAATTTTCAAACACTCCTAGATTTGAACACTGCACTAGGAAAATGCTTATAATTTGGTGGTTTAAACCCAATATTGATTGGAAGTCATTCAGCAGCTCAATTGTTGCATCAAACAACTTTGTATCATCATTTTAAATATGTTTAAACACAAACAGTTTGAAAACATCTTGTAATGTGAATTCACTGGTTCACTTCCATTTTAAAGCCAATTTTGATGGTTTAAGAGATGATTATGCATATAGGCATAAAAATGACCATTTGAACAGTGAACACAACTTTAAAATGGAAAAATAAACTTGCTCAAACTTTTTATATGCACAAACACAACAAGATTCAACAAATCATACTTGCTATAGCTAAATATGCGTGAAAATGTTACCGAAACTACACCAGAATTTAGAATTCAGTGAAATGAAATGAAGACAACAGTTTCAATGACTCTAAGACATCCTAAAACACTTGATATAACTATAGAGAATCAGCTAGAAGAATTTAAACACCTAAGACACAAGCAAAGATATCAATCACGGTGAAAAGATTGATAAAAAAAGCAATAACAACACCTTGTTTCAGGATTTATTAGCAACTCAACTATGCTTTTTGCACTTTAGTGATTAATACAGGTTGCTATTACTTGGAACATGTTTAATATCATTAAACAAACTTGCACATTGCTTAAGAAATAAAAAAGTTCAACTGAAACAGATTTGAGATTGCACCAGATTTATTCCATTTTGTGCATAATTTTTGAAACAGAATCATGTTTTAACTGATGTAGCACATATAATCAAGGCTAGACATTGTCTCATTGCCTTATATGATTCATAAATGACTACAAATGCACTCCAACTAGAAAAAAGAATCAAACCTTAGCTGGAAAACAAATTATGCACTAGAAAGAGTCCCTAGTTTGGTGGTTTGATACTAAAAAAGCATATGGAAGTGATTTAAACACACAAATGAATGTTCAAGCAACTTTGTTTGATGATTATAATTGTCTTGAAACTCTAAAATGAGTTATAAACAGCCTGCAACTCAAAATCACTACTCCACTTCCATTTTAACTCAAAAAGTGATGGTTTAGAAATAAAATCTTCATATAAGGCATTAACATCAACATGCCATTGACATGAAGACTTTATATTAAATCCCTGCACAATGAAATGGAAAAGCATAGTTCGGTTACCTAAAACTAGTAGCATATTTTTTCTATTTTGGTCAAATTTGTAGCTTTTCACTGTGTTAAATGTCCTTGCAATGTACAGTTCGAGTTTGATCATGCTTAGTTGTTGTTTCAAGCTTAGTTTAGTGTATTTACACTTTCTACAGTCCTTTGCATTGATAGCTAGTTGTTTGAATCATTATAACTTAGAATGAGGTGTGTAGTTGTTTAATTTGCTACATTATTAGCTGTTATAAGGTCAAATTTTGGAATATACTATTTATATGCCAAATAATAGCTCAAAAGACTTTGTTTTGATGATTTAAAGTTGTTCTAAAATTCTAATTTGACTTATAACCACTGTTGTGCAATTTCACAACTCAAAACCTCAATTTACAGGGATAAATTTCACAACTCAAAACCTACGATAAGCACATGTTGTAATCAAGTTAAACTATGCTAACATTTTATTTAGATTTTCTCTTCAAAACTGAACTTTTTCACATCACAACATGTTCTCCTTGTCTCTCTTGATAATGGCTTGAAATACACTCAGTGAGAGATGTGAAGGTGAATATTAACAGTGATAAGCCTCCCCAAGAGAATAGTATAAGAGCTAAATTGTCACACCATAAATGGAAAAGCTTTTCAAACTCAAATAATTCGAAGAGGGGTAGTTCCTAGAGCAGAAAATGGTCCAAAAATATGTACTACGAGATTTTGGATATAGATGGAAATTCACTTCAAAAGTTGCGGGAAAAAGAAGAAGTTGTTGGAATAATTACAGTGGAAGATGTCATCGAAGAGCTTTTACAGGTACTAAATTCATTGAGGTAACTTTTAGCAAATAAATTTGCTCACGAAATCTTGAGTTGACATCAATATTTCTTTGTAGGAGGAGATCTTTGATGAGACGGATCATCATTTTGAAGACTTCTGACAGTGATTCTTCCATACGATCATGTAGATTAGTCTTTCATATACTTGTCTTGGAGTTTAATAGCTAATAATTATTATTCCTTCTTATCCGTTTTATAGAAAACAAGTGATAATATCACTTCCTTTTTTATATAAAAAAATCGTGTATACACGTATTTAAAAAGCATATAAGAGACAATTATACATTTGCAATGCGGTCGGTCCCCTTTACTACATATCGTTACTTATCAAGTACTTATATTTTGCAAATAATCTTGTTAGTATTGGGAAGTCTAATGATACCGTGGCTAAACTTGAAATGTCATCAACAATTTCAATTATAGTCTTGAAGGACTTTGGACCTTTTCTTCTCGCCAGGGTGTATATTGAAACGAAGTTTACTCCTTTGGTGTGCGTGTTAAAATAATTTTCTAGATAGGAAAATCCACAACACAAGTTGATATTTGTGCCATCATACACTTGAAAAAAGTGCCACCATTGAATTTTCAGCAGTCACATATTTTCTGGTTTGTCATTTTGGAAAAATTCCATGACTTGTGATGGTATGGAAGGAATGTCACCAACGAAGTGGGTGGTGCTGTAATTTTAAAGAGGTTGATGAAGATATAATGTTTATAATGACATGGAATAAGAAAATCTCCATGATATTCATGACAGTGAGATTGACCAGATGATGATGAAACATGAGGTAAATTGCTCCCAACAAGCTAATGAGGTCTAGACAAGCAACTGATGAAGGACTAAGAAACCTAATCGCTGCAAGAGACCTACACCCCAAGCTGAAGTTTAAAATGTTTGATAGTTGCCTAAGTAACCTTTTCTGTGGCCAATCCTGCCTGACAAACCCAAGGCTGAAAGAACCCAAGCCTTCCCAACTCTATGATTTTGGTGACTTAGGACTGAGTTCGTGTTCATTACTGGGTTAAATTTCCAGACTGAGAACTTCAGATTGGTGATTCCCATCAATATGACCCCTTTTTCATCTTTTAATGAGGATGTTTATGTTTAAAGAAAAGGTTATTATAAGCCACGAATCCGAATGATGGGTTAAACGAAGTTAATGGAAATATATTAACGTTGTTAATATCCTGTCAGACCATAACCAATCACAACATTCAACATTCAACATTCAATTACCACAACCAATCACAACTTGCAAACATCAAACATTAGCAGGATTGAAATTACATTGCAAATAGGCATTTTCCTAAAAAAACTAACCTGGTTCGATTTGCAGAGAACGAGACGACTTATTCGTGCAAGCCCAGAGTTGCACCAAACCTCCACCTCGCTGAACGGACCAGCAAGCCTTTCCTCAGCACTGTCGCTTCCTCACGCCAACGTCGACGAACCACGAAGCCTCCACCAACCACCAAACCCTCGTCCCACCACGATTCAACTCTAATGGAGCTTCCTACCCACCACGATTCCGCAAGACATTGGTCAGATTGGGGGAAAACACACAAATTTAAAAGAGGTTTCGTGCAAGGAATTGACAGAAAACGCGAAGGCAAACACTAACCACGTCGTCATAGAAATCACGGCAAAGCACTCGTCCAACGATCCTAGCTAGGATTGATGCGAAAACCAAGTCTTCGAGCAAGTGTTTCGTGCAATGGAGAAGGGTTTAGCGTTTTCGATTTTGGAGAAGGGAAGAGTTGTTGGTGGGAAATGAATTGCAAAGAGGGAATACGGTGATTTGGGGCAAAATTAATCGTAGAGATTACCGAAGGCTCTTAGGCCGTCGGTACTTTAATTCACCAACTCATTACCGAAGGCTTTAAGGCCGTCAAATAAATTGTCGCCGGTAATCAACACTTTTCCTACAGTGAAAATAGAATGGTAACAGGAATAAGTTTAACTTACAGTTATCCTAAAATAACCATAAATTTAAAACTTTACAGAAACCTATACTAAAACAACCCTAAGAACAGACCGATCAGTTATATAATAAGAGTATCAACCGAACGGTTCTGTCATGAATGCAAAACAAGCACAAGACCGAACTGTCTTACTTCAACGAAAATCATCCTCTCCTACCAGTGCCTACTCTAGAGAATCCTCAATATCTTCTGCTCACATCCACAGGGTGATCATTGCAATGACAAGAACGACCGGACGGACAACATGACAAGACAAAAAAATAAGGGTAAGCTAGTGTAATTTAATTAATTCAGTAATATAACTCACATAAATCTGAGATAAATCAATAGGTCAATCATGCAACAACCAATAATACATTTCCAACCATAACCATAGAGTAATGCATGCAATGACTGACCACTTTACTCTGACTGTCCGAACTATATGAATTTTGTGTAGCTACGACGTTTTTGCACCCGGGTGATGTAGTAGCTGGGATGCCCTCAACAGTTGCCACCCGAGGTTAGTCCGTTTTACCTTACCCATCTTAACCTTATGGACTAGGACCTCCTACCATTCTCACACATGATTTACTCCTCTCTACTTGAGAATTAGTAATCATAGAATATGAGGATAAATGCCACCTTAGCATGACCACATTCATACTTTACCATTCCATAACCAATCCTGAGATATTCCTTCCTGGAATACTCTTTCATATCCATATTATAAGTATCTCATCATACCTTCACATTACATTGGAATTATCATACCATACTTCAAAACCAGCATACTTCCTCATCCATCACATTTAAGTATAATCAAACTAAACAATAAAACAACCACCATTCTTGAACACGACCGAACGGAAAAGATCAACATACCTATCAACAAGATCGAGTAGGAGAAATTTTCCCTACATACTAACATGACCGAACGGTCATTTAAGAGTAAGACTCAAGCATAAGCCGAACACAGTTTTAGGGTCGAATACTAGAACAATTGAAAACTAGAGTTAAACCAAACGTTTTTATCTTATGTCGAACACTATCGGCTTAGACTAAACACTCTGCGACTGATGGAGACCGAACGGTTACTCACTTCCCAAAGGACAGGACTGAACGATTCATAACAGATAAGACTAAAGAAGTGGTCGTACACTATTTAGGACCGACCACTAAGAGAGACCGAAAGGTCGTTAATAGGTAAGGCCCATCAGAGGCCGAATGTAGTTAAGACCGAACACCAATACCAAACTGAGTACTAGTGCAAGACCGAGCACTCTCAAGACCGAGTGCTAGTACAAGACCGAGCACTACCGAGATCGAGCGCTAGTACAGAACAAGCACTAGCGAGACTAAGCGCTACTAAGGTCGATCGATTGTGAACTGCGAGGACTCCAAAGAGACCGAACCCAGTTAATGACCGAGCGTAGAACAAGGCCGAACGGCCAAATCAGCGCATGACCGAGTGGTCAATAGCGAACCCTCAGTTTTCTACATAATTCTGTAGATACTTCGGCAGAATTAAGAACACATCAAATTTTACCAAAAATAAACATTTTTACAAACTTATAATCCTCCAAAGATCAATCATACACATCTCTACACTAAACTAAAAATACCTATACCTTTCTAACATCATTTAGAGAGTTTCATCTTAGATTTGAGAATCAATTTTGCAGAATCATCAACTCAAGGACTGAAAATCAGATTTCCTACTTTTTGTACAGTTTTGAGTAATTCAAAGGCTCTAACCAGCTCTAAACAACTTGTCCATAATCTCTCTACAGACTAAAACTACTTCAAACACAAATTCTCCATTTTTATCATTTCACTTCCTCACAATTCCCTCGGCAAAACTCCCAATATTCTGTAGAAATGAAAACAACATAACCATAACATTCAATAGCCCACACAAACATTTTCGAACACACAACATCCAACTTTTACATACATGCAGTATCATCAAACAACATTTTCATACATCATAAATCAATCAATTAAATCAGCTAGCTTCCCTTGCCTCTTTGACCGAATCGAACAACGATTATTCTTTGCTTTCTCACCAGAAAATCTGAAGAACACCTATATTTCACTGGTTGGTGAGAAAATACCAACTCAACATTACCAGAAAAGTGATCAGAAATGAAAAGAAGAAGCTGATGAACACATGCAATCTCTCTGAAGAAGAAGATGATGAAACTAAAGAATGGTTCATAACACATGCATGTGCCGGAAAATAAACGTTCTAAGAAGAAGATGAACATACCAGCTCAAAACAAACATTTGATCGGTGCAAAGTGAAACCCTTGACACCAGGAAGACATAGGTGTTGCTTGATTGATGATCGGAATAAGAAGAAAATGATAATTTGTGGAAAGAAGGAGAAGAATTTTTGAGAGAAGGAGGAGAAAAAAGGAGGCTTGAGTTTTTAGAGAGATATAGATTCTTGAGAAAAATGAGATGAGCTGTTGTTTTGGAAAATTCTATAAAATACTCAAACTTTATTATTTGAGACATCTATCCCTCCCTTCCACATGTCATTTTCAGGGGTTTGACATGTTAAAATCTATTAGTAATTATCACAAGCTACTAGTAATGAATTTTTTTAATTTGTTGATAAATTCGTCATTAATTGAATTTTTAAAAAATTTGTTAGTAAATCCATTATTGATTAAAATTTTTAAAATTTGTTGATAAATTTGTTGATAATTGTATTTTTTATTAAAGGGTTAAATATGTTTTTACTCCCTAAATTATCATGCGATTTTAGTTTTCATCCTTCTTCGAAACTTTCATCCATTTTCATCCCTCTCCTTTTAAAAAGTGCCAAAGTTAGTCCTTCACGACCAATGACGTTAGTCTTTTTTTGACGTAGCTAACAGTTTGTCATCTGTAAGGTCAATTCTAATTTTGTTTATGGTCGTAATTAAAACAAAAAGAAAAAAGAATAAACTTTAGGGTCAAAATTCTAATCCCTTTGTGCTTCGTTCAAGACTGCTTCTCCAAATAGCCATAACTCCAAGAACGAATACCCAATGACCCACCTCTCATATTAATCTCTCTGAAGTCTCACGTCCCTCTCATTGCCCTCTCATCAAAACTTCCTTTGTTTCAATGGAATTGCACTTTGGCAATGCCACTTCAACCTCAACAACGCACAGAAAACCAATTGTGGGATTTCTTTTCTTCGAGTGACTGCTAGAACAGAAATAGGAAACAAATTGGCAAGAGCAGGGGGAAATCAAATCGAAAAGGTGCACTTAGAAAAAGACAACAAAAATTTGATTGTACGCCACTGAAACAAAAACTAGGTCCTTAGGAAGATCTACCTTTCTTCAAAACAAAGACTAAATCAAGTTTTTTTTTTCTAATTGACCTAGTAGGGTTTTTAGAAGAATTTAGTGAATACTTCTTCTACTACTCCATATAAAGGAAATTCAATTCGAGCAAATGTGAGTTAGGTAAACGAATTGAAAATAGAAATGAAATTTGTGTTGTTGTGAATTATTTTTGGTGATAAATTTGTTGTGATTGTGATTTATGTTGCTTGGTAGACGATTGTATGTGGTCTTATTTGTGTTTGCTGCAAATCCAAGTTGAATGAGAATGTGGAGTACTATTGTCGATCACACTGAATAAACAAGTAAGTTTCCTAAGGTGAAAGCTTAGGTTTATGAAGTTAAAGGTTTCATGATGGATAACATTGAAAAGGAATAGGGAAAGGGGAAATTTCCTAAACCTAAACAAAGAAGAAGAGAGATTCCAGTTTTGGCACTAAAGGTTTAATGTTTTGAATTTAATTTTAATTACAACCAGAAGCAAAATTAGAATCTGCTTACACGTGGCACACCATTAGTCATGTTAGAAAAAAACTAATGTCATTAGTCATGGAGGATTAAATTTAAGACTTTTTAAAAGGAGAAAGATGAACATGGACCAAAGTTTCAGAGAGGGACGAAAACCAAAATCCAATGATAATTTAGGGACCAAAAACATATTTAACCCTTTTCAAAATTCATTGGTAATTTTGTTGGTAAATCTGCTAGTAAAATTATGCCAATTTTTTTGTCAAATTTGACAAAATATTTTGTATAAATCAATAAGATATGAATGTGAAGAAGAAGAGAAGAAGGAAAAGGAGGAGGAGGCGGTGGTGACATTCATGATGACAATAACGATAGTAGTGGAGATGGATAAGGAGTTAGGTGGATGCAACGACAATGATGACGACAATGAACATGGTGGTGATGACAACGATGAACACGATAATGATGGAAGAGGAAAAAGATGAAGAAGACCAAATTGCGATATTTATCAATGGCCAAAATTTGTAAGTAATGATGAACTTTTTTATTTGTCAATAATTACCAACAATTTTTCTAACTATTAGTAAAATTTAAGGATGATCATTTTACCAACAAATGTTTGACCACCAATAAGTGGTTGGTAACTTTGATTTACTTGTGAATTTTGGTTGTTAGTAAATCCTTTTTTTTTCTTGTAGTGTATAGTTCACCATGCTTACCTCCATTATCTTTGAAGAGAAGACTATGTTGAAGAAAATGATAATTAATGATGCAACAGGTCTGAGTTTCTAGGTCGATCCTGACATGAGATTGAGATATATGTGAACTTACATGTGAAAAATAAGTAAAGTCAAGTTTTATTGTTAGATTGCAAAAGAGCCAAAAATATTCTTGTATTTTTGAATGGAAATTTCTCTTCATCATATTTAAAATGTTTGTATCCTATTTTTCTTTATGTTTTGTTCACAATTGACATGAATAAAAGAAAGAAACTATAATAATGAAAGGATCTAGTACTTAAACTATTATACTCCAATGGTTTTTGTTATCTTTGAATGTGACAATTTACATGCTTAGTCTAGTTTCAACTAACGAGTGTGCATCATTGGTAAAACAAAAAAAGAGAGAATATAAACACAACATCACTATTTATTGGTTAAACAAATGCGAGTCAAAAAATATTTTGGCCTTTTTTCCATTTGGGCAAAAAGTATTGCAATCCTACCCATAGTATATGTATCACTCTACCATAGTCAAGGGAAAGTTAAGTGGAAAATTCAACAAAATTTTAGTTGGTATTGGATTTTTCAAAACTTGAATTCCTTTGAATTCCAATTTTCATTTCTCTCAATTAAGAGTTATTTGTCTTACATTGCTTTGTAGGAGCTTAAATGCAGGAAAACACTAAAAAGAGAGTGTTTGAACCTTTTAAGGGGTTCCACTAATCATTTAAAAAAATTATCCCTTAAAACACTAGAGTTACATACAGTTATCCCTTAAAACCTTTTAAGGGGTTCCACTAATCATTTACAAAAATTACAGTAAGTACAAACCACTCTTGGTATACAAGTATTATCAACTACTTCTAGTTCCAACCCTAGTCAACTTGACTAGAAGAAATTTAACCACTCCTAGTATCCTAACTAGACAACCTGTCTATCGTTTAACTTCATTGAGTTAAATAAATACAAGTGTATTAGTTCATTGTTGAACATGTGTATTCTTAAATGTTGCACATACATAAATACATTGGCATTCAAGCATTAACTATTTTACTCTGATATATGCCTGATCATATCTTATACATGTTTGATTACATGTGATATGTGCTTGAAACTGTATCCGTAAATTGTACTCTGATTGATTAAATCCATCAGCCCTTCTACAAATTGATAGGGGGAGAAATTGAAACAATTTGAACTGTTGATTATTGATAGGGGAAGCATCATTTTATTTCATACATATACATTTTGATGTACCTTTGCATGATTTAATGTATCTTGCTTCAAATATCTTTTCTAATACCTTTTTTGCTAATGCCCAAAGGGGGAAAGATAGTTGAAATTGTTTGTTAATGCTAATTGAATTAACAAGATAGATAGTTGACACTATTAATGTTGGATTGATAGATGAAATATCTGTGACTATGTGTCTGAATATAACTATTTGAAAACAATTTATGGTTGTGCATTGTACATCATGGTTGTTTTATACATCATGGTTATGCATCATAAAAAAAGAGGGAGATTGTTGATAGAGGGAGCAATATAAGTGTTAAACCCAATTCCTGATGTGTTTGGTTTTTGATGATGAAAATACATTGATTATAACAACACATATATGTTTACATGACAAGAACATAAATGTGTACTTGTGATTGATACATATAATGATATATTGTTTGGTCTGCATACTTCTATGATCATAATTGTGTTTATATCCATTATATGCATACTAAATGTTTTTGTGTTATAAAACCACAAGCACAAAGCAACTCTGTATGAAATAGTCGATTACAGTGATGTTGTAATCAATTAAGTTCATCGATAACTTATATTTTAAAATGTGGCAAAACAATAAGTTTTAACCGATTACATTAAGTATATAATCGATTAAAACTCGTGTCTTTGCAAACATCTTTTTCAAAAGTGTTGTGATGAGTTTTGAAGTGAAAAAGTTTTCAAAATTTGTTTAAGTGTATAGCTTAATCAATTACATTGTTTATGTAATCAATTAAGTCTGTTATTCTTTGAAAATTATTTTCAAGCTAAGTCATAACAATGATAACGATCATATTTTCAAATATTTTGACTAGCATTTATTAGCAATCGATTACATTAAATGTGTAATCAATTAGAACTATTTTAATTGTAATTGTGTTACAACTATTAAATTGTGTAACCGATTACATTACTTACGTAATCGATTGAAATGCGTCTAATACGAGAAAAACTATATAATGACGCATTGTGCTCTGTATTAAGAACTTTTAACACTATATAATGACGCATTGTGCTTTGTATTAAGAACTTTTAACACTTTGATCATTTGAGAACTTTCATATCTGATATCAAAGAGTTTTAGAGAGTTTTTGCAGGTGCACATAATTGCTCCAAGAATCAAGATTCAAAGAAAGTGATACTCTTGAAGGATTCTTGAAGAACAAGTTGAAGCGCTTATTGGCTGATCAAATTCTACGCAACTAAGGTGTATTCTATTATAATCAGATTTCATTTTTTACAATCAAGAGGATTGTTGTTTCCCTGTGCGCTGGCCAGGAAGAGAACATGAGGTTCTTGGTACTTTGAGAAGAGTCTCATAGGGTTGCTGTAGTTAAAAGGGTTGTTCTTCTACAGGTTGTATTTTCTATATTAGATTGGTTTAGTTAGAGAGGTATTTTACATTTGAGAAGTGTTCTTTATAAATCCTTGTTGTAAAAACTAAAATCTTTATAGTGAAAAGTCTTTCAATCTCAGGTTGATTGAAAGAGACTGGATGTAGGCATTAAGGCCAAACCAGGATAAAAAGATTGTGTTTGTTTTCCTTTTTCTATCTCTTTACTAGTTTATTATTCATAATTGTGTTGTGCACATTTAAAGATCATCTTAATTTTCCAAAAAGATTTAAAAAGAAAGAGTTTTTATCAGTTACCAATTCACCCCCCTCTTGGTAAGAGAAACTAGCCATATCTTTTCTTGCAATTATTTTGTTCAATACTTGGATAGACAATTGTATCGATAAACACTTTATTCAGTGTTATTGTTTAGCAAATAAACGCTTCATTCTATGAATAATATTTTCTTAAGTATTGTGTGTTAAACTTCAAAACATGAGTAGTTTGACAGTCTAGTCTCTTTAGACAATCTTGTCTTAACAAGAGCAACTACTAAGATTTAAGAGATAAACAACCAATTCAAAAAGGAAAAACCAATATTTAAATTCCTTTGAATTCCAATCATAATTTCTCTCAATTTAGAATGATTTTTTGTATATGTTAATAGTTTAAAATACTGTTATTTGTGATGTAATTTTGATACTAAATACACCTTTTTCTGCTTAGAAACTTGCTTGGAATCATGTTTTTCTGTTAAGTTGTGTGAATAAGAGGGTTGAGGTTGGATTTGATGATTTTATGACAAATTCCTTGTGTTTTGATAGAAAATGAGTTAATATGGAAAGCAAGGAGAAAGTGCTAATGAGATAGAGCTCAGAAAGGTTCAGAAAAAGCACCAGAAGGAAGGAAGCTCGAGGCTTGCGCACCCTTTTTGGAGGCTTGAGAACCCCTCACTGCCCGGGCGCCCCTTTTTGTGCGCTTGAGCGCCAACAGCACGAAGCTTGGGCGTACTCTAGAAGGCTTAAGTACAGGAAGTGTCGCTCACCGCCCGGGCACCCCTTTTGGGGCGCTTGAGCGCCGGACGCAAAAGGCTTAGGCGAACTTTGAGAGGCTTGAGCATGGAAGACCACCGCTTGTCGCCCGGGCGCCTTACGTGGGGCGCTTGAGGGCCGATCTCTCGGGCTTGGGCTTTGTTTCTGTTCCACTTCTGTTCTATTTAAAGGACTCAGGCGTCCTAGGTTTTGTATCTCTGGTTGGAGCAACACAATAGCACACTCTTCTATTATCTGAAGGCGGATCTGAAGGCGGGAGCTTCCTCTTCTACTTTTAGGGTTTTACTATCTCATGCTTTTCCATTATTCATTTAGTTTCTCCATGTTTGTGGGGAACTAAACTCTATTTGTTGTTGGGGAATGATATAACCTTGTGAACTCTCATGTATTTGAATTGATTCTTAATCATATATGCATTTTCATTAATTGTTAGAGTAATTCATCTGTACTTATTACATGCTTTGTTTAACTCATTCATCACATGATCTATGAATTGCATGAGTGCCGGGAGGTTCCTTACAATTCAGGTTCTTGTTAAATTCTCCCAAGAGTAATATTTCTCAGGGATGAGGGTATGAGTCTTGGTTGTCTTAAGCTCTTGATCTTCACATCTAATTACTGGGGATCCTAGGAATTTCATGAACTGGTGATTAAGAACAAGCTTATTCGTCGAGGGATCAGGTTTAGGTAATTTAGTGAGTGACGTTAACATTAATGCATAAAGACGAATTCTTACATACATGAGAGGGAACTTGGTGAAATCTAACCCCAACAACATACTCGTCTCATATTAAACAACATTCTTTCATCTTTGTCTTACTCTACTATTGACCAATTTGCATTCATATTTAGTTTTTTGTCTTTGCATATTAAACCAATTATTTCATTTTATTTAAGTCTTAATTAATCGAGAGTCTTTAGGGATACGATACTTGGTCCTACCATTTTATATTACTTGTGCGATTTGGTACACTTGCCAATCCATCAACAAATGTTTGGCGCCGTTGCCGGGGACTCACGGTTTAAACTATTCTATTTGTGTGATTCTTGATTAACTTTGACTTTATTTTTTTTATTTGTGTTGTGTGTCGTTTGTTTTTGTACTAACAATATTTTTAGGGTTTTGTGTCTAGTTTATGCAAGATACAATTAGGACGAGAAGCAACAAAAGTTCTGAACCTCTTCTTGAAGGACTTGAGACTAGTAGGAGGCCACTGAGAAAGAGATTATCCAGGGTACCTTCTCTAGAAAGAATTTCGCAGGCCTTAGAATTAGATCAAGAAAGCATGGACAACAATGATGGCAAATGTACTTTGGCATATTATGTAACTGTTGTTGGCCCTTACCATTTTAACAGCATTGCAAAGCCAATGGTCAACGCCACAAGCATGGAGATGAAGCCTGCGTTGATCCATCTAGTAAAGAGCAACCAGTTCAATGAATTGTCCAATGAAAGTCCATATGAACATCTGACCACTTTTAATGAAATATGCAACACTGTGAAGTTGAATGGAGTGTCAGATGATGCTATCAGATTAAGCTTGTTTCCTTTCTCATTGCGAGGCAACGCTAAATTATGGCTAAACTATTTTCCTAAAAACAGCTTTACTAAGTGGGAGGATGTGGTTGCTAAGTTCTTTAATAAATACTTCCAACAGTCAAAGATCAACAAAGCCAAGCAGGAAATCTCCTCTTTCAATCAAGCCATGGAAGAATCATTAGGTCAAGCATGGGATAGATACAAAAGCTTGCTAAGAAGGACACCTACTCATGGTTTTGATGAAGCAACAATAGTCATTCTTTTCCTTGGAGGTCTTTGTTCACAAATCAAATTGATGTTGGATGCCTCAACTGGAGACACTATCAAGTACAAGACTCCAGAGGAAGCTAATGAATCAATTGACAACATGGCTACTAATGATAATGTGATGCACAATGAAAGAAGAACTTCATCACAACCTAAGGGAGTTTTACAACTCCAGTCTTATGATGCCTTGCTTGCTCAAAATAAGATTATCACTCAACAACTTGAAGTCTTGACAAAGAAGCTTTCTCAGCTAGCAAAGAAGCGCCAGAATGTCTTGCGGGTTCAACAACAACTTTGTGAACTGTGGTGGTGATCATATTAATGGTCAATGTGTTGTTCTTGAGAATTTAAATGAAGAAGTTAATTACATGGGTAAGCAGTTTCGATCCAACAATTACAATCAAGGGTGGAAATCTCACCCTAGCACGGGAAAAAGTCAGTTTGGGCAAACTGGTGGACAATTCAACAGACCACTACAGCAGCAACAACAACAGTGGCAACAACAACCCTCTCTGTCTGACAAAACTACAAAGCTTGAGGATACTCTCCAACAATTCATGCAAGCTTCTCTTTCCACTCAGAAAAGCACTGAAGCTGCTATAAGAAACTTGGAGATGCAGGTTGTTCAAATGGCCAAGAAGTTGGAGGAGATACCTATTAGAAGTTTTGGGGCTAACACTGAAGTTAACCCCAAAAAAGAATGTAAGGTTATTGTGAGTATGAAAGATGAGAGAGACAAAGAAAAAGAAAAGTTGAGTGAGAAAGAAAAAGAAGAGAGTGAGAGAAAAGAAAAAGATGAGAAAAAAATAGAGAGAAAAGAAAAAGAAAATTTGAGTGAAGAAGAAAAAGAAAGAGAGGAGAGTGAGAGAGATAAAGAGGAAGAAGTTGAGAGAAAAAAAGAAAAATTAGAGAAAAAGCTCAATCACCCTGAAGAGATTTTAGAGAAGAAAATGAAAAACAACTAGGGTGCGTTGAAGAAATCTCTAGAGAATTGGGGATTAGAATTCTTGTGACTGAAGCATTGCAACAGATTCTTGAATATGCTGAGTTTTTGAAGAAACTCGTCAAAATAAAAGAATATTTAAAAGAGGAAACAATGGAGGTACAAGCAGAGCGTAGTGTGATCTTACAAAAGACACTTCCTCCTAATGTTGAAGATCCATGAAGTTTCACCATTCCTTGTACTATTGGGAATCATAAAATAGGGAAAGCCCTAATTGGTTTAGGGTCTAGTATTAATTTAATGCCCTTATATGTTCTTGAAAAGATTGGTGGTCCTGAAGTCAAACCTGCAAGGATGACTCTGTTTATGGTTGATGGATCCACTAAAAAGCCCTATGGTATTGTGGGAGATGTGATGGTTCACATTGAAAATCTCAGATTCTTGGTAGATTTTGTGATAATGGAGATGCGGGAAGATTTGGAGATCCCTATTATTCTTGGAAGGCCATTCACGAAGACAACCAAGGTGATCATTAATGTTGATGATGGAACTATAACACTTAAAGACCAAGAAGAGGAGGTGATTTTCAATGTCTTCAATGTTGAGCTACCAATCCAGATGAAGAAGACTAGTCTCAGGACTTCAAGTGGAGGTACACCAGAGACCAGTTCTAAAGCTTCCCAGCCAGATAAGAAAGGTAAAAAGTGATTTTTGTCACAGGTACAGGAGAAAGAAAAAGATAGCAAAGGAAAAAGTGTTCATCAGGATCCCTTGGAGAAACATGAAGAATTCAAACCAGGCATTCCAGTGTGATTCAGCAAGAACTCAGAACTGATGGACTGATAGAGATTGAATCCCCAATTTCCAGGAAAATCAAAAAGGAGAACAGGAAATCAATGAAGACCATTTGGTGTGGAGAAGGAAAAATTAACACCAAGATCAAAGATGTGACATGAGCTTATTGGGTCAAGCTAGTGACGTTAAAGAAGCGCTTGTTGGGAGGCAACCTAGTGTTTTAAAAACATTTATTTGTTTATTGTTTCTTTAAGTTTACAATTTTTCTGTTTATTTTATGTTTGCTTTGAGTCAACCTAGTGACGTTAAAGAAGCGCTTGCTAGGAGACAACCTAATGTTTTACAAACTTTTATTTTGCTTCTTTAGTTTCTGTTTGTGTGTGATTTCAGTGTGCTTAATCTGAATGTTTGAGGGGTGAAGAGAGATGAATTTATTGATATGAGAGTTGTTGTGAGGGCTAGAAAAAGGAAACTGAAAAATTCTGAGTTGAATCTGAGAACCTAGGGTCAGGAATACCCAAAACAAGTGAAAAAGCAAAGGGGGAAAAGTGTCGACCGCCACTTGAGCGCCCTCTGAGAGGGGCCCAGGCGGTGCGACACCAGACTTGGTTTTTAAGTTGGGGCTTGAGCGGGATTTCGGCCCACTTCATTCTTTTTACACTCTAGGGTTCGCCCAAGCCCCCTCTCTCAGATTCTTCACACTCTAGCATCCCTAAAAACCTCTCTGAAGTCCTCTCTTCACTTTCCCCCTTCACTTTTCCACCAAAAACCTTATTTCTTACTTGATTTGCACTTTCCAACCATTAAAGTTTGGGGTTTTTGACTGTGTGGCTGCTAGGGTTCTGTCTTGTGCACTTAATTTGAGCTTCAATCTCTGCTTTCTTGTCTTCAATCAAGTAAGTTCTTGTTACGATATTAATTGAGCACTTTAAAGTTTGATTTTTGATGAGAAAGTTTGATTTTTGATGCCCTATACTGTCTATGCTTGATTTCACACTGTTTGGACTGATTAAATTGTTCCAATTTTGATTTGAACTAGGTGGAAATTGATTTAGAAAAGGATTGAAATAGCAAGGTCACACTTGGCTACACCGCGGGCCGCTCAAGCGCCCTCTGAGGGGCGCCCAAGAGTCTTTAGGGATATGATACTTGGTATTACCATTTTATATTACTTGTGCGATTTGGTACACTTGCCAATCCATCAACAGTATCTCTTTACAAGAGAAAGTACTAAGATTTAATAGAAAAGTAACCAATCAAGGAAAGAAACAGAAATATTTGAAACGAATGACAAAGTAGAAGAAATTCTCTTGCAAACTAAGTCTCCTATGAAGAGGACAATTTACTCAAGCAACACATACTCGTTTGAGAAAAATCAACAAGAAATGAGGAATTTATCCCAAGTGAAGGTATTTTTTATTGAGTGAAATTACCTTTCTTGAGCTTGGAGCATAGAATTTGCATGAGTAAAATCCAACTTGCTTGAGAGAAAATGTGTAAAAATATAAAATCACTGAACTGCCAAATGAAGGAGAGCTGTACTTTTCTCTATTCTAAACTATGTGACACTTTTTAGAGATTCTGAAAGAGGAACGTCAGGTAGGAAAATAAGGTAGTGTGGATTAATTGAAGATTCAAAACTCACTATTTTGACAAAAATCCATTATAGTGTAAAAGGGAAAACTATCACTACCATAGGTGGTCGACCTCTCTTGTATTGAATGATTGACCTCTCTTGTATTGAGATTGAATGGCTGACCTCTGTTGTATTGAGATTGAATGTAACATATCCTTATTCTTTGCACTAATTTTGGTGTATGTGTGTGGTGACTGACCTCTCTTGTATTGAGATTGAATGTAGCATTTCCTTATTCCTTGTACTAATTTTGGTATGAGTGTGTGTTTATGTGGTGATTGACCTCTCTTGTATTGAGATCGAATGTAACATTTCCTTAATCTTTGTACTAATTTTAGTGTGGGTGTGTGGGGGGGATGGTTGACCTCTTGTATTGAGATTGAATGTAACAATTTCTTACTCTTTGTTCTAATTTTGGTGTGTGTGTGTTTTTAAAGACTTTAAATAATATTGAAAAATTGGATGATCATATATTTGGTCAGGAGATTATTGGACTTCAAATAACATTAAAAAATTGGATGAACATATATTTAGTCTAGAAAGTATAGCAGAAATGGATAACTGAAGTTCAATCTTAATACTTCTTTTTATAATTGTTATTTCAATCCAATAGTGTTTATTTCTTAAGTTAAAATCAATTTTCTAACTATAACTCTTGAATAGATTTTTTGAATGCCATTTTATGAAAACCTTCATTACAAGTCAAAAACATATTATAACTACTATGGATTTTGCATAAGTTATTGTAGATACGTTTGTTGAAAGAAAAATCTTAACAGGAATGAATGAATAATAACTATTATCATATTTGTCTTTGATTTCTTGTTAAATATAAATCTCTTTGGAGTACCAGTAGCCTGCACCAAACAATTTTGGTTATCATCCACCTTAGTGCCTCCTAAACTATCCACCAAAGATGTAGATCACTCATTCAAAGCCATTTGTGAACTGTTCTTGGAAATGCAACCTCACATAGACCCTCAAGGTTCCGATCATCCACTCCTTTAGGAAATATTTGAGATTCACCACGACACTTTCCTCACAATCTATAATCAATATTGGTACCACTTCTACTCTAAATTGGTACTAACAATTTGGCTTGTATTGTATGACCAGTCTCCCTTAGGGGCGAGCACCAACTGGTCGTCCATTCAAGCCCATCACTAGGTCATCATCTAAGACTGATCACTAGGCCATCCTTCGAGGATGAGCTCCACTTTGGATTGACAACATGGCCAGTCAGACACACCAGGGCTAGCTAGCTATATCATGGCCAAATTAAACAACATAATCGTTCAAACTTAAGATGGCCGACCGAACATAACATAGTCATATTATCAACAATATTAACTCATTAAGCATTTAATGTAGATTAAGGTATGATCAAACTGTCATTAGGCTGACAAAAAATAAGGTCCATTAAGTATTATAAATAAAGGTCACAAGTATGATTTTATTATCATTCACATAAATTTGTCAATTAAACGGTCATCTACTAACTTTAGCATCAGAATGTCTTGTAGATAACCCAACCCAACTAGTTTGCAAAAGATTTCCTGCTAGTGCAACCCCCATGTCTAAACAAGTACCCAAGCCCCCAAAACATTTTATATGTATTCCAACTTCAGACCATGGACATAAAATATAGTGCAAATATAGCCTTACAATACACCATTTTACAACGGTAGATTTCATGTCGTGTAATACATTTTGCAGATAATCTAGTAAATTATATTGTAACACTTCAAGCAGGGGAAATAACATAACAGAAAGGTGAATTCGAAAACACAACTTCAAGAAGTTCGAATAAACCAAACAAAGCTGAATCAAAACGTTACCTAATTATTCCAAAAATTTTCAATTGAACCAAAATCCAACTATCAAAAGTTATAGCATCTGAGTAGTGAGAATTTTACTAGTTAAGAGTTCATAGAGATAGATTTAGCGTGTGTTCACGTAAAGTGATTTTCCTGTTCATGAAGAATGGCCACGACAGATTTGTGAGATCTCTCGTGTTCACTTTAGCAGATATGCGAAGAAGAGAGAGCAAAGAATTGCGAGATACATTCCTTTTTCTAACCCGCATAAGTGCTCGGATTTGGAAGGAATTATTTCAAAATGTCATATTTAACCATTGCCATTTTTGAAATGACCAAGCCAAATCCAAAGTAATACCTGTAATCGATACCAAATTTTATGTATTTGATTCAACTCGGTTCACCCAAAATCACCCCTCTCCACCACCTACCAGTCTCACCTTTCCAAATGACCAGCTTCGAGGGCTTTTGACTGCGGGATTCTAGCTACGGCGGGCGGCAACCGCGTGGCCCATCATCATGGCCCACGACAAAAGGACGGTGATAGACACGACAAAGGAAAGGATGGCCAGAAAGGAGAAGATGTTAAATGATGATATATGTTTTGAGGTTTCTGGATCATTGTTTGGAAACGATTAAAACAAAATGATAAAGAACACATGTGGAGAAAAATTATTGTTTGCATGTTATGCCACCTGCCTAGTTTTTTTACCAACATTAAAAAAGTAATAAAAAAATAATAAGTTTTATTTTATATTTTAAATGCTTTCAAATGTTATTATTAATTAATATTTCATTTATTAGGATGCTATTATTAATTAATATTTCATTTATTAGGATTAAATGAATAATTGATTGTTGTTTGCATGAGTTTCTTACGTTACCTGCCTACTTTTTTATCAACATTGAAAAAGTAATTAAAAAATAATAAGTTTTATTTTATATTTGAAATGCCTTCAAATGCTGTTATTAATTAATATTTCATTTATTAGGATCCTATTATTAATTAATATTTCATTTATTAGGATTAAGTGCATAATTAATTAAAGAAATAAAATATATAATAACTAATTACATGATTTTATTTTTACTTAATTAAATATCGTATTAATAGCAATAATTAAATATCACATAATTATTTATTTTACTTAATACAAATTTATTTTATTTTAAAAATTAATTTTTATTTTTTTCTCTCTTATAAAAAAATTATTTCAATTTAATAAATAGCTAAACTTATAAAAAAAATTATTTCAAATTATGAAATTACAATTTAAAAAAATTTTAAAATTAATTTTTATTTTTTTCTCTTTATAAACATTTTTAATTTAAATATAACATTCACAATTATCATTTTATATTACATTAAAAACTAGGGACATTTTGGTAATCTTTAATTTTTAAAATTGTCACATCAATCAAATCCTACACAAATTTTCACAAACTTTACCTCTAAATCTACTTTCAATTACTTTCAAATCCACTCATTTTCACACATAAGATTACAACTAAATCACTGCTTGTCTACAATAATTTTACTTTTAAGATAATAATTTTAATTATATTAATTTTATTAGTGATTAAAGTAACTAAATATCTGTTTGATTTTAACAATTAAGACAAATATCCATTAAAATGACTATTTCACGAAAACATTCACCTTACACTTATTTTTAAACAAAATCATATTATAATAAAATAGTAATTATACAAATGTAAAGTGGAAAAAGGTAATATGATAGTTATAATTATCATATTAATTTGAAAAATTAATGTTAATATCTAATTAAAGTTATTACTTTAAAATTGTAATTTTTTTTATTATATTATAAATAAAATATACTAATCCTTCTTGTATATATTATTAGTGAAGGGGGTGCATAACCAGTAGTATATCCATGGCGGATAAGGAACTGCACATTGTTGTGTTTCCATGGCTAGCCTTTGGACACAACGTTCCATTTTTGGAGCTTGCAAAGCTCATAGCTCAAAAGGGTCACAAAATTTCTTTCATTTCCACGCCTAAAAACATCAATCGCCTCCCTAAACTACCTGAAAATCTGAAACCTTGGTTGCATCTGATAGAATTCCCACTCCCCCACATTGAAGAACTCCCTGAAAATGCAGAGAACACGCTGGACACTCCTCCGCACTTGGTTCCATACCTCTTCAAGGCTTACGATGGTCTTGAAGAACCTTTGACTGAATTTCTGGAGAAGAGCACCCCGGATTGGGTCATATGCGACTTTGCACCACACTGGCTGCCCCCACTGTCTTCCAAGCTAGGTATCCCATGCATATTTTTTTCTTGTTTTGCTGCATGTGCTTCGTCTTTTGGTTTGGAGTTGTTTAAGGGAAAGAAGAGTATGGAATCTGCGGAAGCCAAGCTTTTGCATGATGGGTATAAGAGGACGCAAGTGGGTCAGAGTTATCAGCCTAAGGAAGTGAATCGGTTCTTTGAAACCCTGAAAGGTGCTCAAGTTTTCGCTACAAGAAGCTGCATGGAGATTGAAGGTGAGTTTCTGAAATCGCTTGAAAGTTTATCTGGGAAGTTGGTAATTCCAATTGGGTTGCTTCCAGCTTCGCCAGAAGACAGCAATGACCACAACTGGTACACCATTCTTAACTGGTTAGATAAATGGGATAAGGGGTCAGTGATCTATGTAGCATTTGGAACTGAGGTCAAGCTGAGTGATGAAGACTTCACTGAAATTTCTGTGGCATTAGAATTGTCTGGTTTTCCTTTTTTTTGGGCTGTGAAGAATCGAAACATCTCAGGTGGTAGTGTTGAGTCACAGGATTGGATTGAGAATGAGTCAAAAAGGGGAATGATTTGGAGAACATGGGCACCTCAGTCAAGGATTTTAGCACACAAATCTGTTGGAGCATTCCTCACTCACTGTGGTTGGAACTCAATGATAGAGGGTCTCCAAGTGGGCTGCCCACTTGTAATGTTGCCTTTCCAATATGATCAATGGTCGAATGCTAAGTTTATGGAGGAGAAGAAGGTAGGGGTTAAAGTACACAGAAATGAGCATGATTCCAAGTTTACTAGGGCTTCGGTGGCCAAGGCACTCACATCAGTGATGTCGGAAGAGGAAGGGAAATATCTTAGAAAAGAAGCACAAGAGATGAGTAAAATAGTTGGGGACAAACAACTGCAACTAAAATATGTGAATGAGTTTGTTGATTACATGAAAAACAATAGGTCTGCCTATAATTAGTATAATGGCAAGTTGTATTAAAGGAAGACTTTGATTTTCTCTTAGAGTTTGCCAATCTAGGAGCAAGTCAGTCCAACCTAGAAGTGAACAAAGAAGCCTACCTATCTTTACAATACTTTTTCTATAGTAGTTATGTCTTCGTTTTTTCTTAAATTAGTCAGATTTCCCTTCAAGGATATGCTGCCAAGAAATAATGTCTGCAAAATGAGGAACGTTAGTTTGTCATAAAGACGCTAAGAAGCAAAAAAAATTAGTTTGAGTTTTGTGTTTGGAATGAGTATTAGTTGAAGAATTTTCTGAATGACATATATTGTTTTGATTAGGTGAAGATGAACTTCTTTCATCAGTTAAATATCCGTCTCCTAATTGTTGGATGTCTCACATCGACTAGGGATAAGACCAATTCATAGTTTATAAGTGGGTGCAAATCTCACCCTACAAGTCGATTTTATGGGCTTGAGTTAGGCTTAAAGTCCACTTCTAACATGGTATCAAAGTCATGAATAGAGCATATCCTAGCGATATTTGTTGTTTGCTGGACATATTGTTCCACCCGTTATCGGACCACCCATTAAAAGTGGGGTGCAAGCGTAGATTTTTCCTTTGAGAGACAAATTCCATCTTGATCATCCCTCATATGCAAAAATAGGTAGAGGGACAAAGGATAATGAGAGCAGAGAATTCAAAATTTACATTCAATTGACAAGTCCAAGAAAATGTGAAATGATCTAAGGATAGAAATCCCAACTAGAAAGTTTAAAGAAGTAGGTTTTGAATCTTTCCTTTTTGTTCTCTTCCAATATACAAAAGTGTTGTCTTTTATTTATTTATTATGTGTCCAAACGAGTAAATTCTTTATTTTGGCTTGATCATTTGTTTGTCCATATGAACATAACTAGCCCTATTATGGAAGTGGATCTTCCCTCATTCTCTCTCTCCCCCTCCCTCTCCCCCTCTCTCTATCTCTTTCTCTCTCTCCCTCCCTCCCTCTCTCTCTCTCTCCCTCTCCCTCTCTCTCTCTCCCTCTCCCTCTCTCCTCTCTCTCTCCCTCTCCCTCTCCCTCTCTCTCCCTCTCTCTTATAATTTAATTATAAATATTTAATTTATTCTATTAATTTTTCATTTTCTTAAAAAAATATTATAAAATAAATTTATTAAAATAAAATTGATATGAAAATTTTAAATGATTTTTTCGGTAGATTTAAATAAATATTAAATTAAAAAAATATTAAATTCTATAAAATTATAAACTTTTAAAATAAATATTAAATAATTACAAACAATTAATTTTAATTCAAAATAAATTTAATTAATTAAAATATTTATATAATTATAAAATTCTAAAAACATTTCTTTAAAAAAGTAACAAAATATTTTAAAATTATAAAAAATTAAAAAATTATAATTCAATGTAATTAAAATAAAAGTTAAATATGTTTTTAGTCCCTAAACTATCAAGCAAATTTTTTTAGTCCCTCTCTCAAAGTAAGGTACATTTTAGTCCTCCTCATTCAAAAATACCTTAATTTTTGTTCCTCCAAGGAGGATAAAAAATTAACGTTTTTTTTAAATAGAATGACTAAAATGTACTTTACTTTGAAAGAGGGACTAAAAACAAATTCGCTTGATAGTTTAGGAACTAAAAACATATTTAACGATTAAAAAAATGAAAAAAATTGAAAACAAAAAAAATTGAAAACAACAAAATTTAATCAAAATATAAATTATTAATTAATTAAAATAAATATATGTATTGTAACATCCCATTTTTAATAGTAAAATACTACTAAAACGAAATATTACATATAAGATAATGGACCCATTGTATTAAAAAAACAAACCTACAAATGACAATCTCTACACTTGTAGAATCATCTGACTTCCCAACTTCTTCATCCTCACCTCCTATTGGAACAAGTGGGAAAGACTATATTCCTAAGCTCACATCATTTAGGTGATTATCGCAAAGAGAAACAACACACAACATACAACATAGAAGCAAGGGTAAGCTAGATATCAAAGAAATCATATCACATTTTTAACATATCATACATAAATCATTTATATCACATAAATCAACCCAAACATCTTAACATATAAAGACCTAAATTGACTATCCAAATTTAGTATGAATGTCGAGCTGTAACGGGTCGTGCACTTATGGTGGCCTCTACTGCTTTGCAAAGTCATTGCCAACGGGTTGCACCCTACCACACTCACAAGGTTAGTCTGTTCCGGACCTTGGAGCATACTGGAAGCCCCCAAGACTAAGACCTCCTGGTACTCGTCACCACATGTGTCAATCCTTTTTACTTGAGAATGAAAAACCATTGGAGTTCAGGATAACCCCCAAGACTGAGCTCATTGCATTCATACTAATGATACTTGAATCTCACCAAGAGATTCCACTTTGAAACTTACTTACACACCTTTGAAACCATGTGCACATGCCACTTTACTTTCACATTGAATACCAACATATATCATCTTTAATCATACATCAAATACATACATAACTTCAAGAATAAACCTTCATAAAATACTATAAGGATTTCTACACCATCCTCAAAGTCAAATCATAGCTTAAGCTTATCATAAAACAAAGAAATATTCAAAAAAGATTATGGACTAGTCACTCAGCACACCAAACTCGTTGTGCGAAAGCATATATAGCGGGTTCTGCTCAATCACCTCTCGCTCAATGGAGAGTTCGCTCAGTGGACACCAACTCATTGTGCGAAAACAGAAACATTAGGTTCTACTCACTCATCTCTCGCTTAGCGGGGAGTTCGCTCAATTAGAAGTGTTCTTCTCGCTCAGCGGGGAGTCCGCTCAATGAGACTGCATAATTATGCAATACTAAAACTGTAAAATTTGCACTACTCAACCCCTCAAAACCTATTTTATGCATCTTTCCCAACTTCTAATACTCGTAGATTGTATTATACACTAAAATGGACTTAAACAAATGTATCTAGACCAACCTAAACCCATTTTAAAGTGATTGATCATAAGATTCTAATCCAAATTTAACTAAAACCTCACTTTATAGACCTAAATTGAATTATACCATTTATAGCTTATTTTTAAAAAACTTAGGGACTTCAACAAGTCCCAGATGACTTACTAACACTCTCTAAAAGACCATTTAAGCAGAGAACCCACAATTCAATTTCTCACTATTCCAAACCCCTAAAAACTAGTTCTAAACTAAGTTAAACTATACCTATCCACCAACAAACACTCTTACATCATATTTCCTTCATTTCAATGCTTAGCCAAAATCACAAAACATCTCATAACAGATCCAAACTACCTCAAACCACTTTACCATCCTTCTCTCACCATTTCACTACCTAAGACCTCCTTTTTCTTTCAAAACACTACTAAACTTCAACTATAAACTTCACTTTCACTATAGTTCAGATTTCAATCCTTAATATATACATCAAACAAGCTCCAATCTACCTTAAGACAATACCTAAACAATATTGGTTCACTCTAGAAACCCTCTATTTCTCAAACTCACTCATGGAAGCCCCTCCTCTTAGACTTAAAAACTCAAAGATGTAACCATTTCGCATCAAAACGACCTTTAATTTAGTTTCTAATACAACACAACTTCATCAACCACATTCGCAACAGTATAACATATCAAGAGCACACAATTACAACTACACTCAACATCATTCCATCCAAATTAACAATTAAACACACTTATAAAACACCCAATCATAGTAAAGTAGTTTCTAGAGAGATGATACGTTTTAAAATAATGAAACTCGTTTATAACAAAATTATTTATAATAAAACCGTTTAATATTAAAATAATTGAGTCTCACTATTTTTAGACTACCACCACTTCTAAAAATACAATTTTTTGGAGTTTTACATATCAAATAATAAAATTTATTAACAAAAAAAATTATAATGAAATAAAATTTAAAAAGTGAACCTGGATGTAGAGAAAAGCCGAAGCTATATTTAAAGAAATTAAAGAAAGCAAAGATGAGAGAAATTTAGATAGGAAAGAGAAACAACAGTTTCTGAAGAAAAAGAAAATTGTTAAAAAATCTGCTAAAAAATTATTTTCATTTTATTAAAATATAATAATATTTTAATTACTTTTAATTAAGAGTAGAATTGTGTTTTTTGAAATATTCGAAGGTGGATGCTTGAAAGTGCAGGGTTACCCTCCAAAATATATGTAAAAAATTTGAACACATTATACATTAATTAAGTCAAAGATTAAATATCATTAAATTAGGGAATAAATATCAGGTAGGTTTAATATGATATTATTTAATGTCTCTTACCAAGCTTGAGAATAGTGAAAATCCCACTAGCTTTTATCATATTTGGAGACGGCCACTGGCATTACTATTTGAGATAGACAATTATTACTGGCAAAGCCAAATATGATAAGATCAACAAAGGTGCTTCAATCTTCACATTCAAAAACAAACAAGTACATGGAAGGCCCTAGAAAAATTATACTATAACTTATAACACTTATAAAGAGGGAAACAATAAGCTGCCAACCAACGAATTGGTTTAGTTATAGTAATGAAATAAGAGAAAATTAAAAAATATTTAAAGCCAAACAATGTTTTTTTTCAGTTTATATACATTATCAGGAAATCGGAAATCTTCAAATCAAGAAGGCTGACTAACATATATACCTCTTCTTTTATAAAACTATTTAGAAATGAACTTTTTTACATTCATTTGATACAGTTTAAATCTCATTAATGATGCATAAGCAAGTAAAAGTTTAATTGCTTCTAACCTAGCTATAGGGGCTTGGGTTTCATCATAGTCTATACCTTCCTCTTGACAATATCCCTTTGCAACTAGTCTTGTTTTATTCTTTGTGATGTTTCCATCTTCATCTAGCTTGTTTCTGAATACCCACTTTGTGCCAATGACTTGATAATTCTCTTTTCTAGGAATGAGTTCCTAAACATCATTCCTTTCAAATTTGTTTAGCTCTTCTTGCACTGCAATGCACCATTTATCATCTTGAAGAGCCTCTTTTATATTTTTGGGTTCTATCTGTGACACAAAGGCAATAGTTAAACAAAAATTATTCAGGTTATGTCTAGTAGTTGCCCCTTTTGATATGTCTCCAATGATGTTGTCCAAGGAAAGGCCACGTGGTTGTTGATAGCTCTTAGGATCAACTTCTTGATGTCCAATTGGAGTTTCCATAGGATTGTTTTCATTTAAGTACATCTCTTCAAGAGCTTCCCTTAAATAATCCTCATTAGCTGCAATTGTTTTGTTTGACTCAAAAGGGTTCACCTCAAGGTCCACAATTTCAATACGGGTCCTTGGGGTTAGTACATGCAAACAATCATCATTTAACAATTTGTACCCATGCATACTTTCCATTTAGTACTCCAAAATGTTTAACGTTGCATTTGTTAGAAGTATGACCATGCTTCATGTAATAGAAACAACAAACATCATGCATCTTATTTTTCACAAAAATGCCTTTTTCAACCCAAACTCTACGAGTTGTTTTAACATTAGGCTTCTTATGATGATGCATGTTCTTAGTTTTAATATTGCTCTTTCTAAAATTATTTTGAGCATGTGGGCTAGATTTGGTTGCCTTAGCAAGCAAGTTTTCAAGTATATCAATGTCAAACATATGACTCCTACAACATAAACATTCAATAGGTTTTTCATTTGCATTAAATTCAGACAATTTAGTTTCAAGATTACTAACTTTATTTCTTAGTATGACTTCTTCATCTAATGCATTTTCATATTTCAATTTCAACTCATTAAATTCTTTCTTTAACTTTTTATGAGCAACATCAAGTTTTTTAGATTCATTTATCAATACAACGAAAGCTTTTTGCAAATCTAATTCACTAGACTCAAAGCTAGAATAACTTACTTGACTTTCACCATCTTCTGAGTCAGCCATTAAACACAAATTTGCTTCCTCATCTGATTCACTTAAGCTTGAAGAACTAGAAACATTTTCTTCCCATGCTATATAAGCCTTCTTCTTCTTGGGAAATTTTCTTTCTTTCTTTCCTTCACTTCTTTTGTTCTTAGGATAGTCGGTCTTAACATGTCCTCTTTCTCCACATCCATAGCACTTGATGCTTGATGGAGATCCTTGATTTTCCTTTCTTTCTCCTCGGAATTTATATCCTTTCCTTTTGCTCTCATGAACTTAGCAAACTTCTTTATAATGAGGCTCATGTTTTCCTCATCATCATCATTTCTTCTTGAACTTTTTCCTTTTAAAATTTCAGATTTGAAGGCTAAGGCCTTCCTCTTACCTTGATCCTCCTTTATAGTTAATCTATTTAGCTCAAGCTCTTGCTCACAAAGCTTTCCAAAAAGAATAGCCATTGACATTTGGCAGAGGTTTTGTTACTCTGAGATGGTTGTCACCTTTGCTTGCCAAGACCTGTCCAATGATTTCAAAATTTTCACATTCAATTCATCAACGTCAAAGGTCTTACTCAACCCTGTCAAGTGGTTCACAATGTGTGAAGCGCTTTTGAACATCAAAATTTTTTTCTCCAGGCTGCATCCTAAACATCTCATATTCATGGATAAACGTGTTCTTCCTTGTGCGCTTTACATCATTAATAGCCTCGTGTGTGACTTTGAGGACCTCCCACATTTCTTGTGTTGTCTTACAAACAGAAGGTTTAATCATCTTATATGTCCCTATTTATGTAGGATAGTCTCAAATATGTCCTTCTATTATTCGTGTTCTTAATTAGGTCCTTATTCATGTAAAATTGAATCAATTAGATCATTGCCGTCAATTTTGGGGTAACAACGTTAAGATTAAGTGAGGTAAGATGCTGACTTTACAAATGTGATACACATGTCAGCGTTACGTGGAATTTAATTATTTTAAATTTTAAAAAATTATCTTCGACGACCATAAACCCTGGTTGCATTTCACTGGTGTTATCTATCAATCCACTTTTGAAATTAAAAAGATGTTTGAGGAAATCAGGATCACCAAGAGAGGAATAGAAATGAGTGAGCTTAGGAACTTGTTTGCCCAATACATGAAAAATCAAAATGAACGTGAACAAAAAGAAAGAAGGAAGGATGAAAGGTACAACCAAGCTAGGAAAGATATTCCATTCTTTGGTAGGGACATTAGTGCTTTAGCATACTTAGCTTGGGAAAGAAAAATTGATAAAATACATCCTTTTCTTGCTAGAGATTTATGCTCTAAACATATATCTTTCTAGATTAGAAGAACATGCAAGTGAGTGGTGGGATGAAAGGCAATATAGGGTTAATAAAGGTAAAAAATCCTCTATTCATAATTGGCATGAATTAAAATCTTGCATGAGAAGAAAGTTTGTGCCTCCAACCATTAAGAGAAACCTAGAACTAATGAGAGATAGTATTCAAGAGGGAAAAACATTTCTTGAAGGTTTAAATGATCATGGTTTTCTTCGAAGAGAAATTGAGTTTGGAGCCAGACTTAAGGAACTTATGGATAAGAAAATAGAAAGAGAAGAAAGGAAGAGAGAAAAGACGAAGAGAGAAGAGAAAAAGAGATAAAAGAGGAAGAAAGAAGACAAAAAGAGAGAAGGGAAGAAGAGAGAAGAGAAGAAGAAATAAGAAAAGAAGAAAAGAAGAAAAGAAAGAAAGAGAAGAAAAAGACAGAGTAAAAGAAGGAAATAAATTGCTACTGATGGCAACTTCTACTGCTACAATTACAGAGGAACCCAAAAGGGAAGGTTTCCAATCCTTTAATTCTTCTCTAATTATCTTTAAGTCTTTGAATGATAACTTCTCTTTTAAATTAATTGCCATACCAATTTTCATATACTAACCTCTTTAAAATATGGAAATTTACATCTTGAGTTATTATTACCCTTAGGGATACAAGAAACTCAAGATAAAAGAAAAGTGACTTGTGAATTAGGACTTTCAAATTTCCTTAAAACTATTAAACAATGTCCTTATTCTAAAGTTACTTCCATAAAAAAACTTATTTCTTGGATTGATACTAATTAAAGATATATTTGATGCTTATTGTAGATATATTTTTTGACCCAAGAGGAAAGTGACAAACCAAAGTAGTGCTTCTTTATATCTTCCCGATTTGAGGACAAATCGTTTTTCAAGAGGGAGGGTATGATAGAAACCCATTTAGGTAATTCTATTCAAAGGAGTATCAACTTAAGCTATGGCTAAGAAAGGAAAGTGAAGAAGGACTTTTAAAGACTCTTTCTTAATATCCTTTCTCTAAGTCTTAGAAGGATTATCTTTAATATGTTTCTATGTTGTTTTGTAGGGACTAATAAGGTTAGGAAATCATGGAGCAACTAATCAAGAAGCAAGGAAACTTCAAGAATGGAGAAGCAAGCCAAATCTTCACTTGGATGCATAAAGGAACTGTCCAACTGTCCATCAAGCTGCTTTGGAAACCCACATGAGTCACATTCAGCACCTTGGTTGAAGAACAAAAGGGCTTGCACCGCTCAGCGCCCTCCAACTTGCGCTCAGCGTGAACATTAGAACATCATGTGCATCTAGCACAATCCATGTGCATACAGTAGCTTCAAAAATGATTCAGCAGTTTCAAACGTGTGGCTCTTCATGTTTTCTTCCCATTTCTCCTTTAAATAGCTTGCTTCATTACTTGTAACCTTTACCTTTGATTTGAATGAAGAATTTTTTCTATTGATTCTGTCCAGAACATTCTTCTTATTGAAGGACACCGAGAGAGAGCTTGAGAGTTTCCTCTAGCCTCTCTCCCTAGCTAGACTTCCATTCCTAGCATTTCTCCACCCATCCGCATCACATTTCAGCACCCAAATCTCTTCCCTCGTTCCATTTTCTCCATCACCGTTCATGAGTTTTCTTCACCGAATCATTGTTTGATTCAATCCTCCTCTTTCTCAAACTTATCTTCATCACCGAGTCATCCATTTTGCTTCAATCCATTCACAGAACACCGTTTGAAGAGTGGGTTCCAAAGTTCTTGGTTCCTCTGTTCATCATCATAATTCGTCTTCTTTCGCTGCAACAAAACTGAAGTTCATCTTCCTTTCCAATTCAAATTTCAGAAGTTCCTAAAAGAAGTTTCATTGATTTGATCTTCTGCAAGAATCAGCTGGATCCTTCTTTCATTAATGACTCTTGAATAGATTTTTTGAATTCTATTTTATGAAAATCTTCATTACAAGTCAAAAACGTATTATAACTACTATGACTTTTAGATAACTTCACGTGGATATGTTTATTGAAAGAAAAATCTTAACAGGAATAATGAATAATACCTATTATCATTTTTGTCTTCGATTTCTTGTTAAATATAAATCTCTTTGGAGTACTAGTAGCCTCCATCAAACAATTTTGGTTATCATCCACCTTAATGCCTCCCAAACCATCCACTAAAGATGTAGATGACCCATTCAAAGCCATTTATGAACTGTTCTTGGAAATGCAACCTCACATAGACCGTAAAGATACCGATCATTCACTCCTTTAGAAAATATTTGACATACAACATGACACTTTCTTTGTAGTCTATAATCAAAATTGGTACTACCACTTCTACTCGAAATTGGAACTAACAATTTGGCTTGTATCGTATGACCAGTCTCCCTTAGGGGCACAAACCCGTTTAATCATATGAAAGTTCCTAAATTTAATTAAAGTAGATTCTCAACCAAACCTAGAAACCCTTGAACTCATATGAAAAATATGCATGTAGATTCAAACACCTTATGATGGAAAAATCATTGCTTTTAATATGATTGAGAGATGAAAGAGATAAGAAGAGAGCAACTCAAATCAATAATTGAAAGAAACAAGTGCATTAATTCAACATAACCTCAGAATCCATAATTAAATTACAATGGAATAGCCCTAGAAGCTTAGCCCTCTATGAACGGAGTGAAACTCATGATGAAAAAAAAGTGAAAGGAGTGGTGGATGAATGCTTCCAATGGAGGAGTCTGAGAATGAATGAGTTGTGTTTTCTGCCTCCCCTAGGTCTCTTTATATAGGTTTGATTGGGCTTGGACTTTGAATCTTCTGTCGATAAGATCTTTTTATCTTATATCTAATATCTTTCAAATATTCAACAGATTTAATCGGTTTTTTAGAATATCTGATAATATCTTTTCTAGATACAATTAAAAAGATTTGGAAAATATAATCTTTTTTATTTTTATTGATATAGTTAAATAAGGTAATTATTTAACAATATCAAATAAAATATCTTAAGATATATTTTCTCCAAATTATCTTTTAAAATAAACTTGCCCAAAATTACATTTCAACCCTTTTTATTTTATTCAAATTTGCACAAAGTCTAGAAATTTCCTCTAATTGCACTTTAGCCTTTTCTCTCTTTTTAGAATTGCAATTCAAATTTTAATTCCAACTGCATCAACAAACATTAGACTATCTAAAATAATTTATCCAACTAAAATCACATTTTAAGCCTCTTTAATTCTCAAACCCGATAAAGTCAATTATCACAAATCTTATTTTAAATCAGTCATTTAAGCACAAGAATTTTATCAAAAATTTGAATTTCAAAACATAAATGTGGGCATAAATATGCATTCATCACACGTCCATCACGTCTTTCACATAAACAATGTTTTCGCCATAAACATTGGGAATACACCAATTACTCAGATGTTCTAATTTGGGAACGGGTGTTTCACCCTGCACCTTCAACATTTTCATCCTATACCTCCAATTTCCTAAAATATCCTTAATTAATGAGGTGTTTATACAATAATTTTATGTTTATTGCAAAATTCTATGCAGCATTAAAACCCTACACCCCGTTTCCTTTGTCAACAAACATACACCCCTACATCCCATTTAAATTGCACCTTTTATTCTCTTTCATTTCTCTTCACTATTTCCTTTATTTTCATTAAATTCCTATGTACTCCATATCCGATATTCACTTCTGATCGTTTTAAAATCTTGTTTTACATTGGCTTTTTAATTATTTAATTAGTTTATAATTTTTTTATGATTTTTATTAATTTATAAATGTTTAATATAATTTATAATGTTAAAAAATTATGATTTTATTAAATTAATAAACAAAATTTGTGAAAAAAGAAAAATAGATATATGAAAATATATAAATCAGATATAAAAATTCGAAAAGAAAGTTTCGGATCTGGATATTCGATATACTCTTATCAAATGTGGACATGCGATGTATATAAATTTGATTATCGCTTTTGGAAATGCGATGCAAATATTTTTGTCGCACATCCATATCCGATTATGTTTAAATGTGTTAGCTTTTCTTATAATTTATTTAGTGTTTCGTTATTAGCTTTTATGAACATTCATGTCATTCAATTTTGTAGAATGTATAAAAGGAAATACGTGTTAACAAGTAGTAAGGTTTTGGTTTGATAAGCTAATAATTGTTTTACAATGACCAAATTTTGCTATCTTTAATTTTTCAATCAGTGTTTAGTTTTTTTATTTTCTGTTCAAGATCTATTATATTCATTCCTGATACACAATTATACCTTTCACCTTAAGCCCTAGATAGGCTCGCCTCCTCAATAGACAACCTTGCTTCTTTGCTCCTATTTGCATCTTCAACATCTTGCTTCAAAATCAATGGTTTAACCGTATCTTTTCCAACCAGTTTTGCTTGTGGTGACATCTTTTTAGCATTTTTGTAATCTGAAGTACGGGCTGAAGAACTCTGGTTAGACAAATTTTTACATCTTAGTGGAACTTCAGCATCAATATTTTCATTATCTTTGAAACCATTTGGAGCTGAATTTTCAAAAGGAACAATTTTTAAGCATTTAACAAGAAAATCAGAAGGCACATTACCATCATTGTTACCTTTCCTAGCATTTGAAGCATCGTCACTCTTCTACCATCATTACCAGATCAGTTGTGTAAATTTAATCTTCCACCATCATTAAGTCATGCTATCAAATTGCAGAAAAAGAATGCTATCAAATTGCAGAACATGAATGTTATCAAATAGAAGAACGCATCAGCATCCTTCACACAACGCATCAACATGTCTTCAGCCACGTCTTCATTCGGCCACATGATTTTCCTTTCTCAAGCATTCGAGAGAACATTTTCCACTCTCGAGAATTCTCTATTTCACGTCTCTATCTTTGATCTCTCTCGAGAGCTCCTCGTCACCAGTCATTCCTCATTACAGGTTCTACATCTCATCGCCAACTATTCCTCATCACAGGTTATTACCATCAAACTTCCTATTCACCGATCTATTTCGTAGATCTGCACCTTCCGCTAGGTTTCCTTCGTTTTACACTATTTTCTTCGATTTCACCATTTAAATCCATTTCCTCACCATTTAGAGTCATCTCTACCGTTCAACATTCGTTTGGAATCGATTAATCGGTACATTTAAGGTTTCCTCAACCGATTAGGGTTCTCCATTCGCACCTTGGGTTTTCTACTTCCCTGTTTCTTTCAGCTGCGAATCAACGTCAAGGATACCTTGAGGAGTTCAAATCGCTCAAGTTTCGTCTTTTCGTCGGAGCGTCGTTTGTCACCCACCAACCTTTGGGCCGTCGCGAACTGGGTGGCTATAAGGAGAAAACCAACTTCAACCGCAAAAGAAAGAATATGAAGCTTTTGTTTGTGTGTGCCTGTGTGCCTGCAACCATGCAATCAAAGTTTGAAAGCAAAACAACCAAACTGAAGCGAGATCGAAACAAATAATGAGATATTATGCACCCACCTTCGCGAAGAGGCTGGTTGTGTGTCTGTGTGTGATGTGAGAATGGAGAGTGGAAGAGGAAAGCCAGAGGGAGAGGAAAGCGCGAGAATGTTTGAACGAAGGCTGTGTTAGGAGTATAACTTAAGCCTCAGCTGTCACATTTCAAAATTTAGTTTTTTCGGTTAATTCTCTTATAATTTAATCTCCACCTGATGTGTATAAATACATCACAGACTCTGTGTAAACAATGAAGCTTGTCAACACATTCTAATACAATTTACTTTCAATTTTTACTGTTGAGTTTTTCTTTCGCTTTCGTGCTCGCGTTCACACCGTTCGGTCTCCGTTGCTTGGTCACAGGTCACTGCTTGTTCAACCATCTTTCTCTTGCTTTCCTAACAGTTGGTATTCAGAGCGCCAGGTTTCAAGGAGGACTTGTGTTGCTTGCTTCTGAAATCACGCCAATACTGCGATGGCTGGTCAAAGTGATTGAAGCAACAAGAAGGCAGATAAGAATTCGGTTCTTGAGCGAGGACAAGAGATTAAGGTATGGCTGATATCCTTACAACAAGTTTTCCTGTTCTTATAGACAAAAACTGGAGCAGGTGGAATACGTAGATGAGGGTCTTGTTTCGGTTTCAAGATGTCACGGACGTTGTTGAAGAAAAGGGATACAAACCTCATGATGGTGACTCAGAGAAGCAAAAGGCAGCGTTTAGGAAGAAGGACAATAAAACACTGTTCATCATCCATCAATGTGTGGATGACATGCACTTTGAAAAAATTCAAAATGTTGGAACAACAAGAGAAGCCTGGAACATATTGGTGTGATGCCATGCTAGTGGTGAAAAGATCAAGAAGGTGAAACTTCAGATGCTGAGAAGGCAGTATGAACTAATGCAAATGGACGACAATGATAAGGTAAGTGAATATTTCAATAAGATTTTGTCAATTATTAACCAAATGAAAGATTATGGTGAAGCTATCAGTGATCTCATGATAATTGAGAAAATTATGAGATCACTGGCTCAAAGATTTGATTACATTGTCGTGGCAATTGAAGAGTCCAGAGATCTAGAAAAAATGAAGACTGAGGAACTTCAAAGTTCTTTGGAAGCACATGAAATGAGGATACTGGATAAAAAAGCTCGTCAGGAATGATGATCAAGCATTGAAGGCGCATCATTCCAGAAATGAAGGTAAGAAGAAATTCAAGAACTGGAAGGGGAAATCAACAAAAAGGGAAGTGGAAGAATAATCACAATGCCAGTGACCAAGATGAGAAGTCTAATTTAGTGGAAGAAAAATGCTGATTTGCGAAAAAGAAAGACAAGAAGAACATTGAATGTTTTAATTATCACAAACTGGGACATTACTCATATGAATGTTTTTCTAGCAAAGGAAAGCAAAAGAAAAAGTTTCAGAATAAAGAAGCACATCTATCCCAAGAAGACTCAAACTCAAAGCCATTAACGTTAATGGTAACAACCACTACAGAATCCGGACAGTCTCAAGTTAAATCTTGGTACCTTGATTCTCCTTGTTCCAATCATATGTGTTGAGATTGTTGATAGGGGGCACCGATTTAGCTGAACCTACAATCTCAAAGCTTCTGGTTTTCTATGATGACAACATAAGTAATAACACATGTATTGTTTATGTGTTACATGTTCTATTGCTTACATGCTATTTGTTTTAATCAATGTGTAAATCTGTTTAAAGCATTGAGAACATGATTGTGTTGATACATTGCATTTCACTATGCTAGATAATTGATTTTATTGGTGAATGCATGTCTTATGTTTTATAGAAGGAAAACCACAAACATTTATGTTGGACTGTTAATTGTGTGGCAAAACAACAGTTTTAAGTCGACTTCATTATGAAGTGAGTCGATTAAAACTCGTGGCTTTGCACAAACCATTTTCAAAGTGTGCTGTGAGATTTTCAAAGTGAAAGTTTTTCAAAACTTTGTTTAACTGTGTTACATAGTCGATTACATGCAACGTGCATTCGACTAATTCTGTTACAGTTTTGAAATTCTGTTAATGCTTGTATTCAATGTTACAACGATTATATTTTTAATATGTTGACCAAGCATTAAATGAGATTCGACTGCACTAATTGTACATTCAATTAATTACATTGATGTTTGCTAACTATTATAACAGAATTTTTATATTCGACTGCATTAGTAGCTTAGTCGATTAAAATGCGTCAGAATTGTGTTTATCTATAAATTGACACAAACTTGATTTCTGTAAGAACTTTTGTGAATCTAACAGTTTGTGATATCTTTTGCAGAAAGCGCATACTTACAGAAAGAGAGAAAGAGCTCCAAGAAACAAGAAGTGACTGTGGTGATCATCTCCTTGTGGATTCTTGAAGATCAAGTTAACTACACTCACAAAAGCTGATGATATCTACACATTGGGTGTAACTGAGAGATCAGAGGCTACACTCTTGTAAAGATTGGATTGAGGTTCCCTGTTGTGATTACAAGAAGAAGAGTGTGTTGCGTTCTGGACTTTGAGGGTGGCTCAAAGGGTGTAGACTGCAGGAAAGGGGATTCTTACTGCTAGTTTGCTTGTATATGCCTATATTTTGATTAGAGGGTTAGAGAGCTGTTTATTATTTTTGACGTGAGGTTGCTATAAAAACCTTGATCACTATAGTGCATTGACTTTTTGTGGTTGGAAGGACATTGGATGTAGGCTTATGATGGAAACCCATTTAGGGCATACCATTCAAAGGAGTACGAACTTAATCTAAGGCTAAGAAAGGGACGTTGGAGAAGGACTTTTAGAAACTCTTCCTTGATTTCTCTTCTTTAAGTCTTAGTGGGATTTTCTTTAATATGTTTATATGTGTTTTGTAGGGTCTAATAAAGCTAGGAGATCATGAAACAACCAGCCAAGGAGTTGTTTAGCCAAGAGAAGCAAAGGAGTAAAAGGCATAATTTTGCACCATATGAAGCCTGACGTGCATCCAGCACCAGCTGTGATCTTCCACGTGCATCCAGCACTTTTCATGTGCAACTAGCAGCTTCATAAACCTTTCAGCAGATTCAACGTGGCTCTTCACGTTTATTCACCCTTGCACAGCTAGCACTTGCTTCCTTGCATCATAGCTAACGTTGTAGGCGTGAACCAGGAGCTTTGTTTCTCCTTTAAATACATTGCTCCATTGTTTGTAACCCACCTTTGATTTGAATGAAGAATAGTTTTCTGTTGATGTTGTCCAGAACTTTCTTCTTATTGAAGGTCACCGAGAGAGAGCTTGAGAGTTTCCTCTAGCCTCTCTCCCTTGCTAGGCTCCATTACTAGCACATCTCCACCCATCCGCATCACATTTCAGCACCCAAATCTCTACCTCCATTTCACTTCCCAATTCACAGAACACCACTGTTTGAAATTGTGCTTCAGTTTCTCCTTCACCGAACCACTGTTTCATTCAACTTACTTTTCTGTTTCCTCCAGTCATCTTCAACCCATTCCGCTGCATTGCCGAAGCACCTCTTCCATTGCTGGGTGCTTCTATGGTCCAAGTCAGAGGTGAGCTTGGTTGATTTGTTCCTCCACCCGAATCAACCAATCCGTACTTCCATCACCTTAGCTGAACCAATATAAGAACTACGCGTTTGATCTTTCTATCCCTGCACTCTTTTATTCAGTCGACTTCATACTGTACTAAATCGATTTAGTTTCCGCTGCATAAACAAATACTTTTCCTTGCGTTTCAAGAAAGCTTTTAAAGGCATCCACTTTGGGAAAAATATTTAAAGAAAACATTGTTTTTACATTTCACCAATTCACCCCTTCTTGGTGTGAGAAATTAAGCCATTCTATTTTCAACAATATGACATGTAATAAAGAATGGCTAATAAACCTTGATGAAAAAAGGAACAATAAAGTGAAATGTACAGATGGTAGTGCTATGAAGGTTAAAGGAGTGGGAGATATGATCATCAAACGGAAGAATGGATCACATGCTATCATCGCCAACGTGCTGTTGGTCCCAGTCATGAAATGCAACCTACTCAGTATTGGTCAATTGGTAGAGAAAGGATACACAATAATCATGAGGAATCATGACCGAGTTGAATTGTTCGAAAGCAACAAAAAGTTGATCTTGACAAGCAAGATCTCAAAGAACCGAATTTAAGGATCTTCAACAACTTGGGGAAAAGGCCTTGGTGACAGGTATGTCGAACATTTATGTTAAAATAGAATGGCTCAATTTCTCACACTAAGAGGGGGGGGGGGCGTGAATTGATGAAGTATAAAATTTAAAACTTTCAAAATCTTTTTCACTAAAAGAGATGCCTTTATACATTTCTTGGAACGCAAGTTAAAATATTTTCAATGCAGCGAAAATTTAATCGAATGCGTGTAAAGTGTAATCGATTGAATGTAACAGAGTAGGGATAAGAAAGATCAAACACTGAGTTTTTATACTGGTTCAGCCAAGCCTACATCCAGTGTCCTTCCAACCACAGCAAGTCAATGCACTAAAATGATCAAAGTTTTTACAACAAGGATTTTATAGAGACCTCATATAAAAAATATAAAACACCTCTCTAAACCTCTAACCAAAATATAGGCAGTACACAAATAGACTAGCAACAACATAATCGACTTTGCTACTAATGCAGTCGAATACACCGATTCAGTTATAACAGATAGTAGTAGTCAAAGCAATTAATTGAATTCACAATTAATGCAGTCGAATAACATTTAATGTTTGGTCAACACATTTTAAAATATAGCTGTTGTAAAAGTTATATCAAGCATTAATAGATTTCAAAAGAGTAACAAACTTAATCGAATACATATCGCATGCAATTGATTATGCAACGGTGTTATGCAAAGTTTTGAAAACTTTTCTCTATGAAAGACTCTTACAGCACACTTGAAAAATTTTGTGCAAATACTCGAGTTTTAATCGATTCACCCCATAATGTAATCGGTTTCAAACCATTGTTTTGCCGCACATTCAAAGTTCAACATTAGTGCTTGTGGTTTTTCCATCCAAAAACATGTGTCATGCATTCATGTATAAAATCACATTTATAACATAGTGAAATGCAAAGAACAACACAGCGATAACACAATCATGTTCTCATATACGCATATAACATGTAAGCATAGAATATGTAACACATAAAGCACGTGTTATTAATTATGTGTTCTCATCATCAAAAATTCAGATATTACTCAGATTGTAGGTTTAGCTAAACCAGTGTTCCCCCTATCAAAAATTTCAACAATTGATAATAGTTGAAAATTTGTTATTTTTATACTTAATTTTGATCTTAAAGACAACCTTTATGACTTAGAAACTAGCTTGGAATCGTGTCTTTGTTTAAGTTTTGGAAATAAGAGAGTTGGATAGGTTTTATGCTTGGTTTCCTTGTTTTTGCAGGTTTTAAGATGAATTGAGTGAAAGAAGTGAAGTAGATAGAGGTTGGATTCAGAAAAGGAAGAAAAAGTGCATAAAAGACCCGCAGTCACCTCTGAGGGGAAAAACTACAGCTGAGCGTCAATCTGAAGTACTGAGCTTACCGTTGAGCGCCATTTTTATGGGCCTTGGGCCCCTTTTCTGTAATTTTTAGAAAGCTATATACGGTTTTAGTCAACCTAGGGTTAGTATCTTTGGCAAGAACGAAGCAAAATCAGACTTTCTTCACCCCTTGGAGGAGGATTTTGGATGCTCAAGCTCTACTATTCAACTTCTAGGGTTATATCTTTCATTCTTTCATTATTTTTCATCTAGTTTCACCATGATTATGGTGAACTAAACCTTCATTGTTGTTGGGGAACCATTGTAATCCTTTGAAACTCTCATGTATTGAAATTGTTATTTAATTCATATGTTTTCTTTCATTAATTGTTAGGGTTTTTCTTCTATAATCTATGCATGCTTTATTTAACTCATTCAATTGCATTTGCATGATCATTGATTTTATCTGTATGGACACATATAGATGAATCTAGACATGAAGAAATTCTCCAAAAGTAGTATTACCTAGACATAGGAATATGATGGTTGATTGCCTTTAAGCTTCTGTGCGAAAGTAATGCATGAACAATTGCATTTGCATGATCATTGATTTTATCTGTATGGACACATATAGATGAATCTAGACATGAAGAAATTCTTCAAAAGTAGTATTACCTAGACATAGGAATATGATGGTTGGTTGCCTTTAAGCTTCTGTGCGAATGTAATGCATGAATAATTGCTAGGGAGACAAGACATTGTAAACTAGTGATTAGGAGTAGGCTTTCTTCACCAAGACATTGGGTTTAAGGTAATTTAGAAAGTGGCATTAACATTAATGAAGAAAGATGAAGTCTTGAATACATGAGAGTGGATAGGATGAATTGGTAAACCCCAACAACATAATCATTCATATTATTCATCAACTGTTTTTGCATTATTAAAGTCCATTGATCAAAAACTTGCATTCATATTTATTTTTCATAGTTCAACAACAATATTTTCGGTTACAAGTCTAAGATAATCAACAAATCACATAACTGTTTAGGTCGTGAGTCCTTTGGGAAACGATACTTGGTCTTACCATTTATTATTATTTGATACGATTCGGTTACACTTGCCGAGGGTTAACAAGTTTTTGGTGCTGCTGTCGGGGACTCGTGGTTTAACTATTCTATTTGTGTGATTATTGATTAACTTTGACTTGATTTTTTATCTTTTTATCTTTTTATTTTATCTTTTCATCATTTTATCTTTTCATCTTTTTATCTTTCCATCTTTTCATATTTTCAAATTTTTTATCTTTTCATTATTTTATCTTGTTATGTTTTTATTTTTTATCTTTTTGTGCTAACAAATGTTTTCTAGGGTTTTGTGCCTAAGGCTTGTAGGATGCAATTCAAACAAGAATTTGACTATATGGGCACTCAATTCTATCAAGGTAATTTCCACCACTAGTGGGAACCTCACTCAAGGATGGATCAAAGTCAATTTTGGCAAGCTGCCGGACAATTTGAGAACCAACCACAACAACAATGGCAGCAACAAAGCTCTCTATAAAAAAGAAAGACAAAGTTGGATGACGTACATTTGTTACATTTGTTACATTATTCAGAAGTTGCATGATTCTAGGGTTGATACTGAAATTAACCCTAGGGAGGAATGTCAAATCATTATCACTAGAAGTGACAAGACTTTAGATGAGAAAGATATAGAGAGAAAAGAAAAAGAAGAGTTGAGTGAGAAAGATAAAGATGCAAAAAAAAGAAAGAGAAGTGGTTGAGAGAGAAGAGAGAAAGAAAATTTGTGTGAAAATTAAGAAAGTGAGTATAAAAAGAGAAGAAAAAAGAAAGTAAGCGAAAAGAAAATTTGTGTGAAGCTTAAGAAAGTGAGAGAAAAGAAAAAGAGGATGAGAGGAAAAAAGAAAGAATCATATGAAAAACCCCGTCCTCATCCAAAGAAGTATCATTGGAAAGAGAAGGATTTTGAGCGCTTTATGGAAATCATCAAGAAATTGGAGATTAAAGTTCCTATGATTGAGACATTGCAACAGGTTCCTAGTTTGATCAAATTCCTAAAGAACTTCGGTGAAAAGAAGAAAAAAAGAATATGAAACTTGAACTTTATTGGGTCAAGCTAGTGATGTTAAAAGAGCGTCTGCTGGGAGGCAACCCAGTGATTTAAGAACTTTTATTTTTGGTTTGGTGATGTAATTATGAACTTTTGGTATTTTTTTTGTTTTGGTTATAAACTTGTTATAGGGTTTACATCTACTGATGGATGTTAGGTTGAAGAGTATTTACTGAAGGATACTATGTTTGTATACACCTACTAATGGGTGTTGGTAAGAAAGATTTGCATCTATGAAGGGTACTGGAGGATTTTGGGTCAAGCTCGTGACGTAAAAGAGGCGCTACCTGGGAGGCAACCCAGTTGATTGAATTTATCTTTGTTTGTTTGTTTGGATTTTTCTCTAGTTATAGGGATTGAATGTTTGAGTGATGTGAGAAATTAAATGCATTAGGGGTAGTGAGAGGCATTGGTAAAGGACACCTAGGGCAAGCTAGGAAGAAGAAGAATTGGTGCCGCAAATGTTGTTCAACAGTAATTACCGCTGAGCGTGACTGCTGCAGACTTAGGTGGACCATTATGGTTCAATTGGGCTCAGCGGGATTAGGCCCTTTAGGTTATTTTTATAGCCTAGGGTGCGGCTTTGCTTCTATTTTCAGATCTCCCTCTTCACACACACTCTTAAGCACTCTCCAAAGAATTTTCTTCAATTTTCCCTTCTTCCCCCTTCACAAAACCTCTCTTTCAAAAACTTTTGCACCAAGTTTTCACTCAAGTTTGGGATTTGGTGAGAACATTGCTGTTGGGGGCTGATTTCTTCATATTCCTAGAGCATTCTAAGATAAGGAGTGTTTTAGGGAGTTGTTTGTGGTTTACTAATGCTTAACAATGTGTCTTTTGGTTTTGTGAATTGTGTTTGATGCAGGGATGACCAACTCATCGAGCAAAAGAATCAAGACTATAGGATCCAAGAAGAAGGAGAGGTGGAAGATTCAGATGATAGCATGGGTTGATGAGGAGCTGAGATAACATCTACTGATGGATGCGATCACCTCTAGAATAGGATTTTTATCTTTTGTTTTGTACTGTTGAACTTATTTGCTTCTGTTTTAAGAATAGGGTTTGATGTAATCAATTTGAAACTTTATCTATTATGATGGTTTGCTTGTGACTTATGCATGATGATGAGTATTGCTTGATGATGCTTGGATACTAATTGATATTGAGATTGTGCACTATATGCTTATACAGGTGGTGGTTCACAAGCTTTGTGAACAAATGCATGATGTTGTGATTGTGATTATGATGCTAAGCAGGATGTGTATGTGGAATGGTTAAATGAGCCTGTATGTGAGGTTTTGAGACCCAGAGTTTTTGATTGAATGCTAGTACTTTGAAAGCATGAATGACTTTGCCCAGGTTTTTTATGATTGAATCATTTGTTTGTATGTGTCATATGATCAAGGCCATTTGTTGGTAACCCTTTTTAGCCAAGATGCATGATTTTAGCCCACTAAAAGAGAACATTATGTGTTCTATCCTTTGAACCTTTAACTTTGAACATGATTTGAAAACCCTTTGTGAAAAGCTTTACCTTGAGTTAAGTTGAAGATGTATTGTGGTATTGATAAATGTTCAAGTTTGGGGTTGTTGGGAAGTCTAGAAAGGGAAAATAACAAGCATTGAGCCAAGAGCTAAACACGTGAAAATCATAAGAAAAAGGAAAGAAAAGAAAGAAAAAGAGAAAAGCTCAATGCAAAAGAAAGTTGGGAAGAAGGAAGAATGGTTATGTTTAGATGATTCACTTAACTCAAGGATTTTGTGATCTAGATAAACCAATTTTCTTGTTAGCCCAGCCACATTATAAGCCATAGAAAAGTCCTTGTGATGATACTTGCTTGTGAATGTGTTTGATTGTGGTTAAATGAAAGGCAAAGTTAATTCATGTGACATTGTGATAGTAGAGTGAAGGAGTGACCTCTTATACACTTATGTGTTTGAGTGAAACACTTTTTCTGGTGAGGAAAATTCCATGAGCACATAAGTACATTTATGCTTAGTTGATTGATCATTCATGAGAATAGCATTTGTTGGATATTATGTGATTATGTGAACACTGAAGCATGTGTGCATCTTGATTCAAGTCTTTGTGTTTGGCTGATTTGAGTACTTACTTGTCTTGAGAGAAGAAGTTTTGAATATGGTGAACCATTATATGGATTGCTGGAAGATTGAGTTACATCTTATTTGCTTCAGGACAAGCAAAGTCCTAAGTTTGGGGTTGTGATAACAGTTGAAAAACTGTTAGTTCTATACTTAATTTTGATCTTAAAGACAACCTTTATGACTTAGAAACTAGCTTGGAATCATGTTTTTGTTTAAGTTTTGGAAATAAGAGAGTTGGATAGGTTTTATGCTTGGTTTCCTTGTTTTTGTAGATTTTAAGATGAATTGAGTGAAAGAAGAGAAGTAAAAAAGTGCGTCAAAGAAGAGACGCAAGTACCGCTCAGCGGCATTTACCGCTGAGCGGCACTTTGAAAGACCTGTAGTCACCATTGCGGGGAAAAACTACAACTGAGCGTCAATTTGAAGTACTGCGCTTACCGTTGAGCGCCATTTTTATAGGCCTTGGGCCACTTTTTTGTAATTTCTAGAAAGCTATATAAAGTTTTATTCGACCAAGGGTTAATATCTTTGGCTAGAACGAAGCAAAATCAGACTTTCTTCACCCCTTGGAGGAGGATTTTTGATGCTCAAGCTCTACTATTCAACTTCTACGGTTCTATGTTTTATTCTTTTATTATTTTTCATCTAGTTTCACCATGATTATGGTGAACTAAACCTTCATTGTTGTTAGGGAACCATTGTAATCCTTTGAAACTCTCATGTATTGAATTGGTTATTTAATTCATATGCTTTCTTTCATTAATTGTTAGGGTTTTTCTTCTATACTCTATGCATGATTTATTTAACTAATTCAATTGCATGATCATTGATTTAATTTGTATGGACACATATAGATGAATCTAAACATGAAGAAATTCTCCCAAAACTAGTATTACCTAGACATAGGAATATGATGGTTGGTTTTTGATAAGTGCAAAAAAGTAGTTAATTGTCATATGGAATTTGAGCACTTATGTTTTGATTTGAGTACATTTGTATCAATTTTCCCCAATCTAAGAAAGATGAAATGTAATCACATGTTTTTGAGTTATTGAGTAAAAGGAAATCATTTGATCCCTAGTTTGTATACATTTCAGGTAAACTAAGAGAGAAGAGCAAATTCTGCAACATTTCGCCCAAGCTAGAATGATTTCGCTTAAGCTAGAATTGTCCAGGAAGTCATTACCTTAAAAGTCATTCTCGCTTAAGCGAGAATATTTTAGCTTAAGTGAGAATGATTATCTTCTACAAGAAGTTTCTTCTCGCTCAAGCGAGAATAATTTAGCTTAAGCGAGAATTCGGGCAGTTTATATACTTACGAAGCAGAAAGAAAGGGGGGGGGGGACGGAAGCACGAAGAAAGAAGTTACCCAAAGAGTTTTTCTTCTACTTCAGCTGTAGGATCTTCTTCTTCATCACTTAGAATGTTAATCGCCACCATGAGTGGTTGATCTCTTCTCTTGGGATTGAATGTAATCGATTCGAACTCGGATGTAATCTGGTGATATTTATATATAGCATTTTTGTTTTTATTCTACATTGGTATTTTTGTTCTGCTCTTAATGCTTGATTCTACCTGAACAATAGTTTCATGAATGTGGATTTTAGACTTGACTAGAAAGTATTTCTAAAACTCTGATCTGAGCAAGAATACTTGATATTCTGTGATGCTAGGGATAGATTTCAGTTTATCAATTGCTTATAACACTTGAATATAATGTTGGACAATTTTTTGGATATGTGAGGAATCAATATTCAAGGAACTGCTCTTATGAATTTTATATGCGAGGAATCGATATAAATGACTTTGGTGTGTTGCATTAATGTTAGTAATTTCAGTTGCTATATGTTTGTATTCATCCAGATTGCAGACCAGTGAGATAGATGAATTCAATCCCAACTTCTCATATTAATCTTCATTAAGTTATTTGTTGTTATTTATTTTACTTTCACGCAACGTAGTTTTATTTATCAACATCCATCATGAATCAAATTGAACATCCTTGTATATATACTATTTGAGATAACAATTTATCTATTTAATCGAAACTGTTCCTCGTGGGTTCGACACTTTTACTTAAAATATCATTATACTACAGTTGACTATCGGTACGCTTGCCAAAAGTTTAACAAGTATTTTTGGCGCCGTTGCCGGGGAACGGTTTTCTTTTGAATGTTTAAAAAGTTATCTCATCCAGCTTTGTGAATATAGATTTTTTTCTCCTCTTAATTAGATAGTTTATTTTATTTTCTCATTTGTACTAATCCTTGCTTGAGCTGTTTTGATTTATGTTCTTAAGAGGTCAGGTTTCTAAAGATCAATTAGCATTTAACCTAGAGATAGAAAAAACCACTCGAAGAAGTAGAGGCAAAAACAAGAAGAAGCAAGGAAAAATCTTCCAATATCACACATCTGGAAACAGAAAATATGGCGGAAGAAGGACCAACCCCACCTAGAAGAACATTGGGAGACTATGCTATGCAACAAGGGCCAAGATATTTTTCTAGCATAGTAATACCGCCCACCACCAAAACTTTGGAGATGAAGCCAACTTTCCTTAGCCTAATCAGTTCTCATCAATTCACTGGAATGGATAATGAAGATCCATACATTCATCTCTCTACATTTTATGAATTGGTAGGAACTCTGGGATTTGAAGAACGAGATCTTGACCATGTATATATGTGTTTGTTTCCTTTTTCTCTGACAGGAAAAGCAAAGGAATGACTTAAATCACATCCAAACCAAAGTCTGAACAAGTGGACTAATGTAGAAGATAAATTCTTGAACAGATTCTTTCCACTTTCTCGTTACATTAAGGCAAAAGTTGAGATTTCTACTTTTAGGCAAGGACAAGATGAACCATTCTGTGAAGCTTGGGAACGGTTTAATTCTTTGTTGAGGAGATGCCCCAATGATGGTTTTGAAGATATTGCTCAACTGAATATTTTCTGCAATGGTCTGAGGCCAGACACAAAAATGATATTAGATGCAGCGGCTGGAGGAACAATGATGTCTATAGATGCAGAACAAGCAACAAGAATCATTGAGGCACTAGCATCTACAGACCATCAAGCCCAATATAACAGACAAACAGTTCAAGGGAAAGGAATTCTTGATCTCAGCATTACAGATGCAATTTTAGCTCAGAATAAAATTCTGACTCAACAGATGGAAGCATTAACCAAACAGATGGCTAACTTACCTGAGCAGTTAAAAGCAGTACAATCTTCTCCTAGTCAACAACCCATGAGATGTAACTTCTTTGGAGGTGACCATCCCAATGGTCATTGTTCATATCAAAGTAGCCCACGAGAAGGAGAAGTTCAATATGTGAGTAATCAAGGAAGATCAGGGAATTTCTCTAACAACAATAACTTTTCACAGGGGTGGAGAAACAATCAAAGTCAGAATTTTGGATGGAAACAAGATGTTGGTCCTTCAAATAGACAACCTCCTTATCAGCATCAACAACAAAATCCTTCTATGTATGAAAGAATAACAAAATTAAAGGATACTCTAGAAAAATTCATGCAAGCTTCTATGACCAATCAAAAAAATACAGAAGCTTCAATCAGAAATCTTGAAACACAGGTTGGACAGTTGGCTAAACAACTATCAGATCAATAGACAGGTCATTTTTCAGCCAACACCCAAACTAATCCCAAGGAGCATTGCAATTCAATTACTACCATGAGTGGAAAAATTGTGGGAAGAGGGATTGAAGACAATCTAGTTGTGGAGGAGGAAGTTTTGGAGAAAAAAGAAAATGAGAAAGAGAAAAATGAGTGTGAGGGAGAGAAAGAGAAAAATAAAAGTGAGTATGTGAATAAAGGAGAAGAAAATAAAAGTCAAGAAAAAGAGAAAAAGCAAAAAGAGAAGGAAATTGTGAAACATCTTCCTTATCCGAAAATCCCTACAAATAGAGATAAGAAGAGACAATTGGCTCGATTCAAGCAAATATTCAACCAGTTGGAGATCACCATACCCTTGACCGAAGCACTACAACAAATTCCCACCTATTCGAAGTATATGAAGCAAATCCTCAGCAAGAAAAAGAAGTATTTAGATGAGGAAATAATTGAAGTGCAAGGAAATTGCAGTGCCATCATGCAAAAGACTCTCCCTCCAAAATTCAAAGATCCGGGGAGTTTCACCATTCCTTGCACCACTGGAAACCATGATATAGGGAAGGCTCTTATTGATTTAGGGGCTAGCATCAATCTGATGCCCCTATCTTTGCTTAAAGAGATTGGTGGTCTTGAAGCCAAGCCAACAAGAATGATGCTTCAGTTGGTAGATAGGTCCATCAAATATCCTTATGGTGTGGTAGAAGACGTGGTGATAAAAATTGATAAGCTTCAATTCCCAGTGAACTTTGTAGTGATGGAGATGGAGGAAGATGTAGAGATACCACTCATCTTAGGAAGACCTTTCATGAAGACAGCTAAGGTTGTCATTCATATGGAAGAGGGAATATTGAAATTAAAAGACCAAGATAGAGAGGTAACTTTCAAAGTCTTCAAAGATATGTAGCAAGGTCAAGAGGAACAGACTGGTCTTGAAGCAACCGATGAAGTTCTATCAGTTACTAGTCTACCAAGGCAAGTTGCCAAGTTGACCAAAAAGAGCCTTAGTTGTTTCTCTCCCAAAGTGAAGGAAGAGGATGGGGATAAGGAAGAAAAACTAGTTCATCAACACCTTGTTTTGGAAAGTGATGAACCCAAACCTGGCAAACCAGTGATTATTAAGAACAGGTTATAGGTTATCAAGGCAATAAAGGCAAATGGAGTACTTGAAATTGAGGCTCCCTATTCAAGAAGAGTCAAGTTGGTGACGGGAAAGCTACTGAGAAGATGTTAGAGGCATGAAAGGAAGAAGCACATCAACATTGTGAATCAAACTTAATTGCCTCATCTGTCAGGCTCGTGACATTAAACAAGCGCTTCTTGGGAGGCAACCCAGTGTTTAATTATGTTTTCACATTATAATTTTATCTTGTGTGTTAATTATGTTTATGTATATATTATGTGTTTGCATGCAAAAGGGTAAGTTTTAACATTTAAATGTCTCGATAAGGCAAACCATGCATGTTTAAGTGTTTTTAACCAAAATGTATGTGTCATGCATGGTAATAAGTTTTGGTGCCAAAATTGAGTTCATTGAATGTTAAAAATTACCTTGTTTTGGCCAAATTGTGAAATTTGAGTTTGAGAGTTTGATTTCGCAATTGATGATGTGAAACTTTTTGGAGTGATAGATAATTGGTTGAGGAATAGATTGATATGTGTCTTTGAATTAATTAGATTGAATTCATCATGAATTAGGTGAGTAAAAGTTGAAATTTTTTCAAAAGTGGCAAAAACTGCATTAGTTTCGCCTAAGCTAAAACCTTCTCGCTTGGGCGAGATATGCAGAAAACTGAAAAACAAGTTTTACTGATATTTTCGCTTAAGCTAAAATTTTTCGCTTGAGCTAAAAATGTCCTACAACTAAAGTTGAGCCACTAGAGCTCTTTCGCGTGAGCGAAACTTGCTTCGTCTGGGCCAGATTGAGGCTAAAGCTTGTGATGCTCACTAGAACCATCTCGCTTAAGCTGAAAATCAGCTACTTAGGCGAAAAATTGAATATCAAATTCTAGTGCCTACTGGAACATTTTCGCTAGAGCTAAAATTGAGCTGCCTAGGCGAGATTTGGGATAAAATTTGGGGTGCCCACTGGAACATTTTCGCTTAAGCTAAACCTTGCTCGCCTGGGCGAAAATGTCATGCAAATAAGGTTGAGCCACTGGAACTTTTTCGCCTGGGCCAAACTTTTTAAATTTGAATCCTGTCAGTCTAGCTTAAGCGAAAAGTTTTTATCTTAAGCGAAAACACGTGACCCTGTGTTAAAACTCAGAAAAAGAAGCACTGGTTCATAACTACTTTCTTTACAACATAGTTCTTTCTTCCTTCAAAGTATAGGGCACAATTTTCTTGATCCAATGGCCCTCAATTAACTTACCAATCTGTCCCTCCCTTTGCTAAATTCCCTTGAAGGTAAGTTCCACTTCACTATCTTCCATTTTCAAAGAACAAATTTAGGGTTTTTCTCTGTATGTTTTGTGGAACCCTAAGGTAGTGCCCATGTTGGTTGTTATTGTCCATCAATTATCTTGAATGTTTAAATGTGAGTTGTTGGTATAACTGAATAATGTAGGTTGTTTGTGCATGGATTAATTCATGAAAATTTGATGTATGAAAATGCACATGAACATTTCGATGAAATGCCTAACTTAATTGATGAAATGCACCATAGAGGACAACTCCACCTTTATGAGGACCATATCCAGGCATGACTCCACCAGAATTCTTGGCATACTTACAGTGGCCTGGGGACAGTCCAATTTTTCCAGGGGGATGTGAACCAACTGGACTTGACAGTAGTTTTGCAGCCGAATTCACATCAGGCTTGGGACCTTCAAGAGGAGGAGTTTCAGACTGAATTTGATAGAGTCATGAGGGGAGATTGACACACGACACTATTCCAACCTCCAGATCTCAATGAAATACGGTTTTTTTTGTTTTAATGCAGAACTTTTATTTTAGTAATATTATGCTTTAGTTGTTTTGGTTAGAATGTATAGTTTCACTTACTTTTTGCTTACTTTACTTTTTGTTAATATTGCACAGAGTACATACACAACTAAAATGAATTTTTTTTGAGGAATTATAAGAAAATCTTTCCTGAGGAAATTGGTTAAAGAGAAATCAAGTTTCAAAAAGGGGAAATTTTGGTTGAATCCATAGTTAAATGAGATTAGGATATTAGTGCTCGATAATTGGTTAAGATAATCAATTGTAACAACAAGTGATATACCAAGGAAAGAAACAAAAAACAAAACCAGTGTTTGTGAATCCTTAAACAGTTTGAGAGTTTCCACTGTTTGTTGTCAAGTTGATATTGCTTGAGTTTTCATTTCGATAACATCACACATAAAGCATGGAAATGATCAAGGCAGTTTTGTTGAATTTAAATAACTTCGTGTCGAACATCCAACCTAGGAATAATTATCCTTTTATGACAGCCCATTTGAGTCTAATTGTTTTGAATTATACACCTTAACCTTAACTTTAATTAATATCCCTCCCTTTGCACACTTTAGGGATAGAGAGCATAGGTGCATTTTATTCAACTTTAAAATGGGAATTGGTTGGTGGAATTGTACTTAGAAAAGAAAGGGGCTGAGTATTTTGTACTATAATTCACTCCTTAGTATTGTATAGAAATGTGTGTATATATATATATATATATATATATATATATATATTAAAAAAAAACAAAAACAAAAACAAGAACATGAAAAGGAAAGAAGCAAAAGAAGGAGTGAATAATGAATGAAAAAGAAACATTGGGTGTTGAGGTATGAGATGGGATGAATTGAGAGTAGAATTGGAAGTGGGTTTAAAGTGTAGTTATGCTCTCTTTTCTAAAGTTGTGTTTTTGTTATCTTGAAAAACCATAATTCTTGGAAACCCAGCCTCATTACAACCCTTGAAAGACCTTGAGATTCATGCTGATTGTGTGTGTGGTTTGATTGAAAATGACTGAAAATTTTAACTTGTTCAATTTCAGTGGAAAATGAGAGAAACACATCCTTGTAAGATTTAAAAGAGAATTTCCTTGGTTAGAAGCAATGGCTCTTACAATTGATTGTCTTGAAAATTTGTTGCACTTTTATCTTGCTTTTATTTGATAATTGGATTCACCATTTTGAATCTGTAGTTTGGAATGCAGAAGTTGTTTTGTAAGGACAATGAAATTGATTTCTCAAATAACCAATTTCAAAGTTTGAGTTTAGAAAAGTCGTTGGGATTTTATTACTATGCTTGAGGACAAGCAAGATGCTAGGTTGGGGAGAGTTGATAAGTGCAAAAAAGTAGTTAATTTTCATATGGAATTTGAGCACTTATGTTTTGAATTGAGTACATTTGTATATATTTTCCCCAATCTAAGAAAGATGAAATGTAATCACATGTTTCTGAGTTATTGAGTAAAACGAAATCATTTGATCCCTAGTTTGTATACATTTCAGGTAAACTAAGAGAGAAGAGCAAATTCTGCAACATTTCGCCCAAGCTAGAATGATTTCGCTTAAGCTAGATTTGTCCAGGAAGTCATTACCTTAAAAGTCATTCTCGCTTAAGCGATAATATTTTAGCTTAAGCGAGAATGATTATCTTCTACAAGAAGTTTCTTCTCGCTCAAGCGAGAATAATTTAGCTTAAGCAAGAATTCGGGCAGTTTATATACTCACGAAGCAGAAGTTATCCAAAGAGTTTTTCTTCCACTTCAGTTGTATGATCTTCTTCTTCATCTCTTAGAATGTTAATCACCACCATGAGTGGCTGATCTCTTCTCTTGGGATTGAATGTAATCGATTCGAACTCGGATGTAATCTGGTGATATTTATATATAGCATTTCTGTTTTTATTCAACATTGGTATTTTTGTTCTGCTCTTAATCCTTGTATATATATTGTTTGAGATAAAAATTTATCTATTTAATCGAAACTGTTCCTCGTGGGTTCGACACTCTTACTTAAAATATCATTATACTACTCGTTGACTATTGGTACGCTTGCCAAAAGTTTAACAGTTTCCTTTAAGCTTTTGTGCGAATGTAATGCATGAATAATTGCTAGAGAGACAAGACATTGTAAACTAGTGATTAGGAGTAGGCTTTCTTCACCAAGACATTAGGTTTAAGGTAATTTAGAAAGTGGCATTAACATTAATGAAGAAAGATGAATTCTTGAATACATGAGAGTGGATAGGATGAATTGGTAAACCCCAACAACATAATCATTCATATTATTCATCAACTATTTTTGCATTGTTCAAGTCCATTGATCAAAAACTTGCATTCATGTTTATTTTTCATAGTTCAACAACAATATTTTCGGTTACAAGTCTAAGATAATCAACAAATCACATAATTGTTTAGGTCGTGAGTCCTTTAGAAAACGATATTTGGTCTTACCATTTATTATTACTTGATACGATTTGGTTACACTTGCCGAGGGTTAACAACAATCTCCCCCTTTTTTTATGATGCACAACCATGATTAATAATCAACCATGTTGAACAACTCAATACAGATTATTAATCAATTACCAACCAACATAATTCTCCCCCTTTGGGCATTAGCAAAAAAGGTAAGCACAATGGTATTGATATACAGATAATCAAGCATATAGAGATGCATCAGATAATCATAAAACAAGTAATGATGCTCCCCCTGTCAAAGATAGTCAGATGAAATTAAGATATTCTCCCCCTTAAATGAAGACATGTGAAATATATCAATGGTATGCAATGCTCTCCTATCATTATGCATATTTCATTCTCAAAATACAGATGCACAATGCAGTAATCAGAATATGTCAAAGCATTTATCAGCATGTAATAACATTGTATCATATTAGATATATCATAGTAATAACATAGTGATACTGATTCAATCAAACAACACATTTTAATCTCTTATTATCTTAGATATTTTATGCAGCAGATAAGCATAGAGATATTAGAATAAACTATCAACATCAAACAAAACAAGATTTTAAGATATCAGATATTCCAGTTTTGGAATCTTTAAACTCCTGTTGATGTTTAATCGATTTGATCTCAGTCAGAGTCGATTTCTTGCTGTGGCATATTCCAGATTATCCAGTTCCATCCAATCAGCAAGTGATATTCCTGTAAAACCTTTGCAATTCTTTCCAGATCAAGCATTTTAGAATCAATGTTATATAGGAATTAATGTGTGAGTATGCAAATGTATGAAAGTAACAGTAATCAATAATTCATTCGCATACAAGCACATTGTAATCGATTTAATCAATTCAGTTTTTTTCAATTTACTGATGTCCTCTTTCAATTACAGATTTAATTAACACTGATTTCATTAATGTCAAACTTAAAATACAATCAAGTAAAGCCAAGACAAAAATGACATATAAAGCCATCTATTACAGAAGAACACAAGACAATACAGTTAACACATTAAATAAACTAAAACAATTAAAACAAACTAAAAGTTGTAATCACAGAACCCTTAATCTGTTTCAGATGACTCCACAATTTCATCAGTTGATTCTTCTGTTCATGTGGAGCTTTCCGCATAATTCTTGATAATTTCGTCCATTTTTTCATTCATTCTCATGAGTGATTTATTCATCATTCTAGTTCTCTTGGAGACTTTCTCAAACTTATTTACCATAATTTTTTCAAGTTCAGACTTGGAAGATAGTAAGATCTGTTCACTATTAGAAAGATCTGTTCACTATCAGAATCCGGTAATTCATCTTGATCATTGGTTGAATTTTGTACATCACTAAATCTCATTCCTAGAGCAGTTTTCTTTAATCCAATGCATGTTAGAGTTACTTTTCCAATTTGATTACTTCTGGAGCATGTGATCTTGGTTTCAACGGTAAGAACAATTTTACTAAGAGACAAAATTTTGCTTATGAACACACCATAAGGGAGATTACACCCGTTGTTGTTACCAACATCAATGATATGTTTCTTGAACACAACTATCGAGTTTGTTGGTATCTTGAACATTATTGCATTTAGCAGATATAGATCCTCTAATGTCAACTTATCATAATGAAACCTTCCGGGTAACAAAACCCAATCAATGATGTATGCAATGATTTTATCTTCTTTATCCAGCCACCTATGTAGAAATCTTTTTTTCTTTCTTGTACCTCCCTGGATACCTCATACAGTCTTTAAACATTTTTGTGTTCTTAGTCCACCTATTTTGTAGACAGTCGGGTAGGTGTGACATGTGTCCTTCACCCTTGAGTCCAGTAACTTGTAACCAAGTATCATTGTTGATAACAATGTCAATCCCTTTCACGCGTGAGTGGATGTTGCCATCAACTACTTTGATGTTGTTGTAAAATACTCCAACAAGTTCTGGATAACAGTCACCCTTCATCTGAACGAAGGTAGATAGACCTTGATGCTCAAGTTTTTCTGGAAAAATGAATTCTTCATTTTTGAACAGAGGTAACTCAATTGATTTGTGTGGAGCAACATCTGTTACATTTTTCCAACCCATGAACCTTTCTCTAGTAGTGTTGTCACTAATCCACCCTGAAGGACTTGCCTTTCTTTTGGATGGAGGAACTTTCCTGGTACGCGAAGATGAGGCGTCCATTTGCAGAAATAGTGGAATGTGCAGAGACACTTTGATACACATAAGGTTTGTGTGTCAAAACTATGAAACAGATACAGAGCATACAAACATATATGTAAGGGCGCGAACAGCAATGATTCCATCATGCCCAATTTAAATTTTTCAAATCATAAGAAAGTTCAAAACAGATATTATTAATCGATTTCATTAAAAACAAAGTCGACTTAATGCTTATAGAGTGTTACCAAAAACAGAGAAACACAATCACAGATTATAATCGACTCAGTTCATAACATAATCAATTAAAATTTGCATAACAATGTTTTCACAAAAAACAATCAATCTAACAACATATAGCAAACATGCATATAATAATCAATCATACAAATTCTTATAATGCATGAAAGAGTTTTGTTACAATTACCATAATCAGTGACTCAAGAATTTTTTATTTCATCATGGTAGTTAATCCTTGAGTTGAATACTACTTCAACAACTACTGCTCCTTTCCTGCACAATAGTTAAAAGGTTTTGACGCTGGTACCCATTTGAACTTGGGTCCTCTCTTGTTAGTAGTAGGAGGTTGTTCCTTAGGAACCCATTTGTATTTTTCCTTTGGAACACCAACATTTCTAAAATAGCAGTTTCTAACATTGTGACCAATTGTGTTGCAGTAAAAGCATGCATTAGTAGTAGGTTTACTCAGATCAATAAATTTCTTTGAGTTTAGCCTATTACTTTTAGCCTTATAACCAATACCTTGTCTGTGTGAATCATTTTTGTACTTCATAAATAGTCTCTCCCGCTTTCATTTTGAACAATTCATAATCTTGTACGAGAAAATTCTTTCTAGCACTTTTCACTTCATTTGTTCCTTCATATGTGACCTCAAGAACTTCCCACATTTCTTTAGCAGTTTTACATTGGGAAATCCTGAAAAATTCATCCATGGTTAGTGTAGAAGCAATAACATTTCTAGCCTTAACATCATATTGAGCTCTTCGGTTCTCATCTTGAGTCCATTCTGAAAAAAATTTCAAAATAACTTTTCCATTTAAAACATGAGTGGACTCATATGGACCGTTTAGAGTTGTATTCCAAACTCCTTTATCCACCGATTCAAGAAAGATTTGCATCCTTATTTTCCAAAAAGCATAATCTTCTTCAGCAAATAGTGGTGGTCTATTTGTCGAAGCACCTTCACCAAATGTCCGAGAATTGAAAGCCTCTCTTGTTAGTAGTAGAAGGTTGTTCCTTGGGAACCCATTTGTATTTTCCGTTTGGAAAACCAACATTTCTAAAATAGCAGTTTCTAACATTGTAACCAATTGCGTTGGAGTAAAAGCATGCATTAATAGTAGGTTTACTCAGTTCAATAAATTTCTTTGAGTTTATCCTATTACTTTTAGCCTTATAACCAATACCTTGTCTGTAGATAGCTCTTCCAGATGATCTTAACACAACATCAAGATTTTCTTTGCCTTGAGTAAATTTGGCTAGCATGCTGGTTAAGTAGTCAATTTTCTCAATGTGTACAGGACAGTTACCACATTCTTTCTCAATAACTTGTATTTCGGTCTTGATTCTCTTTGCATATTTCAAGGCTTCTTCAAGATCTTTTTTAAGCTTTTCATTATCTTGTACTACATTATCAATTCTGTATTCATAGTCTCTTCTCTTAGAGGATAATCGATTCACCTTATACTGAAGTCGCATGGCTTCTACATGTATCTCCTAAAATGCATCCAATAGCATGTGGTACTTGACCTCTATTGGTTCATTCTCAAATTCACGATCATTGTCATCATCAGATTGTACAAAGCCTGCCATGAAGCGTAAATTTGACTCCTCTTCAACACTATAATCATCATCACTTGAAGAGTCTCCATCATTGTTTTCCCAAACAATATAAGCTTTCTTTTGCTTCCTGTTCTTGTCCTAAGGATACTTGGTGAATTCTTTGTGCTTGTTCTTTAAGTCTGGAAGTCAGGCTTGATATGACCATCCTTTCCACATTCATAACATTGTATAGTGTTGCTTCTTGAGCTCTTCTTTACTCCTCTTGAAAAACATGCATTGTTAGTTGTAGATATTTTATTCTTCATGAATCTGTTCAATTTTCTCACCATCATATTCATCGTTTCCTTTTCTGGTACATTTGCATCTCATTCAGTTTCAGGTTCAAGATTCTTTGTAGCTTTCTTTCTTGTGTCCTTTAGAGCAATTGATTTCTTCTCTTCAATTTATTCTTCCTCCTTTAGCCTTCCAAGCTCCAATTCATGTTCTTTGAGTTTTCCAAATAACGTAGCCATGTTCATGTTGGTCAAGTCTCTTAATTCAGATATTGCAATGACTTTCGGCTGCCAGCTTCTGTTGAGGCTTTTCAGGATCTTTATGTTGATTTCTTCTTTATCAAACACTTTCTTGAGAGCCATGACGTGATTGACTATGTGTGTGAATCATTTTTGTACTTCATAGATAGTCTCTCCCGCTTTCATTTTGAACAACTCATACTCTTGTATGAGAAAATTCTTTCTGGCCCTTTTCACTTCATTCGTTCTTTCGTGTGTGACATCAAGAACTTCCCACATTTCTTTAGCAGTTTTACATTGGGAAATCTTGAAAAATTCATCCATGGTTAGTGCAGAAGCAATAAAATTTCTAGCCTTAATATCATATTGAGCTCTTCGGTTCTCATCTTGAGTCCACTGTAAAAAAATTTTCAAAACAACTTTTCCATTTAAAACATGAGTGGACTCATATGGACCATTTAGAGTTGCATTCCAAGAGGAGAGGTGAATTGGTGAAGTATAAAATTTAAAACTTTCAAAATCTTTTTCACCAAAAGAGATGCCTTTATACTTTTCTTGAAATGCAAGTTAAAAGATTTTCGATGCAGCGGAAATTTAATCAATGCATGTAAAGTATAATCGATGGAATGTAACCGAGTAAGGATAAGAAAGATCAAACACTGAGTTTTTATACTGGTTCAGCCAAGCCTACATCCAGTGTCCTTCCAACCACAGGAAGCCAATGCACTATAATGATCAAGGTTTTCACAACAAGGTTTTTATACAGACCTCACGTGAAAAATATAAAACACTTCTCTAACCCTCTAATCAAAATATAGGCAGTACACAAACAGACTAGCAACAAGAATCCCCTCACCTATAGTCCAACCCCTTTGAGGCATCCTCAAAGTCAAGAACGCAGCACGTCCTTCTTCCTGTAATCACAACAGGGAACTCAAACCAATCTTTAGCAGATTGTAGAACCTGATCTTGCAGTAGACACCCAAATGTGCAAATAGATCAAACTTTGAAAACTCAACAATTCTTGCTCTTCAAGAAATCACAATTAATTGATCATCATGGTCAAACTAGTTTCTTGAAGCTTTTTCTCTTTCTGTAAACTTTTCACTTTTCTACAAAAGAATATGAAAATGTTAGAATCACAAAAGTCTATACAAAAATCAAATTCGCATCAATATATACATGAACTCGTATTAGACGCAACATAACCAACTTTGTTACTAATGTAGTCGAATACACCAATTCAGTTATAACAGATAGTAGCAGTCAAAGCAATTAATTGAATTCACAATTAATGCAGTCGAATAACATTTAATGCTTGGTCAAGACATTTAAAAATATAGTCATTGTAACGATTATATCAAGGATTTCAAAACAGTAACAAACTTAATTGAATATGTATCGCATGCAATCGATTATGCAACAGTGCTAAGCAAAGTTTTGAAAGCTTTTCTCTTTGAAAAACTCTTACAGTACACTTGAAAAAGTTTGTACAAATACACGAGTTTTAATCGATTCACCCCATAATGTAATCGATTTCAAACTGTTGTTTTGCCACACATTCAAAGTTCAACAATAGTGCTTGTGGTTTTTCTATCCAAAAACATGTGTCATGCATTCATGTAAAATCACACATATAACACAGTGAAATGCAATGAACAACATAACAACAACACAATCATGTTCTCATATACGCATATAATATGTAAGCATATAACATGTAACACATAAAACACAAGTGTTATTAATTATATGTTGTCATCATCAAAAACTCAGATATTACTAAGATTATGCGTTCAGCTAAACTAGTGCGCTCCCTATCAACAATCTCAACAGTTTGTATTCCTGATAATGCCTGTGAATATTGCTTAACAGGAAAGCAAATCCGAAGGCCATTCCAATCATAAGTGCAAATGTGATCCAAAGAATTCCTAGAAGTGGTGCATTCGGACATCTATGGACCGTTCGGTGTTCCCTCATTAGCTGGAAACAAATACTTTCTTATATTTATTGATGAATGCAGTAGAATGTTATGGGTATACATCATCAAGATGAAGCATGAAGCCTTAGAAGTGTTCAAGAAATTTAAAGCCTGTGTGGAAAGAGAAAGTGGAAAGCATGTAAAAATCCTCAGAACTGATGGAGGAGGAGAATACACTTCTCATGATTTTGAAGAATATTGTCAGAATAGTGGAATCATACATGAGGTGACAGCACCGTACACACCCCAACATAATGGACTAGCAGTAAGGAGAAACCGAACGGTGATGAACATGGCCAAGTGTCCCATAAAGGAGAAGAGCATGCCACAAAACTTCTTGGCAATGGTCGTCTCGATAGTTGTTCATATCCTCAATAGGTGTCCGACCAGACGACTTGAAGGCAAGGTATCACTGGAAGTGTGGTCAGGTAATAAACCTTCGGTTCATTATTTTAAAGTGTTTGGTTCTCTTGCATTTAATCATGTTGTAGATCAAAAACGATCGAAATTGCAAGATAAAGGGGAAGTTATGATCTTTGTTGGATATCGCCCAACTGGCGCATACAAGCTCTACAATCCAATCAAAGAAAAGATCGTGCCGAGCATAGATGTGATTATACTTGAGGATGAAAGATGGACTGGAATCACAAACAGACCAGCCTGAAGAAGCCAGCTGGAGACTTGTGATCGAACGACATGAAGACTTGCTGACCGAGTGGTGTTCTGAACCGAATAGTAGAGATCTTCTACACCGATCAGCAGAAGGGCACGGGAGTTTTAATGAGTCAGCAACAACTCAGAGGCCACGTAGGAAAATTGTAATGCCACCAAGATACATAGATTATGAGATATATTTTGATACAGGAATTAATGATGAGGGAGATCTTATTCGCATAGCATTGATGGCCGAGGCAGAACCAGCAAACAAGGATGAGGCTCTATGACAACCGGTTTGGAAGAATGCTATGATAGAAGAGCTCAGATCCATAAAAAAGAATGAAACGTGGAAATTGGTTGATCTTCTAGCTGGAAAGCACTACATTGGGGTAAAGTGGATTTTCAAAAGGAAGTTGAATCCGAACGGCACAATTTCGAAACACAAGGGAGGCTTGTGGCTAAAGGGTTTCTTCAAAAACGAGGAGTGGACTTTGATTAGGTCTTTGCACCAGTTGCAAGGTTGGAGACCGTTCGGTTAGTGGTAGCATTGGCCTGCGCAAGGGAATGACCATTGTTTCAACTTGATGTCAAATCAGCTTTCTTACACGGACCTCTGAGAAGGAGGTTTATGTTCAGCAGCCCCTAGGTTTTAATAAAACATGCGAGGAGCATAAAGTGTATAGACTCTGGAAAGCACTATACGGATTGAGACAAGCACCGAGAGTGTGGAACAAGAGAATTGATGCCTTCTTCATCAAACAAAATTTCAAGAGATGTGTTGTCGAGCATGGATTGTATGTGAAAGGTAGTCCAGGTAAAGAAATAATTTGTTTGTATGTAGATGATCTATTAATAACAGGATCAAACTTGGAAGATATAGATGAGTTCAAGAGGTTAATGGAAGCTGAGTTCGAGATGACCGACCTTGTAAAGTTAAAATATTTCCTAGGAATGGAGGTTACTCAAACTACTACCGATCTTGTGATGCACCAGCAGAAGTATGTGAGAGAGCTTCTCGAACGGTTTAAAATGACTTCATGCAACTCAGTTAAAAGTCCTTTGGAGGTCAACGTCAAGTTAAGGAAAGATGAGACCGAAGAGGAGGTAAATGAGACAACATATATGCAGATAGTTGGATCACTGTGGTTTTTGTGCAACAACAGACGCAATTTGATGTTCAGCGTTGGACTGATCAGCAGGTTCATGAGCCAACCAAGGAAGAGCCACATGCTTGCTGCCAAACGGATACGTCTGATTGTGGAATTCTGTTTCAAGCTGGAAGACGTAAAGATGAATTGAAGCTCATAGGCTACGGTGACTTAGACTATGGGGGAGATCAAGTGGAAAGGAAGAGTACGTTGGGGTACATATTCTTCATAAATGAAACAACTATCTCATGGTGTTCCAAAAAGCAGTCAGTCGTTGTCTTGTCAAGTTGTCAAGTTGAATACATAGTTGGATGTTATGCCGCATGCCAAGGAGTTTGGCTTATGGAACTCATGAGAGAACTAAAGTTACTCAGAGAGAGGCCAATACAACTGAGAATGGATAATACATCTGCCATAAATTTAGTAAGAAATCTTGGAAGTCATGGTAGGAATAAACACGTAGAAACATGATGAACAAAGAAAAAATTGAGTTAGTCTACTGCAAGACTGAACGACAGTGGACGAATATCTTCACAAAACCACTAAAAATTAACATATTTGAGCACTTGAAAAAAGTTATGTCTTTGAAAAAGGGAGAGTATTAGAAAAGCTTACATGTGTCACATTTCAAAATTTAGTTTTTTCAGATAATTCTGTTATAGTTTAATGTAAATACATCACATACTCCAGTGTGAAAAACGAGGCTTGTCAACACATTCTAATACAATTTATTTTCAATTTTCACTGTTGAGTTTTTCTTTCGCTTGCCGGTTGGTCACCTCGTGCTCCGTTCACACGTTTGGCCTTTGCCGCTCTGACACGGGCCGCTGCTCGTTCAACCATCTTTTTCTTGCTTTCCTAACAAGCTGCCTGTGTGTTGCGTGTTCTGTAAGAGAGATAAATAAGATATGACAGAAAAGAATATTATACATGCACACTAACAAGATAAAAATATCTTTGACTAAAAATATCTTTGACAACTTTTTTATTTTTTAAAATATTAAAAATTTTTTAGTTACGTGATAAGTTAAGCATTTTAAAAAATTTTAGAATCAAGGAACTGGAGGTGGAGGAAACCCTCTTTGGAACATAAAGACCGAAAGACCAAATAAATTGAATCCTTGTCAAACTAAATTCAAGGGTACCATCGTAATTACAAATGAACACGTACATGACGAAAATACAAAACCAATGGACGCGTGTCAGGAAATGGGAATGGTTAAAAGGATTGGAATGCGAACATTGCAGAAACAATTATTACTTTCCATCACCATGTGACCATTGCTGAAACAATTATTAGTTTGCATTATTAGTTTGCTTTGGGATGCAAGCACAATAATTGAAAATAAAGACAAACACACCAACCTATGCAGAGCGGTGATCTTTTTAATATAGTTTTTAATTATTTTTATTTTTAATGAAAACATAATAATTTTTTATTTTTTTACAAAATAAAAAAAATTTAAAAATTACAAACTAACACGTAACACCTCTTTAAAAATATTAATATACTATTAAAAAAACATAATTACATAAATTTTTCCAAATTAAAAACTAAATCAAACAAAATAAAAATAAAAAAAAATTGATTTACAATCTCATTACAAAAATGACGTGAATAAATATATTTAATCTAATTAAATATTTTTCTTCAACACATAATTGTTTACAATAATTTTACTTTTAAGATAATAATTTTAATTATATTAATTTTATCAGTGATAAATAACTAAATATCTGTTTGATTTTAACAATTAAGAAAAATATCCATTAAAATGACTACTTCACGAAAACATTCACCTTACACTTATTTTTAATAAGATATCATATTATAATAAAATAATAATTATATTAATGTAAAGTGAAAAAAAGGTAATATGATAGTAATAATTATCACGTATATATTAATTAGAAATTTTAATGTTAATATCTAATTAAAATTATTACTTTAAAATTGTAATTTTCTTTATTATATTATAAATAAAATATACTAATCCTTCTTGTATATAATATTATAGTGAAGTGGGTGCAAAACCAGTAGTATATCCATGGCGGATAAGGAACTGCACATTGTTGTGTTTCCATGGCTAGCCTTTGGACACAATGTTCCATTTTTGGAGCTTGCAAAGCTCATAGCTCAAAAGGGTCACAAAATTTCTTTCATTTCCACACCTAAAAACATCCATCGCCTCCCAAAACTTCCTGAAAATCTGAAACCTTTGTTGCATCTGATAGAATTCCCACTCCCCCACGTTGAAGAACTCCCTGAAAATGCAGAGAACACGCTGGACACTCCTCCGCACTTGGTTCCATACCTCTTCAAGGCTTACGATGGTCTTGAAGAACCTTTGACTGAATTTCTGGAGAAGAGCACCCCAGATTGGGTCATATGCGACTTTGCACCACACTGGCTGCCCCCACTGTCTTCCAAGCTGGGTATCCCATGCATATTTTTTTCTAGTTTTGCTGCATGTGCTTCGTCTTTTGGTTTGGAGTTGTTTAAGGGAAAGAAGAGTATGGAATCTGGGGAAGCCAATCTTTTGCGTAATGCGCATAAGAGGACGCAAGTGGGTCAGAGTTCTCCGCCTAAGGAAGTGAATCGGTTCTTAGAAACCCTGAAAGGTGTTCAAGTTTTCGCTACAAGAAGCTGCATGGAGATTGAAGGCGAGTTTGTGAAATCGCTTGAAAGTTTATCTGGGAAGTTGGTAATTCCAACTGGGTTGCTTCCAGCTTCGCCAGAAGACAGCAATGACCACAACTGGCACACCATTCTTAATTGGTTAGATAAATGGGAAAAGGGGTCAGTGATCTATGTAGCATTTGGAACTGAGGTCAAGCTGAGTGATGAAGACTTCACTGAAATTGATGTGGGATTGGAATTGTCTGGTTTTCCTTTTTTTTGGGCTGTGAAGAATCGAAACATCTCAGGTGGTAGTGTTGAGTCACATGATTGGATTGAGAATGAGTCAAAAAGGGGAATGATTTGGGGAACATGGGCACCTCAGTCAAGGATTTTAGCACACAAATCTGTTGGAGCATTCCTCACTCACTGTGGTTGGAACTCAGTGATAGAGGGTCTCCAAGTTGGGTGTCCACTTGTAATGTTGCCCTTCCAATATGATCAATGGTCAATTGCTAAGTTTATGGAGGAGAAGAAGGTAGGTGTTAAAGTACACAGAAATGAGCATGATTCCAAGTTCACTAGGGATTCAGTGGCCAAGGCACTGACATCAGTGATGACGGAAGAGGAAGGGAAATATCTTAGAAAAGAAGCACAAGAGATGAGTAAAATAGTTGGGGACAAACAACTGCAACTAAAATATGTGAATGAGTTTGTTGATTACATGAAAAACAATAGGTCTGGCTGTAATTAGTATAATGGCAAGTTAGACTTTGATTTCTCTTAGAGTTTGCCAATCTAGGAGCAACTCAGTCCAACCTAGAAGTGTACCAAGGAGCCTACCTATCTTTACAATGCTTTTTCTATCTTAGTTATGTCTGCGTTTTTTCTTAAATTAGTCAGATTTCCCTTCAAGAATATGCTGCCAAGAAATAATGTCTGCAAAATGAGGAATGTTGGTTTGTCAGAAAGACGCTAAGAAGAAGCAATAAAAATTAGTTTGAGTTTTGTGTTTGGAATGAGTATTAGTTGTAGAATTTTCTGAATGACATATATTGTTTTGATTGTGTAGTTTGTAGTTCTGTACATTTTCACAAATCTGATATGTTTATATCTAGTCAATGAATTTAGACACTCTAGAGAACTACCTAGTATTATCAATATAGTTGTTCCATGTTTAGAAACATAGTTCTTTTATTTTTTTGTAACTTAATCTAGAATAAGTAACTACAAAGACTATGTAGAATTAAGAAAAGCCGTCTTAATCTCCTATAATACATGGTGAAGATGAACTTCTTTTTCATCAGTTAAATCTCCGTCTCCTAATGTCTAACAAGAGATAGAGACTCTATTATAGAAGCATTGGAACAGAGCATTGGATTGTCAATAAAAGCATTGGAATATAGCATAGATTTTTCCTCAGAGAGACAAATTCCATCTTGATCATCCCTCGTATGCAGAAATAGGTAGAGGGTCAGAGGATTTGCATTTTGTCCATCATAGTAGTTTAAACTTTCTTTGTAATAACTTTGAGGGATTAAAGTTGTGATAAGTGTTGTGTCTGAAGTTGAGGAGCTGCCAGAGTAGTGGGAGGAAAACAAGGCAGTGCCATGTGATGTTGCAATTGCAACTTCCTTTGTGCAATGTTTCTCCTCAAAACTTGTATGTCTTTGAAACTGAGTCCACCCACTTAAGCCCTTTTCTGTTATATCCAGTGTAGCAGAATGTTGAAAAATATAGAGATAGAAAAAGTTGACAGTGAAAACAACTTAGAACAAGAAAGAGAGTAGGACAAATGGGAGCAGAGAATTCAAAATTTACATTCAATTGACAAGTCCAAGAAAATGTGAAATGATCTAAGGATAGAAATCCCAAATAGAAAGTTTAAAGTAGGTTTTGAATCTTTCCTCTTTTTTTGCTCTTCCAATATACAAAAGTGTTGTCTTTTATTTATTTATTGTGTCCAAACCGAGTAAATTCTCTATTTTGGCTTGACCATTTGTTTGTCCATATGAACATAACTAGCCCCTGTTATGGAAGTGGATCTTCCCTTCTTCGTACCTTTAACTCGACACCTCCGTATTCAATGTCAAATCTGTACCCAAAGAATCATAATAAATCATCTCCCTCCCTCCCTCTCATAATTAATACTTTGCATAATTAATATTTGACATAGAAGTATTTAATAAATTATAGTTATTCATATAAGCTCACAAGAGTGATCCAATGTCGGATCAAGTTTGTATGACTTCGTAATTTACCGTATCAAACTAACATGACTTGTTTTTTTATAACTTTTTTCAAACCATTATTTTAATGATTTTTTAAAAGTTATGATCTAACAATCTAACATTTAAACTACGCATTTTTAGGCATGTACTAAGTAAGTGTAGCCGTAGATAATAGACAGTGAATTTTTTAGTATAGCAATATTTTTAAAGTTGTTGCTTAAAATCCTCATAATAGGAGGCAATTTCCATATTGAGTTTAGACTAGACTTATATAAATGTTGCATTTTAACTTTTTATTAAAATGTAGTTGTATTAGATTTTTTCTTTAATTTTACATAGATTGTTTGTATAAATTGAAAAACTTGTATATGTCTTCAAATTACAATATTACATAATTAGACACCACACTGTATTAATAACACTTCAAACAATATTTATACGTAAAATATCCATAATTGAAATCATAATAAATGTCATTAATACGTGTATTCCAATGTTAGAGTTCAAATTACATGATTAAAAATTATAATATATCTAAAATTGTTTCTTTACTACATAAAAACATTTCACTATTCTATAAAATTATTCTTATTGTCTTTATGGACTTTATTATCTCCATGTTCTTTAAGCTACCAACAACACGCTTCACCCTACACCTCCAACCCTTAACCCCAATTTTCTTAAATACCCTTTAATTAATAGAGGTGGTTATATGAGAATTTTTGTGTGTGCATTAAGTGAAGCCTTCAAATCATTGAATATAATGTTTTGAAGACATGTACCCTATTTCACCTATGTTAAGTGTTTGTACACTATGTATCTCATTTTCTTTATCGTTTTTTATTGAGTCTTCTCCTTATTCTTTCGTTGAGTTTTGAGAGATTGTTAGAGCATTTCGTTGAGTATTGAGGTTGTTCAAGGTAACTTGGCAGCTTGGAAGTATTGGAGGCAGCTTGGACGTGAAGGTTCAAGGTAGCTACAAGCGGTGACAGATTAGACACTGGAGCGTTTTTAAAGATTCTCCTTCCAGATATATGATTTTATATTATCGAATTTGTATATGCTACATCAAATGTCCATATTAGAAGAAAAATAAAACTTCAAAAAACATTACAATACAGATTGGATGTCAACATTTGATGTTGTGATTTTTGGATATCAAAACACGATAAAGAGAATCTGATGTTGAAAACCGGTGTTCTTTTTTTCAATTTTCCATTTCCAATACATTATTACTGTGTTGAATGAAATCCAATGCTGCTTTACGTTAATTAACTTTGCCTTTTGTTTCCCTAATCCAATTGGTTTTTTTCTTTGCACGATCCCAATTGATATTCTAGTAACATTGATTATTATGTTTATTATTCATTTATCAGCCTTATTAGTATTTATAAATTAGCATTAATTTTTATTTCTTGATTTTGATTTGTGGTTTTGCTGGAAACGTGTAATATTAAAAGAATTAGATTTATAACAAATGAAATGAACTCAACATTTATGTTAATTTAATTTTTATAATTATTTAATTTTGTTAATATAAAAAATGTATTTTAAGTGTTTAGTTTTTGTAATATTAAAATATATTTTTATAATTATTTAATTTATTTTTAAGTTTATTAGATTATTTATAAATGTTGTATTTATTGTATTAGTTTATGATTTTTTAATTTTATTATAAATGTTTAATTTATTCTATTAGTATTTGAATTTTTCTATAGAGTAAATGGTATGATTTTTTTTTAAATTTTTTTTAAAAAAATTGGTATTTAAAATTCATATGAAAATTTGAAATAATTTCTTATGTAGTTTTAGGTCATATTATTTTGTTCTTTGTTTTCATTTTATTAGATTATTTATAAATGTATAAATTATTATATTAGTTTATGATTTTATAGTTTAATTATAATTGTTGAATTTATTGTATTAGTTTTTTATTTTGTTTTTTAATGATGTAAACACTTATTTTCTGTTTTATATTTTAAATTTATTACATTATTTTATTTATCTAAATGTTTAATTTATTCTATTAATTTTTTATTTTCTTAAAAAAATATTATAAAATAAATTGTATGACTTTTTTTAATTTATTAAAATAAAATTGGTATGTAAAATTGATATGAAAATTTTAAATGATTTTCTCGGTAGTTTTAAAAACATATTAAATTAAGAAAAATATTAAATTCTATAAAATTATAAAAATATTTTAAATGAATATTAAATAATTAAAACAATTAATTTTAATTCAAAATAAATTTAATTAATTAAAATATTTATATAATTATAAAATTCTAACATTTCATTAAAAAAAGTAACAAAATATCTTAAAATTATAAAAAAATAAAAAGCTATAACTCAATGTAATTAAAATAAAAATGAAAAAAATAGAAAACAAAAAAAATTGAAAACAACAAAATTTAATCAAAATATAAATTATTAATTAATTAAAATAAATATATGTATTGTAACATCTCATTTTTAATAGTAAAATACTACTAAAATGAAATATTACATATAAGATAATGAAACCACTCTATAAAAAAAAACCTACAAATGACAAGGTCTACATTTGTAGAATCATCTGACTTCCCAATTTATTCATCTCACCTCCTATAGGAACAAGTGGGAAAGACTGTATCCCTAAGCTCACACCATTCAGGTGATTATCACAAAGAGAAACAACACACAACATACAACACAGAAGCACGAGTAAGCTAGATATCAAAGGAATCATATCACATTTATAACATAGCATACATAAATCATTTATATCACATACATCAACCCAAACATCTTAACATGCAAAGACCTAGATTGACTATCAAAATTTAGTATGAATGTCGAGCTGTGACAGGTCGTGCACTTGTGGTGGCCTCTACTGCTTTGCAAAGCCATTGCCAACAAGTTTCACCCTACCACGCTCACAAGGTTAGTTTGTTCCAGGCCTTGAACCATACTGGAAGCCCTCAAGACTAAGACTTCCTTCTACTCCTCATCATATGTGTCAATCCTCTATACTTGAGAATGAAAAACCATTGGAGTTTAAGATAATCCCCAAGACTGAGCTCCCTGCATTTATACTAATGATACTTGAATCTCACCAAGAGATTCCACTTTGAAACTTACTTACACAACTTTGAACACCTTTGGAACCATGTACATATGCCACTTTACTTTCACATTGAATACCAACATATATCATCTTTAATCATACATCAAATACATGCATAACTTCAAGAATAAACCTTCATGAATACTATAAAGATTTCTACACCATCCTCAAAGTCAAATCATAGCTTAAAGTTATCATAAAACAAAGAAATATTCAAAACAGATTCTGGACTAGTCGCTTAGCGCACCAAAGCTGTGCAAAAGCATATACAGTGGGTTTTGCTCACTCAACTCTCGCTCAGTGGGGAGTTCGCTTAGCTAGAAGTGTTCTACTCGCTCAACGGACACGAACTCGCTGTGCGAAAACAAAACAGTGGGTTCTACTCACTCACCTCTAGCTTAGCGGAGAGTTCGCTCAGCTAGAAGTGTTCTGCTCGCTCAGTGGGGAGTTCACTCAATGAGACTACATAATTCTGCAGTACTAAAACTGCAAAATTTGCATTACTCAACCCCTCAAAACCTAATTTATGCATCTTTCCCAACTTCTAGCACTCGTAGATTGTATTAAACACTCAAATGGACCTAAACAAGACCTAAACAAATGTATCTAAACAAACCTAAACCCATTTTAAAGTGATTGATCACAAGATTCCAATCCAAAATTAACTAAAACCTCACTTTATAGACCTAAATTGAATTCTACCATTTATAGCTTATTTTTAAACAACTTAGGGACTTCAACAAGTCCCAGATGAGATGACTTACTAACACTCTCTAAAATGACCATTTAAGCACATAACCCACAATTCAATTTCTCATTATTCCAAATCCCCAAAAACTAGTTCTAAACTAAGTTAAACTATACCTATCCACCACTAAACACTCTTACATCATATTTCCTTCATTTTAATGCTTAGCCAAATCACAAAACATCTAATAACAGACCCAACTGCCTCAAACCACTTTACCATCCTTCTCTCACCATTTCACTACCTAAGAGCTCCTTTTTCTTTCAAAACACTACTAAACTTCAATTATAAACTTCACTTTCACTATAGTTCAGATTTCAATCCTTAATATAGTACCTAAACAATGGTTCACTCTAGAAAGCCTCTGTTTCTCAAACTCACTCATGCAAGCCCCTCCTCTTAGACTTAAAAACTCAAAGATGTAACCATTTCTCATCACAACCACCTTGAATTTAGTTTCTAATACATCACAACTTCATCAACCACATTCACAATAGTATAACATATCAAGAGCACACAATTACAACTACATTCAACATCATACCATCCAAATTAACAATTAAACACACTTATAAAACACCCAATCATAGTAAATTCTTCAAAATCAACAACAATTCATAGATATACCAAATTATTAATATAACCATACTAAAGCAAGAATTCTAGCTTCCTTTACCTCTCAAAGAAACTGTCCAACTCTAAAAACGCTCCGCCGATTACTTGAACCGCAAGGAATACCTAGACGAACCTACGAGACACCAAATTGAAAACGGTCAAAGTCCTTAGAACTCTAGATCAATCAAGAACGAGTAAGAGAGGCATGATTACACATCCAACAATATTAAATTCCTCTAAAATAGATTTAGGAACGAAAGGGAAAAAGAGAGTCGAAACTTACTCGCTCTATTGAAGAAACTGATCAGGTAGAAACGTAGACCTCGTTGCTGTGGTCGATTAGGTACCTCCTGATCGTCAAAGAGATAATTGAGGAGTTAAAACTCTAAGAGAGAAGGTAGAGAACTTTAGAAAAGTGGTTTCTAGAGAGATGGTACGTTTTAAAATAATGAAACTCGTTTATAACAAAATTATTTATAATAAAACCGTTTAATATGAAAATAATCAAGTCTCACTATTTTAAAAGGTTTAATAGTCTTTTTTATCCCCAATTTTACTGAATAATGTTAATTCAACCCTTGTTTTAAAAGTGTATGAAATTGGACCTCACTTAGTAAATTTTGCATCAACATCGTCTATTCCGTTAAATACGCACAAACGACGTTAACATCTTTTTTTCCTCCTCTGCTATTCTGCTGTGTTGTTAGTGCTATCTTTTCCTTTTCTGCTTGTAATAGAAAAAAAGTGTGAGAGAGAAAATAATTATGAAAGGGTCATCCTCCTTTTTAAATAAAAAAAGTATCTTTATTTTGTCAAACAAATATCAATTCCGCGAATAAAATTGCTCACAAAACGACAGTAGCTTATCTATTTCAAAGTCCATTACTATAGTTAGTAGTCAGTCGTAAAATAACACCTCAAGAATATTTTCTCTCTCACACTTTTTTTGGTACTACAAAAGAAAGAAGAAAAGATAACACTGACAAAAAGAAGAAAAAGGTCTGTTGTGTTGCAGAAGAGGAGAGGAGGGAGAAAAAAAGTTAACGCCATTGTATATTTAATGGAAGGAACAACGTTGACACAAAATTTACTAAATGAGGACCAATTTCACACACTTTTAAAACGAGGGACTGAATTGATATTATTCAGCAAAACTAGGGACAAAAAAGGCTATTAAACCATTTAAAACTACCACCACTTCTAAAAATATCATTTTTTGAGGTTTTACATGTATCAAGTAATAAAATTTATTAACAATAAAAAAATTATAATGACATAAAATTTAAAAAGTGAACCTGGATGTAGAGAAAAATCGAAACTATATTTAAAGAAATTAAAGAAAGCAAAAAAAAGAGAGAAATTGAGATAGGAAAGAGAAACAACAGTTTCTGAAGAAGAAGAAAATTGTTAAAAAATCTGCTAAAAGATTATTTTCCTTTTATTAAAATATAATAATATTTTAATTACTTTTAATTAAGAGTAGAATTGTGTTTTTTTGAAATATTTGGAGGTGGATGCTTGAAAGTGCAGGGTTACCTCCAAAATATATGTAAAAAAAATTGAACACATTATACATTAATTAAGTCAAAGATTAAATATCACTAATTTGGAGAATAAATATCAGGTTTAATATAATATTATTTAATGTCTCTGACCAACACTAGTACAATAAAGAGAAAAGACACTGATTATTTATGTTTATAGGCATCGGTTCTACAACCGAGGCATATGTGAGGGAGGTAAAAAGGTTAAGCTTTATGCTTCGGTTATAGACCGAGATAAAACGAGATAAGAATATGCCTTGGTTCTTAGATAACCGAGGCAATAGCGTGTTGACTTTAGACGCGGTTCATTCTGTCATGCCAAACAGACCCAAGATTTCCTAATTTCAGCTCAAGAATCTAAAACAAACAAGAAAACCATAACAGGAATCAAACAAGACACAATATTACAACAACCAATATCAAAATTTTTTCTAGAGAAACAACAAACATCACAAGCTTCTTCGAGGAACAACATACATATAAACAACCAGTGTCAAAATTATAACCCACAAAACCAAAGTGATAATAGCAACAACTAATGAGAAGAAACTCAGAAGCAGAGATGAAGCAGCACCTCCCACCATAAACATGCCACAAGTGATGATTGAAATAAGGCCTTTATTGTGCGTTTGGAGTATTGTGCCAACAATGACCAAGAAGGAATATAGAACACCGATCCAAACCAGAAGCATCATCTCCTTGTGATGTTTGATGGACATGTCAAGTTATGTTGCTGCAATAAGGGAAAACAACGGTCCCTACTCAATCAGGAACACAGCGTCATCCATATCTAAAGCCAGAGAAGCAAAATGCGTGTCACACAACAAAGGGCATACCCAAATCTTGGTGGCCAAATCTTGATTGTAAGCAATACCAAGGCCTTCCCCACCATGGACGATCCATGGTACGTTGCAGAAGATCCTCGAAATTTACTAGTTGTAGAAGATTGTGACTTCCGGCGCCACACTTGCCTCCCTCATCCAGCGCTTCTCCACTTCCCCCTCCGCCATCCACGACCTCCTCTTCGGCCACGTCACCCACCTTCCCACCACACCCTTCGACGACTCTTCCTCCACCGTTCCCACCCTCCTCGCCACCGTCACTAACTTTCTCTGCTCCCCCTCCTTCCATGAATCCTCCGTGCTCGAGTGGTTCTTCGCTCGTCACAGATCTGCCCTCCGCCCCTCCATGCGCACAGATCTGCCCTCCGTCACCTCCCTCTGTCGCCTCCTTCTAGCTTCCCCTCCCTTCGACAACGCGCCCTTCTCGCACGCGCACACGCACAAGTACCGTGCCTTCCAGTTCCACACCGAGGCCTAGTGGTTCGAGCCTCGTTCCCTCAACATCGTCAACATCGACCCTACCTTTCGCAACCATTATAGTGTTTTCAGCCCGACCTCCAACCTCCCCGCACTCGACTGCAGGCTTCGTGGGTCCTCGATGGATGAAGCTGGCGACAAGAGGCTCACTCGGATGTTTCAGGCCGCCAATGACCAAAGGGAGCTTGACGGGTGCGTTGAGGGGTTTGAGGTTCGATAATTGAGCAGAATGGTCGGGTCTGATGTTAGGAGCACCAAGGGTTTGGAGGAGTTGTATAAGAAAATGCTGATTAAGATTCAGAATTTTACTAGCTTAGTATGCCTCGGTTAGAAGGCAATAGACTTTAATGGAGAGGGCTTTAATGCTTCGGTTTCGTAAATAACCGAGTCAGTAGAGAGGATAGACTTCGGTTTTCATTGAACCGAGACGTATAAGTTTGTCTTAATTACAAAAATGTCACCGCATTTTAATATGCTTCGGTTTTGTGAAAACTGAGGCCTATTAAGCGCGTTAAAACACTATTTTTTTACTAGTGCAAACTTGAGAATAGTGAAAATCCCATTAGCTTTTATCATATTTGGAGACGACCACTACATTACTATTTAAGATAAACAATTATCTCTGGCAAAGCCAAATATGATAAGATCATCAAAGGTGCTTCAATCTTCACATTAAAAAACAAACAAGTACATGGAAGGCCCCAAAAAAAATTATACTATAACTTATAACACTTATAAAGAGGGAAACAATAAGCTGCCAACCAACGAATTGGTTTAGTTATAGTAATGAAATAAGAGAAAATTAAAAAATACAACTGAAAATTAAAAATTAGTTATAGAACATTGAAAAAAAATACTAAATTAAAAAATTACCACTAGTGGAAAAATACCTTTCCATGACAGACCTATTATGACGGATAAAAACTATTAATCATAATAGGTTGACTCGTAATAAAAGTAAAATATATTATGACGTAGTTTTGTACATCAATTATAATATGAAACGCGATGACAAACTTGTAAATAAGTTTAAAACATATTATTACGTTGTTTTGTTTATCAGTCATAATATGAAATACGGTGACAAACTTGTAAATAAGTTCAAAACTTATTATTATGTAGATATAGACACCTGTCATAACATGTGTAAATTTTTTGATGTATTATGACTGAGTTTTAGAAATCAATCATAATATATCTCTCTCTCATTTTCACATTTTCCTCTCACTCTCGTTCCTCTCTTCCTCTTTAAATCGCGCATTCCTCATCTACAATTAGTTGCCGCACCGAACTCCTCCAAGAACTTTAGCCATATACGTGTATAGGTTTTTGAGGTGGAAATCTGTAGTATTTGAATTGATAAGAATTCACATAACAATTTTTATGAATATTACAATCAGATGCTTTTTACTTTATCGTGTCTGACTCCATGCACTTTTGTGCTGCTTGGCTGAGAAAGAGCAAGCCTCAAGTATTGTTAATTATGCTCAAATACTTTAGTATAAATGGGGAGACTTATCATTGTGTTGGTTTCTCTATTTTTGCAGAGTCAAGATTGCATCTTGTTTTAAGGCTTCGTGTGGTGGTATTATTGAGCCATCTTTGATGGCATTGGCCAGGAATTATAACCATAATAAGATGATCTGCCACAAGTAAATCGTGGTATTGGATCTTATTTTGAAATATTGTTCTTAATTTCAAATATGTTCTTGTGTGAAGTATAGTCAAAGCACAAAAAAACTTTTTATATTGTTTAAGAAAGTCACGTGAAACTCAATATTGCAAGCCTAATTTGTCTGCAAGCAGTGTACTGGTTTCAGATATAAATGTTGAATGTTGTGCTTGTCTACATTGGATGTTTGTATGAAAAATGTATGGCAACATCAGGATGCTGTTTTCTCTTAGCTACATATATCTGGAAATCCCTGTGCATCAGAGGGCAGCAGTCTTATCCATATGCTATATAAGGGAATAAAATGAAACCCAAAAGTAACTTAAAGCGACTAGCTAGATGAGGTTGCAATTTTGTTGAGATTTAGGGGTCCGGTTTTTTGTTAGTTTCTACTGATGATTGGTGTTTAAGTGATACGGGTGGTATTATTAGTTTATGGTTAAAATTAGTATGAGTGGGGCAAGTGTTTACAACTCGTGTACTTATTTTTATGATTTGTTAGAGTTTTGAAACTATAATCCAAACTTTCAAACTTGAGGTTTCATCGCAGGGTTTTCTTTAATACATGAATTCTATATGTTATCTGTCGTTGACCAACTATCCCAAATGCTGTTAGGTTTTCAAAGGTACATGGTTGGTGTAACTTCTCATCTAATTAGATTCATTTTCAAGTTGAATTGATCAGTATGCATGGATTTTAAAATTTTGGCCGAACATATTTGAAAATGTTGTATGTCATTATCTACAGATCTTTTGGTGATGTTGATGGGTCTGAGATCTCGGGTTGCTCCATTAAAAGGTTAGTATGAGACTAATTTTATCCCTTTCAAGTGCCATGAGGTCGTGTAGAATTATTGCATAGAGACCCTACATTCATTTATTTATTGTATGGTTTTATATGGTGGAGAATTAGTTTCACATGGGCCACAATGTTGTTGTTAGCCTAATACTAAGTTTAGTGTTTAACGGAAACAAATATAGAAGTCTGATCAAGTGTATTCTATTTTAACATAGGAGTTAAATGGACTTTAGTTATTGTTGAATCTTTGTTACAAAAAAGCAATTAGTTTAAACTTGAGTATTCTGATTTCAGCAGTCTTGGTACTTGTATTTTCACTTTTGAAGATGTTGTTCCCCTTTAAGAATAAATGTTGGTTGAGCCTAGACGTAAGAAGTAATGTATAGATTGTATCTAGTTTATTTGTCTATAGAAGATGCATCGACTAAGAGTTTTGTTTCGAAAGTTTGGATGTTTGACAGAAGCGTGAACATGGTTTCTTATTTTTAGAAAAGGCTGGGAAAGAGATAAAGTTAAGTGGTATAGAATTTATATGTGAATGTAATTAGATGCTACTGGAATTTCTTAGAGGGCTATAATCTCCTTTCATTTCAGTTTATTTTGTTCAGCTCTCTTTGTCATGTTAGTGTGCTAAGATTGATTTGTTATGAGAGTTAAGCTACTCTGTTGGTGGCTATGGTTGTCAATGTGTATATAATTTCATAAATTAAGTCCTCTGTATTGTTCTGTAGTTTGATATTTTATTTAAGCTAACACATTTTTGTTTAGTTGTCTTTGGCGGAGAGCACGTGGATGTCATTATAGGAGCTGTTGTGGCTGATGGCAAGGTGACCCCCAAGGTGTAGGCACTAATGAAATACTTCTCAAGTATCAGCATACAGAAGACTTCCATGCAATCATATTTGTTGAGCGTGTTGTTTCTAATGCTGAAGATTGATAAACAACAACAAAGTAGAGAAAGGACTATAGTTAGGACTTTTTTCGAATTTCAGGACCAAGTAGACATTAGGCCTGGAACAGTTTATCAGGTGAAGTCAACCGGTGCAGTTGTGAGTCTTAATTTTGTTGTAGGTCTTTCCACTTCTACTGCTCTCAGCTACCTAGTGACAGGTGCTACATTTTGGCTTGAGATTGATAGTTTTCTCTACCGGCCTTTTATTAAGCTTCAAATTATTATCTACCATTTAGAGACTTCATGCTTAGAAACTTGGCTACCATTTAGTAGTTTATGCATACTAATGTAATATTTGGATTTAATATATAATTTGATATATAAATAATGTATTAAATATTATTAAACAATTTAATGTTTGAAATGAATTATATTTTGTTAGTTCATTTGAAGTTATATTGATTACAAATTTATTGGATGAGATGGTAATACAAGAATATGATTATAATTTCATAGCATGTTAATTATAATAATCAATTTTTTTTTTTAAAAAAACATATATTATGACGTAGTAAACAATGTACGTTATAATACGTTGATTCTGAAAAATTTATCATGATAGGTGGAAAATTATAGGTCATAATACATTCAATTTATTATGATTGGTAAAAATATCTACGTCATAATACACTATATATTATAACAGGTAAACACATCTATGTCATAATACGTTTCTTCATATTATGATTGATAAATGAAAGTTGGTCATAATAAACTATGTATATTATGACTGATTTTAGAAACTACGTTATAATATGTTCAAGCTATTATGACATGAATTTCTGCTACGTCATAAAATGCGCAGACCTACTATAATGCCTAAAACTATGTCACCAGTAACTACGTCATAATAAATCATTTTTGTACGTCATAAAATGTGATTCTTTTATTAATGTACGTCTTTTACTTTATTCATACAACTGCTCGTGCTAAAGCATGAACATTTATAAAATTAATCCATAATAATTTTTTATTAAATACTTTGTCAGGGATGACAAACTCCTTAAGTGACTGCTCATTGGTTATTTTATCAATTCGCCAAGTCATTTAGCAGTTTGCTCCCTCAAATCAGTAAACCAGCTTGATTGACCTTTATACCAAAGGTATAACTTTAAAAAAGATATTGAAACTGTATGCCCACCTGAACCAATGAGTATGCTAAAGAATATAATCCACAAAGTTCATTAGGCATTAATAGTCTAAATGGTTAAATAAGAGAAATTTGTTGATTATGTTATTATATTAACAAAATATATCATCTTGGTATTTTGATTATATTATATATTAATATCATAAGTATCTTTTTATACCATATATAAAATAAATTTATGGTTAATATGGTTAAATGGTATCTTATTATCATTTTTTCACACATATAATAAGTTTTATTATTTATGGGTTAAATATTTTTTTATCTTTAACTTTTAGTAAAAATTGAAATTAGTCCATTTTCGAAACTTTGGTCCAATTTAGTTCTCCAATTTTAGAAATGCGTGGATTTAATTATTTTAACCAAATTTTGTTAACTTTATTTGACGTTTCAAACATTTTTCTTAGCTAACATTACAACGAAAATGTGTCAAATGATATACACAACTCAAATGTTATCATGAAGCGTGTTTGAAATGTCAAATAAATTTAACAAATTTGGTTAAAATAACTAAATTCACACATTTATAAAGTTGGAGGACTAATTTGGGTCAAAGTTTCGAAGATGAACTAATTCCAATTTTTACTTAAAGTTAAGGGACCAAAAACATATTTAATCCATTATTTATTGATATTAGATACTCTTCATTTTATAACATATTTCATTGACCTAAAAACCCTATAAATACACAAGTTATTTTTTCTAGAGGGGACAATCCAATTTATACTCACTACTCTATTATCATAGACCCAAATACTCGCATATTGACTTAAGTGTTAGAGAGTCTTTTGCAAGTGGATCTTTCCCCGGCAAAGCCACTAAGATCATTAGAGTCACTGTTTGGATCTTGCCACCTATCTTGCAAACTACACCCAGGAACCTGGTGAGAACATATGCTGCCTATCGTGGGGCCTAGTGAAACTTTCCCATGCCCTTTCGAGGTTTTTATACCCTATTATTATTTTCATCTATATATCCCTATCAACCAAAGTATAAATCCCAATCAATTTAGGTAAAAGTACCTAAGGCTTTTTATTAGAGGATCACATACTCGTTGCTTACTGGATGATCCATATCATTCTTAAACACAAATTCAGGTACACTTTCACATTCTATTTTATCATGGGGTATAGGTTCGTGATGAGTCAATATTTTCTTGGCTTCACTTAGCTTTTTGTACTACATTTGATTAGAGAATTGTTCTTAATTGTTCAATAATTCTTACTTTAATTAATTTGAATTATTTGGGGCTAATTATTTTCATTATTAATTGTAGGGAATTATTTGGAATATTATTTTGGGACTTCAAGAGGGCAAAAACGTCAACAACCACTCTCCACAATGGCATTTTAGATTTAATTCAATTATAATTTCATTTTTAGGGCCTTTTGGACCAGATTTGCATTTTTTTTGGACAAATTTAGGGTTTGGGCCCATTTTTAGGCAGAATTGGAAAATGCCCATAGGTGGGTTGACCTAGTAATGTGTGCTAAAGGGGGTAGACCTACTTACTCTCCCTTATTCTACACTTGGACGTTTTTGGTTTTGGAGGGCTCTTTTCTAGGTTTTTCGTTTTCTCCCGTTGCTTATCTTCATCTTGTTATGAACTTGGTTTAGATTAATGAAATTCGTTTCCATCCTTGCCATTGCTTTTCGTTTTTGTTTTCCTCTCTCTACAGTTTCTGCTCTTTCATTTTCCATTTCGTTTTCATTCGCATTTTTGTGGTTGAAACTCGTTTGCCCAAGTCCTATTCTGTTATGCGTTTAATTTCGTTTTGGGTTTTCATTACAACATTGGATTTTAATTGTGTTTTCAGTTTAGGTTTTCAAATTGGGGATTTCATTTTCTATTGCATTTTGGTATTGTATTGTGCTTCATTTTTCAGTTTTTGCCAATGCATTGTATTCTACGTTTTGTAATTAATGGTAGCTTAATTGTGCTGGGTTGGTAATTATTGATGTTACATTGCTTCCATGAGGTTTTTGTATTGTTGTGGTGAATCTACTCCTCTAACTTTGCTCACATCCAATCTGTTTGTGCTACTGCAATTAGGACACGCTTAGTGGTCTAATTAGAGATTTAATGTTCGCTAAGTCATTCATCTATACGGTGCATAATCGATTGAACGTGTGCAATTCGTTTGCTTAATTCAATTTTAAGTAAAACCCAATTGATCTTCGCTTAGTTGGTTGATTGATGTATGAATAAGGTGCGAGCATCGTTTAATTGATTGTTAATAGAGGATTGGAAGTGTTGTAACTGAGCTAATGATCAACCTGTCTTTGAATTGTGTGAAACTCGTGTTTTGGTTTGTTAATTTCTAGTTCAAAGCTATCCAATTTCCCCCCACTACGTGTTTGATCTAATTCCTAAACCACATTTGGTCCTTGAGAGACGACCTAGGGGTCATTCTTCTAGCTTATACCGCATTTATTGATTAGTTCGTAATGATAAAATATATTTTTTATATTTATTTGATAGTATGGTCTAGAAATCAGTTCATAAGCATGTTTCATGGTTAATATGTCATTAAAGAAATCTTTCCAATACCTTTTATCACTAATGTGCTAATAGGGGTGAGGAATTCTCAATTTGGAATGGATTCGAGTCAACCATGACCGATCCAACATAATCCAATTTTAATATTTACAATTCATATATGATTTATTATCATGTCAGGTTGATCAGTTTTAGATGACTTGAGTTATAATTTCAAATGGGTGGTTTATTGACAATGTTTCACGCATCAACCAAATATAGTAGCAAGTATACTAGATAGTTTATAGTATATCAAGTGTCGTAGCCTTTGAAGCCAACTAATCCTTCTAGATTTTTTAGAAAACGTCGTTTTCTATTTCTCGAAAATTTATCTTGTTTTTTTTCAAACTTTGCAAAAATATTTAACATATTTAGACTTTGAATTTTGAGCTAAAATTTTTTGTGAGTGGTTTTCATGATTTTTTGGTCCTTCCAACAAATTTTTAGGTCATTTGGAGTTTGTTTAAGCATACTCTCAATTTTACCTATACATATGTTTTGATGTGTATGTTGTATGAAGAACAAAGAACCAAACGAAAAAATGAAAAACCTAAAATGAAACTAACATTGAAGGTGATTTTGGTGTTGAAATGAAACAAACATCACAAACAATCGGTCAAAACGAACGTCCAAAGAGTACATGTACATAAAACCAATCGGTAAAATGAAAGAAAATGACACCTATGTATATAATCAACGTAAAATGAAAGAAAAATGGAAGAAATGTTGAGGATCGTTGCAAAAATGGAAGATGAAGAGAGGAGAACGACAACGAAGAGAGGAGAGTGACGCAGTAGAGTAGAGAAAACGAAGAAAAAATTTGGAAGAGGCTTTGTTACTTTGAGAAATTTAACCCTAGAAAAAAATGATATTACCTCGGTTATTTTATTAAACAAAGCAATAAGGGCTCTATGTCCTCAATTATATTAAGAATTGCTGCATAAAGCCTCTAAAAAAATATTTTTAGTTATTTTATGCCTCAGTTCACGACATAACTGAAGCAAAAGGACTCTATGGCCTCGACTCTAAAAACATCTTAAATCATAAACCTAGTTCAAAAACGAGTTAATGGAAAAGTTAAATTTACAGTGGGATTTCACATCAGTTGTTTATAGAACCGAAGTCATAGACCCATTTAGGCTTCGGTTCTTTTTGAACTGAGACATATATGTTTGCGATAATTACAAAAATGTCACCGTGCTATTTTATGCTTTGGTTGCAACGAAACCAATGCCAAATTCTGTGAGTTAATATCCATATTTTTTACTAGTGTATGTAGATTTTTAGCATATTCTTTATGTTATAAAACATATACTTTAAAACATGTGATGTTTGCGTTAATGACATTATTAATATGATTGTTTGGGTATTATTCAGATGTCAGAACGTCTGTGTAGTTTGCTTAAGCTTATGTCCAGGTTTAATTGTGTCTACTATTTACTTAAGCTTATGTCCAAATCTGATTGTGTGGTAAATTAAGAATATCCAATTACACTTGAATCTGTCACAACATTTACTAATGGATATATTTGTTGATAATATTTGTATTGGGTCATCCAATTTACCAATGAATTAATTCATCGATAATTACCGACAAATATTTTTTTTATGGTTATCGATGAATATCTATTGTCGATAATTACTGACAAAAGTATATGTTGACAATTAACGACAGTCGATATTCGTCAATAAATATTACCGACATATTTTCTGTCATCGATAATTTGTCAAAACATACTCACTAGTTATGAAATTTAATTGTTTCTGATGAATTAGTGTTGTCATTAAATCCAATAGTTTTTTTTGTCTACAGTGAAATGGAATTTTTCTTTTCAAACAAAAACTTTCAGCCTAACTTTAGAGGACTAATGTACAATATAAAACACGAATAATTCATCTACATTGAATGAGTTCATATCAAAACAACTCCTTAAACATAATTACCATATTAAAACAAGATAATATATAAGGATAATATGTGATAATTACATATTATACTTAAAACCTAAATAATCTACGTTATTAAAATATTAGAAATAGAATGCCATTTACATGTTTATTAATTTATTTCATTAATTACATGTGATATTCTACAATAAAAATTGATATTACCGACGACCAAAATTCGTCGGTAATGCATAAAATTAGACGGTAAATTAAAATTATCAACAAATTATCAACGATCAATAGTCTACCTATAAAAATACCGTTAGTAAATTTTATCGACAAACGTTTTGTTTCGTTGGTAATTACCGATGAAAAATCTGCAGGTTATTACTGATGGAAAAATTTGTCTGGAAAATATCACGATCTAGTTTATCTTCTTCTCCCGCTCTACTTCTTCTTCCTTTTAATATAATTCAATCTAAGGTCCAAACCTTTTTTTTTTCTCGAACCAACATCCCCAACAGTTGGGTCCTGCTCGCAAAATGTATTCTTCCTTTTTCCAAAGTGTAACAATCTTCTCCCTTTCTCTTATCTTTTGTGGCTGTTGATGCAAGGAGGGGAGGTGTCACTCCTTCTTCCCCTATATCTTGGTTTTGGGTGGTTCGCAAAGGAGGAAAGGTTGGGTTCGACGCGTCCTAGTGGCGATGGAGATCATAGAGTCTTCTCCTTCAAAGTAACCGGTAATGGCGGACGCCGGTTCAAATTTGGTTGCGCTTGAGTGCGAAACGTTACGCGGGCTGGCAAAATGACGATGACACGTTGCAATCGGTTATCGACGACAATTCTTGTGGTGGTGCGTTTAAGGATGAAAAAATTTGTTGGTGATTACTGAAATTTGTTGGTTTGAAGAAGAAGAAGAAAGTTTTCTCATGCAAATGAAGAAGCATGCAAGAGACAGAGAATAAATAACCCTATCTCGCGAAAATAGAGGAATTATACATTACCGATGAAATTACCGACGAATTTTTCCATTGGTAAGGGAAAAAGGGAGAGAAATTTTTTGCTTTATTTACCAACGAAATTTCCATCGATAATGTATATTTTTTTTAATGATGGATGTTACCGATGAATGTTTCTATCGGTAAGTGAAATAATGGACGAAATATTTTCGTTCTTTTTACTGACAAATTTTTTCTGACACATTTTATCTGTAGAATAATTCATCGAAAAATTTGTGAGTAAATAAAATTTTTTAAATTTGTCGATAATATAAATTTATCGACGAATTTATATCCATCAATAATATCATGAATTTTTGTAATGATTTTACTTATTTGAATATCCACAATAAAGACCTCAATGCCACGGTTGAAAGAGAAAGAAGTTCTTGACATAGAAACTTTACACATTAAGAACTTATAAAAACATCTCCACCTTATAAGAACAAATTTCAACTTAATTTATTTTAATAATTATATGTTTCAATTTTACCAAACCACTTAGTTCATACAAACTTATCATTGAAGCGGTTTCTAATTTTATTCAACCGGCTACTAAAATTGATTTTTTTTTCTCGGAAGGTATATCAATAAAAGATGACTCTAAGTATACTAAACACAACTACAAGGCCAGGATAAAATGACATAGCACCCAGAAGATAAAGGAAAACTTTGAAAAAGAATAAAGACATCCTATTCAAACTGATTCTTAACGCGGAGGATCTTAAGTTGTCTTTTTAATTAGTTACTGCCACCAACCTCATTTATTGGTTCTTTCAAAGCTTCTATATTTTGCATATTTAAGATACATCATATCCACTGTTGCAACTTGTTTCTTAAATCACCAACCCAACTCAAATCCTTCACCCCTACTTCAATCTTTGATTGTGCTCACCGTTCCAAAATCTTGTTTTTTGAAAATAATGTTGTGACTAAACCAAATAGAGACCAAAATAATTAGCTTTTCTGAAATGTCTTATTTTGGTGTTCATCAATAAACATAAATCTCGGAAGGTTTTGTTTCCCACAACACGAAACCTTTTATAGTTTACTTTCACCCCTGACGTTTTATTTGATTCATCATTTCTTCCTTTTCCTCAAATAATATATTGAGAATAGAAAATGCAAGTATTTGATAAAAGACTCATTTATAGGAAAAAAATGTCATTTTTTTTATCAGCAGGACAATTTTTCCTTGTACTAGAAAGTTTTCAAACATATATCATCATCAAGTGTCTCACGATAATACGAACATCAAAATGATAATTCACTCTTTTACAAAACAATCCTTCGAACTTCTAACAAAGCCTTAAACCATTTCTCGTTTTGCTCCACCATATCTCACACATCTTGTGAGCTAAATATACATACCATTCATATTAAGAAACTAAGGTATATATATAGAGCTATTTTTTATTTTTCATGGCATATGACACAAACTCTTCTGACAAATTTTTATAGATATATACATAATTCGAACATAAGATCCTGATTTACAAAATTAAGAAAAAATCTATCTGACATTTTGTGAAATAAATATCTATTTGAAAACTTTATTGTTATATAATAATATACAAACAATTAAATTAATAAAATAGAAAATGTGTCAATGTAATTAATTTTCGGGATAGTTGTTTATTTATTATATGGTCTCAAAGTATCAATATTAAAAATTAGACATGTAGACCATGAACCACTCATTGGTAGTAAACAGTAACTTATACAAATTAGTACACTAAACAACAATAAAAGAAGGTAAAATATTACTAGATATCAAACTTATATTTCATTATTTTGGAGAAACTAAACGATTACATAGACAACACAGAAAACAAAAACAAACAACTAAATAGGAACAATAGATAACTAGAAAAGAAGATGAAGATCAGAGAGATCCAAAATGCATGCATATACTTTAAAGTACTCAAGCAATAGGATAAGCAGCATTCATGGCAATTCCACATAAACCTTCCTTGGCACGTATATCTCTCTTCATCCTTATGTACCCTTTCTCACCCCATTTTCTGCTCCATGAATTCTTCACTATCCAATACTTACCAGCACCACGAGCTTTCCCATAACCAACTACTGCAACAGCATGGTTTAGACGAGTTCCACACTTTCCTGTAAATATCCCACTTGAGTAGAATTGGAAAGCAGAATCTCCACCGTCAATATAGACTGACACTGGTTGATGTGCCACAGCTTTCAGCAGTGCTTTTTCACTGTTAGCAGTAACTTTCTCATACCCTTTAATCTCAGCAACACCATGACCTTCCTTCTTGACTTTACAAGTCTTATTGTTTTCCCTGTAGGGGTAATATTCTTCAGTTGCTAATCCCCCTTTCTTCGCAACAAATTCAAAGGCATCCTCCATATAACCACCTTTGCATCCTTCACTCATTCCTTCAACACAATCCACCAGTTCTTGTTCTGATAGGGACACCAATTCACCTGTAGTTATTTGGTGGAGACCCTCGATCGTAGCCACAGTTGAAAACGCCCAGCAACTACCTGATTTTACAAACAAAAACAAAGTTGACACCAGCACAGGAATTGCTTGAAAGGGTTGAGCATGAAAGTAGAATGAATGACAGAGTTATTAGTAATAAGTTGAATGAAAAAGGTCCTGTATTGTATAATGTATAAATATATACCACATCTGCCTTGGTCCTTGATTGGAGTAACAGCACCTCTTGTCCTCCAGTCCATGCTAGCAGGAACCTTAGTTATATTGTCATACCTAAACGATGTTTCTGTTACTGTCTCAACCATATTTGCATTCTTCTGACCATTAATTAGTAATGCCTTAAACTCTTCATTATGTAGGTCTGCAAATTGGTTGATGCTAAGGTTGAAAGATTTGTCCCCAGCAGCATTGAATGATTCAATGAACTGCACATTGTTCTTGAATATTTGGAAACGTTTTTCCTTCTCAGCAGCATCCTTGTAAACCTTACCATACTGTGCCATCCAGTTCTCATGTCTCTCTGACGAGGTTGCCTGAGGCAACCTGCGAGACATTACGTGGCATGTCCACACAGTTAAAACAAGGAGCAGAACTAAAAGATGGTTGTTTTGGGTAAATGAACTCATTTTGTAATGAGAAGTAATATTGGGTTTAGATTGAAATGGTTTTGTTTGGAGCAAAGGCAATGGCGAATGCTGGTAATTTATAGTGGTGAAGGGCTCTTCAAGGGTTGCTTCTGATAGTGCAGAAAACAGTTGTTAGCACAATTTGTGCTTTCACATTGGACTCAGATATGGCAGTAACGTGTACCATTGTTGAGTCAGCTATTCAACACATTGCTTTCAAAGAGAGACACTTTTTCAGTCCAATTGATTTAGAATGGGACGACCACACGTGGTAGTCCTTCTAGACACAGAAAGTGATAGAAAAAAGAAAAAAACCATACAATCAGTGTATATTAACAGGAAAATTCATAGTTGGATACCTTTCTATTCTATAAACATTTAATTCACAACTATTTTATAATAATAATAATAATAATAATAATAATAATATAATATTAAATAATAATATTTGAATAAATTAATAATATTTTTGTAAATAATTAGATAAATGATTATAAAACTGGGTATGTAAATAAAATTAATTGTTAATATATCCTACTAATTTTATTATAACAAAAATTAACTAATTTTTTAGTTAATTAAAAAACTTAGTTATTTTCTATTAATGTTAGAATGGATTGTGAGTTGTTGACACCGGATAATTTTTCTACTCCTCTGTATAAATCATTTTATTAATTTTATATTCAATAATTTAATTTATGTTTTAATTAAGAAAATTATCTTTTTAACAATTTTTTTACAACATTTTGATCAAAAGTTATTATTAAAAAATTATTAAAAAAATCCTTTAATTAAATAACTTAATTTAATATAATATTATTATTTCGAAGTGTCAAACCACTTTTCTCCAATTTAAAAATCATCATTATTTCATTGAAGTATCTTACGAAGGTTTAATATAATAAATATTGATATTTTTAATTTTTAATTTTATAGAAAAAGATTTTTAGTGTAAAACTTTAATTTAACGATTGAAAATATTAAATATATTTATTAATATGCAATTAATTTTAAAATACCTTTTTTATTTTATAAATTGAAATGTTTTAGTAATTTTTATATTAAAAATATTATTTTTTATTACACTAAAGTTGTTAAATAGTTAAATATTTAATTTTCTTAATAGGTTAACTTAGTTATTCCGACAGGGTTAGTAATTTTTTTTTAAAGTAAAAAGCTTTATTATTTTTATTTCTGATGGGATACTCAACTTGTTTGTCTTGAATAAAACATTTAAGTAATCTATCTTTTTAAAGTAAATGTTAGACACCAAAAGTAGTAAATTCAAATTTTAGAGATAAAAATTAAAAAAATAATATTTTATAAAGATTAAATTAAAATCAACTCTTATGTGAGAATCCATCATGTTTATTTCAAATTTGACATAAAGAATTATAAGATCAACACTAAAACATTCTTCTTCTTTTTACACAGAGAAAAATATTTTAAACTTAAAAAAATATATCTCAATTAATTTGATATTATTTTAATAATATTATTAATGTAATAAAAGTAAAACATATATTTAATAAATTAAAAAATTCTTATGAGTGCAAATAGAAAATATCTTTCGGACATCTGACACCAGTTGTCCGCTTGCACAGTGCTAAATTAGAAAATATTAAGTGTAAATGAAAATACAGATAACTATGTGGAACTGATTGTTTTATATATATTCATATATATTATGTATTATGTATTATGTATTATGTAATGATCCTTTATAAAAATATCATATAACAATAATTATTTTTAATAATAAGTACCGGTTCTACGATTAAAATATATTAAAATAAATAAATAAATAAATTTATGATATCAATTAGAAATCAAAATAAAAAGATTAATATTTTATTTTAACTAAAAATATAAAATACTAAATAAAAATAGATAAGTAAAATGTAAAACAATTACTTATTTAATCTTTTTGTTATAAACCTTTTCTTTTTACAAAACCCAATGTCAAAATAATTATTTTAAATAAAAAATATATAACATCAATTATCAACTTAACCGAATCTAAATCCCTCTTATACTTCGGTTATAATATAATAAAAAACCTATATTTTTTATTTAAAATAATTATTTAATTTTAAGAGTAAATGTAAACTGAAGCAAAATATTCTTTTTATTTTGGTTAAACTATTTTTGCTTTAAGAAAGAAAGTCTCAAAATATTTCTTTTTGTAAGAATTGTAACATCTCATTTTATAGTATAAAACTATCATAATGGAATGTTATATAGATGATAAAAGAACAACTAAGTAAAACAAACATTTTTTAAAGAAGAGATCTACTTCTGTAGATTTATCTAACAACTCATTTCTCATCACAACCATTTTGAATTCAGTTTCTAATAACAACACAACTTCATCAAACACCTTCACATATAACATATCAAGATCACACAACTTCAGTTACACTCAACATCATACCATCCAAATTGAAAATTAAGAAACTTATAAAACACGTAATCATAGTAATTTCTTCAAATTCAACAACCATTCATAGAAATACCAAATTATTAATATAACCATACTAAAGCCAGAATTCTAGCTTCCCTTACCTCTCAAAGAAACTGTCCAACGCTAAAAACGTTCTGCCGATTACTTGAACCACAAGGAATACCTAGACGAACCTACGAAACACCAAATTGAAAACGGACAGAGTCCTCATAACTCTATATGCATCAAGAACGTGTAAGAGAGGCATCATTACAAATGCAACAATATTAAATTCCTCTAAAACAAATTTGGGAACGGAAGAGGAAAAATGAGTCGAAACTTAGTTGCTCTATTGAAGAAACTGATCGATTAGAAATGTAGACCTCATTGTCGTGGTCGATTAGGTACCTCTCGATCATCAAAGAGAGTCAGGAAGTAGAACTCTTAGAGAAAAGGTAGAGAACTTTAGAAAAGTGGTTTCTAGAGAGATGACACGTTTTAAAATAATGAAACTTGTTTATAACAAAACTACTTATAACAAAACTGTTTAATATTAAAATAATTGAGTCTCACTATTTTTAGACTACCACCACTTCTAAAAATATTATTTTCTAGGGTTTTACATTCTTCCCAACAAGAAAAATTTTCGTCCTTGAAAATTCACTTATCAGATAGAAGGAACAACCTACTCTCATCACATTGTCTATTACAACAACCTTTTTGACAAAGATCCTACTCGCTAAAACTTTACTAACATGAAAAACCTTGCCTATATGCTAAAATGCTCTACTTTTCAATAGTGTAGATTGGTCATTATTCTCAAAACAAATCTAAGACCTCAACTTTTTAAAAAAACGTTTCTTCCACATAACCAACCATATTGTGTTTGTCACACTACCAACACCTCATCTATCCTCTAGAACTTCTTGTAAATCTTTTCTAAAACTTCTGCTAGCCTTGACTTCAAATCAATCCTTGACTGATACTCCCTTACCTCTTCTTGCTTCCTCTAAGAAACATCATGCCATTAACTTGACCACTACAACTTTTAATTTAGTTACCATTTGTTATGCTCTTGATCACCTTTAACCACACCCGTTCTGAGAACTTAACATTGCTTTACTAATCTCCACTCTTGAGTAGCATTGTTTCCAACTATATAAACTATCTCATTACCAAAGTAAAACTCTTCTCCGTTGCAGTCACAAAACCGATTTGAGCACTCCATCTTCACTTCTTTAACTCACTTACCTGAACCATAAGCATTTCTTAACCCACTAGCTTGTAATCATACTTAAATCTTTATCCTCCTCAACTTGAGATCACTAGCTTGATTAGTATCAAGCCAAGTTATGATACATCTTGTTAAAATAGAATGGCTTAATTTTCAACACCAAGAAGTAGGGTGAATTGGTGAAATACAAAAACAATGTTTTCTTTAAATCTTTTTCGCAAAGTAGATGACTTTAAAAACATTCTTTAAACACACAGAAAAAGATTTTTAACTGCAGCGAAAATAAAGTTGATTAAACATAGTACAGAGTCGATTAAGTCAAAGTGTAGGGATAGAAAAATCAAACCCTGCTTTTTATAGTGGTTTGGCCAAGCCTACATCCAGTGTTCTTCCTCATCAGGAAGCAAATGCACTATAATGATCAAGGTTTTTACAACAAGGCTTTTATAGAGACCTCCACGTCAAAATTATAAAACACCTCTCTAACGCTCTAATCAAAATATAGGCATACAACACACAAAGACCAGCAACAAGATGTCCCCTCTCCTACCATCTTCAACCCTTTGAGAAACCCCTCAAAGTCCAGAACGCAGCACGTCCTCTTCCTGTAGTCACAATAGGGCAACAACACCAATTTTCACAAGATTGAATTCCTGATCACCAAAACAGACACCTTCAGTGCATATTTGATCAGATAGTAAAAGCACACAATCCTTGCTCTTCAAGCTATCTCCAATGATGAACACCACGGTCTTCTTTAAGAGTTCTTGGAGTTTTTCCCAAATCTGTAAGACAACACTAATCTGAAAATTATCGAATTCGTTAGATTCTCAAAACTGCTTATAGAATTCAAATTTGCGTCAATATATAATTTTTCACAATGCTGACGCTCTTTAGTCGACTTTGCCACTAATGAAGTTGAATATAGTCATGACAGTTATAATAGTTAGTACCAGTTATAGCAATTAATTGATTACGCAATTAATGCAGTTGATTCACAATTAATGCTTGGTCAAACGTATTTAAAAATATAGTCGTTAGACACTTTAAGACAAGCATGAACAGAATTTCAAAACATAACAAACTTAGTCGAATGGCTTGCACACATAGTCGACTTTGTAACAGTTAAAGACATAGTTTTGAAAAAATTTCTCTTCAAAAATTCTCACAACACACTTTGAAAAAGTTTGTGCAAAGCCACGAGTTTTAATCAACTTACTTCATTATGAAGTCGACTTAAGTTCAATTAAAGTGTGTCAACAAAATGAATGGCAAAATATTTGCAATTGTATATTTATTTGTAACGGTTATTTTGTTAATTAGGATAATTAGTTGTAGTTAATGTATATATTGCAGTTTAGCTTATATAGTGGGCTGAAAAATCAGCTTGGCTGATTGTAATCATGTGTATTTATATGAAAATTCTCCTGCAAGAGGGGACACAGTTTTTTGGCTCAATCTTCTCTGAGTTTAACATGGTATCAGTCTAGGTTACGATCCCAAAACCTAGTTTGTGTTTTCCATCCTCGTCCTAGATTCGCGATTCTTTTTGGGTTTTTTTTTCTCGTTTCCTATTTTCCTAGCTCCATGGCTTCCGAAAAATATGATGTATTATTTGTTCGCCTTAATGAGAAAAACTACTCAGCTTGGGCATTCCAATTCCAAATCTTTGTCACCGGAAAAGATTTGTGGGGTCATGTTGATGGCAGCACTCCTGCCCCTGACAAAGACCAAGATACGCTTGCTCATGCCAAATGGGTAGTCAAAGATGCTCAAGTCATGGCCTGGATCCTTGGTTCCGTTGATTCGAACATTGTCCTGAATCTTCGCCCTTACAAGACTACAACCACAATGTGGTCTTACTTGAAGAAAATTTATAGTCAAAATAATGCAGCTCGCCGATTCCAGCTTGAGCACAACATCACTATATTTAAACAAGATAGTCTCTCCATCTCTGATTTTTACTCTCAATTCATGAATCTTTGGGATGAATTCACTGATATAGTTTATACAAACTTTCTTTCTGAAGGTCTAAGTTTCGTCTAAACAATTCATGATATTACTAAACGTGACCAATTTCTTATGAAATTACGATCTGACTTTGAAGGTATCTGGTCCAATCTCATGCATAGAGATCATGTCCAATCGTTGGATGCATGTCTCAATGATTTGTTACGTGAAGAACAACGTCTTCTTACATAGTCCACCATTGAAGAACAAAAATTGACTACTGTTCCATTAGCATACGTGGCACAAGGGAAGTCATGCCGCCATGATATGAGTACTATTCAATGTTTTAGTTGCAAGTAATTTGGCCACTAGGCTTCAACCTGTCCAAAAAAATTCTGCACCTACTGCAAAAAGGATGGTCATATTATTAAGGAATGCCCAATAAGGCCACCACGACGACCTGGAACAACTTGTACCACCATAATTGATTCTTCTATTCCAAACAGTTCTGCCAATCCAACACCTGTGCATCAAAATGCTACTACTGATGTTCCAACTTTGACCCCTGAAATGGTTCAAATGATCATTTCAGCTTTTTCTGCTTTGGGATTCTTAAGTAACTCCTCTTCACCATGGTACTTTGATTCTGGGGCTTCCAACCACATGACCAACACTACTCGATTCCTTACTAATATACAAAAATATTTTGGGAATCTCAAGATACATACTGCTAGTGGAAATCAATTGCCTATAACAGAAACTGGTGATATTTTTTCATTTTTAAAAAATGTCTTTGTTGCTCCTGGTCTCACTAGTAATCTCATTTTTGTTGGTCAATTAGTCGACAATGATTGTCAAGTTCAATTCTCACAGTCTGGTTGTCTTGTGCAGGATCAACACTCAGGGAAGATAATCGCGAAGGGGCGTAAAGTTGGACGTCTTTTTCCCATCCATTTTTCGTTGTCTCCAAGTCTCTGTTTGCCTTTCGTCTCTTGTAATTCTACTATTGTTGATCACCAAGTGTGGCATAAGCGCCTTGGGCATCCCAACTCAAATGTACTCCATGAGATGCTCAAATCTGGTTTTCTTGGAAATAAACACACTCCATCTCTTAATAATATTCATTTTGATTGCATTCCTTGTAAGCTTGGCAAAAGTAAAATTCTACCTTTTCCAACACATCAGTCGAATGAAACACAACCATTTGATATCATCCATAGTGATATTTGGGGGGTGGCACCAGTTATGTCTCATGCTCATTACAAATATTTTGTAACTTTTATTGATGATTTTCACTTGGGTCTATTTTCTACGCTCAAAAGATGAAGTCTTTTCCACTTTCAAATTCTTTTATGCTTATGTTCAGGCCCAATTCTCCTCCAAAATCAATATTCTTCGTTCTAATAAGGGGGGGGGGGGGAATACACATCACACTTATTTCAGGAATTCTTGCAATCCAATGGCATTTTATCTCAAAGATCATGCCCATCAACCCCCCAACAAAACGGGGTAGCTAAACGGAAAAATTGCCATTTACTAGATGTTGTTCGCACCCTTTTGCTGGAGTCGCATGTGCCATCACGATTTTGGTGTGAAGCCCTTTCCACTACTGCTCATCTTATAAACAGATTTCCATGTCCTTCTATAAGTAATGCATCTCATTTCACTTAATTATTTGGTGACCCACTCGATTACTCCACTCTTCGTATCTTCGGTTGTGCATGTTATGTCCATCTTCCTCCATATGAACGCACGAAGATCACTGCACAATCTGTTGAAGGTGATTTTCTTGGCTATTCTCCTCATCAAAAGCGATTTCTAGAAAGTGTATATTTTTTTACAAACCATCATGACTCGTTCCCTTCTCCAATTTCTGCTTTGCCATTGTTTTCTAATTCTTCTGTAGGTCACTCATCATGTAGACCTCTATTGACCTATCAAAAGCGAAATATTGCCACTCACCATCACTTAGCACAATCACATGGGCCCCTTCAAGATAATTCCTTGGATGCAGATCTAGTACAAACTCCAAAACCAGAACCAGTACAAGCTCCAAAACCATAACCAACTCCTTTACGATGCAGTTCAAGCATTAGTAAGCCCCTAGAAAGGTATATATGTTCCATGACAGCAACATTATCATCTATTCCTATTCATTCTTCTTATAAACAGGCAATGAAGAATGAATGTTGGAAAAAAGCTATTGAAAGCGAACTTCTCGCCTTGGAAGAAAATCAGATATGGGATATAGTGCCATGTCCTCTATGTGTTAAACCCTTAGGCAGCAAGTTTGTGTTCTCTATAAAGCTGCGTTTGGATGGCTCCATAGACCGCTACAAGGCGCGACTGGTTGTGGTTGGAAATAAGCAAGAGTATGGCCTAAACTATGACGAGACTTTTGCTCCAGTTGCCAAGACGACCACTGTGCGTACTATCCTTTCTCTTGCTGCATCCAAATCTTTGCCATTACATCAAATGGATGTCAAAAATGCATTCCTCCATGGTGACCTTAAGGAGGAATTTTACATCACACTTCTTGGTGGTATGTCGATCCTCTCCCCGAATACTATTTGCAAATTGAAACGCTCTTTATATGGATTGAAGCAGGCCCCAAGAGTATGTTTTGATAAGTTTTTCTCCATTCTTCTTGGTTTTTCTTTCAATCAAAGTCAGTATGATCCATCACTTTTCCTTCAACGGACTCCTAAAGGCATTGTCATACTTCTTGTTTATGTGGATGACATTGTGGTCAATGGTTCTGATCAAGATTCTATTTCTAGAATCAAACAAATGCTACATTCAAATTTTCACATGAAAGGGTTAGGTTATCTCAATTATTTCTTGGGTTTAGAGGTGCATTACCATCCTAAAGGCACTTTCATAAACCAGCATAAATATATTCAAGATTTGGTCCAGCTAGCAGGACTCACCAATGCTACCCCTGTTGACACTCTAATAAAAGTTAATGTTAAATATAGGCGATATGAAGGAAAGCTTCTTGACGATCCCACTCAATATCGGAAACTAGTTGGTAGTCTTATCTATGTGACCATCACTCGCCTTGATATTTCTTTTGTTGTACACACTGTTAGTAAGTTCATGCAATCTCCACAACACTTTCATTTTTCAGCCTTGCAACGTATAATTAAATATCTCCTTGGCACTTCAAGAGTTGGTTTATTCTTTCCTGGTAATTCATCTCTTCAACTCCAAGCTTATAGTGAGGCTGATTGGGTTGGTTGTCCAGACACTAGGAAATCAACTACTAGCTGGTGTATGTTCCTAGGGAATGCTCCTATTTCATGGAAATGTAAGAAACAAGATTCAGTCTCACAGTTATTCACTAAAGCAGAATATCGCGTAATGTCTGCTACTTGTTCTAAGATAATATGGTTACGTGGTCTTCTTACAGAGCTTGGATTGTCTCAAGCACAACCAACTCCACTGCATGCTGATAACACCAGTGCCTTACAGATTGCAGCAAATCCAATTTACCATGAACGGACGAAACACATCAAGGTCAATTGTCACTCTATCTGAGAAGCGTATGATCGTAGAGTCATCAATCTACCAGATGTCTCAACATCCGTTCAAATAGCTGACATTTTCACTAAATCGTTGCCACACCAACGTCACAATTTTCTACTAGGCAAATTGATGCTTGTAGATTTACCAGCATCAATTTGAGGGGGGATGTCAACAGAATGAATGGCAAAAGATTTGCAATTGTATATTTATTTGTAACGGTTATTCTGTTAATTAGGATAATTAGTTGCAGTTAATGTATATATTGCAGTTTAGCTTATTTTAGTGGGCTGAAAAATCAGTTTGGCTGATTGTAATCATGTGTATTTATATGAAAATTCTCCAGCAAGAGGGTACACAGTTTTTTGGCTCAATCTTCTCTAAGTTTACCAAAGTGCATGTGGTTTTTCTTTTCGAAAACAATTTTCATGCAATCACAGATTAAATCTCACATATATAACATAGTGAATTGCAATGATCAACACAACACAAACATGTTCTCATATAATTATAATCATGAAAGTAATGAACATGTAACACATAAACACATGTGTTATTAATTATGTGTTGTCATCATAAAAAACCAGAAGCTTTGAGATTAGGTTCAGCTAAAGCAGTGCTCCCCCTATAAATAATCTCAACAATCTCCCCCTTTTTTTTTATGATGCACAACCATGATTAATAAACAACCATGTTGTACACAACAATACAGATTATCAAACAAATATCAATCTGTATATCAGTATAATTCTCCCCCTTTGGGCATTAGCAAAAAAGGTATGCAAACAGGTACTGATATTCAGATAATCAATTATTTCAGAGATGCATCAGGAAATCATAAAGCAAACACAAAAGCTCCTCCTTGCATAGATAATCACATAAGAAATAATGTACTCTCCCCCTTAAGTATAGGCATGTCAAATATCTAAAAAATATGTAATGTTCCCCCTGTCATTATGCATGTTTCATATTCAAAACCCATATGCACAATGAAGTATTCATAAAATATAATAGAACATTTATTTGAAAAACCTAAAACCCCAAATTGGGGGAGCTCTCCCTTGTTGTCCAAAGCCAAGAAAACGTAAATGATAGAGTGAGAGAGAGTTTTGGGGTCTGCCCCCCCTTTTGCACATAAACTTAGGTCAAGCCACTAATGAGCCTCTCCAAAAATGACCCAAAACGACCCAAAAAGTCAAATCTGTCCAAAAACTCCTAAAAATGAATTTACCATTTAATTTAAATGAAAATGCTGATGTGGCAAGTGAAGAATGAGGTGACAACTCTCTTGATGTCCTAATATAATATTCCAAATAATTCCCTGCAATTAATAATGGAAATAATTAGCCTCAGATAATTCAAATTAATTAAAATAAGAATTACTAGTTAAATTAAGCCTAAATATGAAAACTGAGGAAATATTGGACAAATAAACTCAATTCCCTAATCTAATATAGTACAAAAAGCTAAGTAAATAGTATAAAAATATTGATTCATCAGTCTTGCTTGAAAGATTTGTGTTGTCTTATTTGAAGGCTTTTAGTGCCTCGACTGGAAAGCTTTTGGCGCCTCACTTAGATGGCTTTTGGTGCCTCGCTTTGAAGGCTTTTGGTGTCTCGCTTAAAGGACTTTGGGTTCCTTACTTGAATGGCTTTGGGTGCCTCGATTGGAAGGCTTTTGCTGGCTCGCTTGGAGGGCTTTGGGTGCCTCACTTAGATGACTTTGGGTACATCGCTTGAAGGGATTTGGTGCCTCACTTGGAGGGTTATGGTGCCTTGTTTGAAGGGCTTTTGCTACCTTTCTTGGATGGCTTTTGTGCCTTTTTATAGGATTTTTGGTGCCTCGCTTGAAGGCTTTTGGTGCCTCGCTTGGAGGGCTTTAGGTGCCTCGCTTGGATAGCTTTGGGTACATCGCTTTGAGAGTTTTGATGCCCCACTTGGAGAGCTTTCGGTTCCTCGCTTGGTAGGCCTTGCATTCCTCACTTAGAGGGCTTTGGTGCCTCGCTTGGGGGGCTTTTAGTGCACCGCTTTAAGGGCTTTAGTGGGGATGTTTGTGTTGTCTTTTCTGGAAAAGCTTCACTGTAGTCGTTACCATAAAGAACAAAAGCAAATTTTTAAACAACATAAGGAGTTCAAAGTAAGAATTTTGGGATATGATTTTTTGTTTACTTTTTTGAATTTGATATCTTAATGGGCCTTTGTCCTCATGTTTGAGGCCTGTCTTCAGGTAACCTCAATCGGTTCCTTGCTTTGTAGTCAGGTAAATGATTGCTATGAGGTCGAGTTTCCTTTGCAATCGCTAAAGTCGTTTTGTTCTCTACCTTGGAGTATTTGTTTATGATGTTGTGATGTGGGCAATATATTGTTGAGCGTACTTCTGTATTATGCGGGCAGGGTATCCTTAGGCTATCAAGGTCGAGTTATAGTTATGTTCGGCAAATCGCAAGCATGTTTGTCGTCGCTAGGGGGTTTTCGCCATCTACATAGAAGAAAGTATGTATCACGATGACGTACTTTTCCTAGAGAGTCGTACTCTCTATTAGGCGTGACTGGGTTGTGCAATTTGTTGTCCTTGCTCTATGGTCGTCTAATGACTGTGCATTGTCGTAGTCTACTAGTCGTGCTTTATGGTCCTTTGTTGGTCGTGCTCTGAGGTGATTTATTGGCTATACTTTTTAGGAATATGATGGTTGAGCTCAAAATTCGTTTGCTAGCCATGCTTCGTGGCTGGGCTATATCCTCTGGTAGTTTGGCTTTGCTGTTGGGTTGTGTTCTCTGATGGTCAGACTTTGCTGCCTAATTGTGTTCTTTGCTTGTCGGGCTTTGTTGCTAGGATGTGTTCTTTGGTGGCTAGGCTTTGCGGTCAGGTTGTGTTCTCTAACGACCATCATTATTGTCAAACTATGTTTTTGGTAGCTGAGCATTATGGTCGGGCATTGTGGCTGAGGTTGTATTTTATGGTGGTCGGGCTTTGCTGTCAGGCTGGTACCTATAACATTAGTAATTATTACAGCATAGATAAATTCAACTGCTTGTGCTTGTTGGTATAGCCTACGACATGTGTAGCATTTTGTTTCTATTTTGTGTTGTGGTAGAACTTAGATGTGGCCGAGCTCATCCTTGACAAGCTTAATTCTATGGTCGAGGTTCTTTGTAGTTCGAGGTTCACAGTTAAGGTCATCCTTTCATTAGTACAAAAACATCGTGTAACGTCGGTGTTTTTTAGTTTGTCACGTTGAATTCAAGATCGACGTCATATCAAGAGACGTTAAATTGATGTCAAATTTTAAAAAAATGACGTTAGTGACGTCGGACACAGAACAATCCGATGTTGGACATAGAGCAAATTGACGTTGAATATTGCTCTATGTATGACGTCAATTAACGTGTGTTGCATTTATAACAGACGTTAATTAACGTTTATTGTAAGAACAACCGACGTCAATTTATGTAATTTTTTTAAAACAATTTCGTCGATATTTTCCTTCACTAAAACCATGAAAAATCAATATACAACACAAGAATACACCACAAAAATTTCCAAAATTTTAGAAGTAGTAACAACCAATGAAAACTGCAACAATAATGAAAATGCAACAACCAATACACATAAAAAATAAAAAAAGAAACTAACCGTGAACGAAAGACAGTAGATAGGTGTCATTGTCAGGGTGAGGAGAAGACAACCACTGTCGAAGAGGGAAAAAAGAGAACTTAACAGAGCTTTAGATGGTCTCTATGCACGAAACTAATCAGCTAAAATGAAAGGAAATCATACGTAAAGTCATCAATCAATGGACATTTGTGTTAAGTGGAAAAAACATTACCTTTGGTGGTCGCCGAAAGCTTCCCTAGAGACGTTCGACCCGTAATGAAGAAAGTGCACACAAAAATAGTAAAGCAAGTGTTCTTTCTCCTACTCTTCAAATATCTTCAGGATCAAATTAACGTTTGTTCCTCTTAACAACAAACGTCTAATGAGTCTCTTCAATTATCTTTGTGCTCAAATTTTTGTGAATTTGAACACCAACAAACGTCTATTATTTCACTAACAGACTTCAAAAAGATAATTAACATTTGTTTTTCTGACCAATAAACGTCGAATGGGTCTCTTAAAATATCTCCGCACTCAATTTTTTATGAATTTGAACACCAATAGACGTGTGTTCTTTGACCAATAGGGTTCAAAAAGGTAATTAAAGTTTGTTCCTTTGACCAACAAACGCCTAATGGGTCTCTTAAAATATCTTCGCGCTTAATTTTGTATGAATTTGAACACTAAAAGACGTTTTGTTCTCTAACCAATAGACTTCAAAAAGGCAATTAACGTTTGTTCCTTTGACCAACAAACGTCTAATGGGTTTCTTAAAATATTTTTGCGCTCAAATTTTTATGAATTTGAATACCAATAGACATATGTTGTTTGACCAACAAACTTGAAAAAGGAAATCAATGTCTATTCCTTACAGATAATGAGTCTCTTAAAATATCTTCGCACTTAATATTTTATGAATTTAAACATTAAATGATGTATGTTCTTTCACCAATAGACTTAAAAAAGTAAATTAGTGTTTGTTCCTCTGACTAACCGACGTCAATCGTGTGATTTTATTTATAATATTGTCATCGGTCATTTTTAACGTTGAGTTCTTGGTTGTCAGACGTTGAGCATTAGACGTTGTACGCCCATTTTGTACTAGTGTTTGTTAGTCGAATTCATCCTCTAGAGATCTAGTTTTCAGGCTGAGTTCATTCTCTGTATATTAAGACAAAATTTTTTATAAGTTGGACAAAATAAATGTGATCTAAATAAACATAGGTTGTACTAATCCATAATAAAAAAAGACCTACAAAATTTTATTGAATCACGTTCTTTAATATGTCTATTGGATAGGATGGAAACATTTACTATATAAAAGGTATTAAAAAATTTAAATTTATAAAATAATTAAAGTTTAATTAAAATTACCTTTATTTGCCAATAAAAACACGTAAATAATATGAAAAATAATACTCACATGTTTCAAGGATGCCAAAATCAACATAGATATCTTAATTAAAAAATATAAACCTTTTAAATGATTAATATAAATAAAAATGATTAATAAAAATCAATCTATAATTTAATAAAATTTACTAGAAATATAAAATTTAATTAAGAATTTCTTTTTTACATTTTATTCATCAAAGGTTCTATTAGATAGAAATAGAAAGGATTGATTGATTGATGGTACTAGAGTATGACAGCAGTAGTCAAAGAGTAGTTTTTAGCGAAGTCTGTTATTCTAGTAAGAACTATTGATAGTGCTTTGTGGGGAAACACCTACTACCAGTACCTATTGCAGAATGGAATCTTCTAATATTTGACTAACCAATCAAACGTGTCTATAGGACACAAAAACAACGTGCTCGGTCAAACATTCAAACTTTACTGGTTATTATATTTATCTTGAGTCAAAGAGTGATTTATACAAAACGATAAGTGTTTATTGATTTTTTAAAAAAACATATGAATGGTTAATCTTCATTACTTTGGGATACTTTAATTTTTTATATATTTTTTAATTATTAAAAAATTAAACAAACTCTTGTATATTATTGTATTGTTTTTATCAATACAAGAAAATTAAATAATAATAAACTTTAAAGACAGAAAATGTAACATCCCAAAATACAATAATTATCATAAATCAGAATTAATTACCATTAACCGTAAATAATGCAGTCTTTATAATTAACAGAAGTCAAAAGCCGAACGGCTTAGAGTGCAGAGTTAAGATATACAAATCAGAATCAGTAAAAGCTAACAACGAACGGTTTTATAAAATAAAATAACCGAACGTATAAACCAAAAGCGGACGTCCTAAACTAGAAAGAAAAGACAGACGTCCTACTGCTCCGCTTTCACTTCCACTTCAACTAAGTTTTCTTCTTGGATCACCTCCTCCAAGGTTGCTTCGCCCTTTGCTCACATCCACAACGGATGATCATTGCAAGACAAGACGAACGTACATATACGAGGGACAACACAAGGAAAACGAAAAGGGTAAGCTTATATAATTTAATTTATAATTCAACACATACAATGAACATATCATTCCACTCAAGCACATAGTTTAACATATAACATCATATAACATCTATATATATATATATATATATATATATATATATATATATATATATATATATATATATATATATATATAAGACGACCGTCCGGACTGTATGATCTGTGTAGTTACAAGCGTCCCTGCACCCGAGTGGTGTAGTAACTGGGATACACTCAACAGCTGCCACTCGAGGTTAATCCGTTCTTACGTCGCCCATGTTAACTTATGGACTAAGGACCTCCTGCCATTCACACGCATGACTTACCCTCTCTACGTGAGAAGAGTAATCACTGAATATCAGGATGGACAGCCTGGCTTAACTTATCCACAGTCATACTTTACCAAATTTAATATTTAACATATCTGAGACGTTCCTCCTTGGAACGCTCGTTCAAAATCCAATATCGTATAATCATTCCATATAGTGTTCACACTGTAAATACTTATAATTTATCATCATTCTCATCTTTAACTCTAAGAGCATAAAAGGACGAACGTTCAGTCCTTTGAAGAATTAGGACGAACGTCCAAATAAAGTACTGGATGGACGAACGTGACTCTCTGTTTGGTCAGTTAAATGAACTGACTCTATTGAAGGTATAATGATACTTAGAAAATTTTAGTGAAGAAGATCTTGAACCAAATTCAATGTACCAAGTATGGTCAATAATACTTAGAACTTTCTTTGTAAGATTTTGTATATAAAGAACCGATGCCAGTATTTGAACGAATGTGAGAGGATGAATATTGTAATATTTGAACGAACGCTATTTTACGTTCGTTAAGGAATCAAAGATAAGGACGAGCGTGCGGTTTAAGACCGAACACTACATCAAAGCGAACGGTAGGTAGATGACCGAGAATCAACCATGACGAACGCTTGGTATAAGACCGAGCGCTCTTTATAACGAACGTTTGGTTTAACACCGAACACTATTTAGGACGAACGTTCGGTATAAGACCGAACGTTACATATTTTAAAGTGTAAAGTATTTATATACAGCTGAGCTGAACCGAACGCTCAGACATTTAAATGGGGACGCTCGCTCTCAAGCGGAGTTCTTCCCAAATGAAAGAATTCCATGCTAAGTTATTTTCAGGGAAACCGAACGGTATAAGACCGTACGGTTACGAGCGTAATTTATCATAGGGAGTGATTTACGTTTTCAGATTTCAACATTTAAACTTATACTTTATAATTCATGTGATATTCAATTTATAAACTTTATAACATTCATTCCAATTACTTCATATTCAACATCATCATACAGATTTACTTCATACAATCATAAACATCCATGTTCATAATCACACATCTAAATCATCATACATCATACATTCGCATTCATACTGCATACATGCATTTCAGTCATCAACATGAATACGTTTTCATACATTCAAATCAGATCATACCACATTCAAGTATAAATTAAACATATAAGCTTCCCTTACCCGGATTTGTAAGCAACTTTATCCTAAGTGCAAGATTGGTGGCTTCGTTCAACTAACGTTTTGCTACCCTCAATATCACTTTACTCTTTCAAAACAAATCTAGCCACAATAAAATCACAGGACTTAGAATACACTCTTGTATGCAGCCAAAACGCAGTTTTTCAAGAAACCCTAGAACGAACTACTAAAGGAGACTTACCAGTTTCAGCCTTTGAAACTGTTCGGTCTAGTTGGTAGCTTGCAGTTGGGCGAACGTTCCTACGGTGCTGCAAGTTGATCGGAGAAGAGGCGTGAGATTTACAGTAGAGAGAAGTTGGGAGTTCTAGAGAGAAGGTGGAGAAAATGAAGGGTTGAGTTCAGAGGTAGAAGATGAGTGCGTGCAGGTGAGAGAGAGATTTTCAAAAACTCCGTTTTGTTAAATCCACGTTCGTTTGGACGAACGTCTCTCAAGCCGACGCCTGCACACCCACTTCTGAATTGGAAGCTTCTCTCGTGACACGTGGCGTGCGTGCATGCGGTGCAAGGTGCGCTTTTAATGTCTCTGAATCGTGAACGTGGGTGCATTAATTTGATGTGACAGAGATTATCATTGCTAAATATTTAGGGTCTCACATTCTCCCTAACTACAAAAATTTTCGTCCTCGAAAATTTAGAAACTTACCCGTAAATAAGTGGGGATACAAGTCCTTCATGGCGCTCTCCACCTCCCACGTTGAATCTCCAGTTTTAGCGTCCCACACCACCTTCACTAAACGAACGTCCTTTCCTTTGTGTAGCTTGGTGCGAATGTCTTCAATACGGACTGGTTGTAACTCCAGCGTTCGGTCTGGACGTAATTGGACGTCCTCCAACTCCAACACATGAGAAGGATTAGCTATGTACTTCCGGAGTTGGGAAACGTGGAAGACAGGATGAAGGTTTGATAACTGAGGAGGCAAGGCAAGTTCATAAGCTACTGGTCCAATCTTCTTCAAAATCTGGTACGACCCTATGAACTTGGGAGACAGCTTCTTTGGACGAGCGGCTTGGCCTACTCCAGTGATCGGATTAAGTCTTAAAAAGACATGGTCACCTACAGCGAACTCCAAGGGTCTTCTTCTTCTATTCGCATATGATTTCTGCCTGCTCAGGGACGTCTTCAATCTATCTTGGATCAACTTAACTTTCTCAGTCGTTTGCTGGATGAGCTCAGGTCCAGTTAGCACGTTCTCTCCATCCTGGAACCAGCAAAGTGGCGTTCGGCATTTCCTTCCATAGAGTGCTTCAAACGGCGCCATACCAATGCTAGACTGGAAGCTGTTGTTGTACGTGAACTCCACTAGCGGCAAGATTTCATCCCACGCGCCTAAATGATCTAGGACGCACGTCCTCAGTAAATCTTCCAGCGTCTGGATCATTCTCTCAGATTGACCGTCCGTCTGCGGGTGATAGGCTGAACTCATCTGTAGTTTGCTTCCCAATTCGCCTTGTAAAGATTGCCAAAACCGAGATGTGAATCTCGTGTCTCGGTCAGAAATTATGCTTGAAGGCACTCCATGCAACCGAACTATCTCCTTGATGTACAACTTGGCCAGATTTGTCATTGACATCTTCAAGTTAACGGCCAGGAAGTGGGCGCTCTTTGTTAGCCTATCCACGATCACCCAAATCGAGTCATGATTCCTGACCGTGTGTGGTAGATGGGTCACGAAATCCATGGAGATGCTATCCCACTTCCATTCAGGAATTTCCAATTGCTGCAATAGGCCGCCTAGTCTTTGGTGTTCCGCCTTCGCTCGTTGACAAGTTAAGCATGATGCTACGAAACGAGCGACATCACTCTTCATTCCAGGCCACCAAAAAGATTTCCGGAGGTCTTGATACATCTTAGTCATGCCTGGGTGCATGCTAAGACGACTTTGATGACCTTCCTTCAAAATAATCAGCTTTAGCTCGCTGTCATTAGGAACGCACGTCCTACCCATGTATCTTAATAGGTCGTCCGTTCCAGCACTGAACTCCTTGGCTTGCTTTGAACCGAGCGCGCTTAAAATCTTCACCAGTTCTTCATCCTCTCGTTGCTTCATCTTGATACGATCAAACACATTGCTAGATATTCTAAGGTTGCAGCATCTAATGCTATTCGGTTCTAGTTCAAACTGCAACCTTAGATCTCTAAAACTCTCCACCAAACTGAGTTCTTTTACCATCATTACCGAGACATGAACTGCCTTCCTGCTTAGAGCGTCTGCCACTCCGTTAGCTTTCCTAGGATGATAGAGCAGCTCAAACTCATAGTCTTTCAAAAATTCTAACCAACGCCTCTGCCTCATGTTTAACTCCTTCTGATCAAATAAATATTTGAGGCTCTTGTGATCACTGAAGACTTGGAAAGTAGATCCGTACAAGTAATGTCTCCAAATCTTCAGTGCAAAAACGACCGCTGCCAACTCCAGGTCGTGCGTTGGGTAATTCTTCTCATGAATCTTCAGTTGACGAGATGCGTAAGCTACCGCTCGCTTCTCTTGCATAAGCACACAGCCCAACCCTTGGTGAGACGCGTCACAGTACACTTCAAAGGGCTTGGACGTGTCAGGAATGATCAACACTGGAGCGCTCGTCAACTTATTCTTCAACTCTTGAAAGCGTTCCTCACACAAATCAGTCCACGCGAACGGTTGGTCTTTCCTGGTAAGCTGTGTCAGGGGTGCTACTATCTTAGAAAATCCCTCAATGAAGCGCCTATAGTAGCCCGCGAGACCAACGAAACTCCTTACTTCCGTGACCGAACGTGGACTTTCCCATTCCAGTACCGCTCGTACCTTTGCTGGATCTACTGCGATGCCCCCAGCCGACACCACATGTCCCAGAAACTGAATTTCCTTCATCCAGAATTCACATTTAGATAACTTTGCATATAATTCCTTCTCACGTAACACTCCAAGTACAAGTCTAAGGTGTTTCTCATGCTCGTCTTCGGTCTTGGAATAGATGAGGATATCATCTATGAAGACGACTACAAACTCATCCAAATAAGGCCTGAAGATGCGATTCATATACTCCATAAACACGGCTGGAGCGTTCGTCACTCCAAATGGCATCACCACGTATTCATAATGCCCATACCGAGACCTGAACGCTGTCTTATGAATGTCATCCTCCTTAACTCTGATTTGATGATATCCGGATCTAAAAACAATCTTTGAGAATACGGTTGCCCCATGCAGTTGGTCCAGCAAATCATCTATCCTCGGCAATGGGTATTTATTCTTGATGGTCAGCTTGTTCAATTGTCTGTAGTCAATGCAAAGTCTGGAGCTGCCATCCTTCTTTTTCACCAAGAGAACGGGCGCTCCCCACGGTGATACGCTCGGCCTGATAAATTGTTTATCCATGAGCTCTTCAATCTGCTTCTTAAGTTCAACCAACTCGGCAGGCGCCATACGGTATGGTTGAACTGAGATAGGTGCTGCCGTCGTCACCAAATCAATGGTGAATTCCACCTCTCGAACAGGAGGCAGTCCCGGTATTTCTTCTGGAAAGACGTCCGGAAACTCATCCACAACCGATCGTCCATTACTGCCACCTTTGAACGATCGTCCTGGTACCACACTTCCGAATTCCTGATCTTCATGTGTCATGATCAGGAAACAGCTGGCGCCCTCCATGATGTCTTCTTTAAGTTGGCCGAGCGTCACTGACACCTCTTCTTCTTCTTCATCCGGAAAAATTAACTCTTTCGCCCCACAATCTATAAGAATGCGATTGGCAGCCAACCAATCCATTCCTAAAATTACTTCTAAATCCTTTAAAGGCAAACAGATTAAATTCACCTTATAACCACGCCCCTCAATCTCAATAGGACATCTAATGCACACAGTAGACGTCCTAATCTCTCCAACCGTCGGGGTTGACACCACCAGGTCAAACTGCATATCTCTCTCCACTACTCCCAATTTCTCAACACACGCCTTCGAGATGAAGGAGTGAGTCGCCCCCGAATCAAATAGCACAAGACAAGGCATTCCATACAGCAAGCATTCACCAGTTATAAGATTACCTAAGCTTGCTGCCTCCGCGCCAGTTATAGCATATACCCGTCCAACTGCTTGAGCTCGTCCACCTCTCGGCTGATTCCTTCCAGCGTTAGGTGGCCTCATTACTGCGCGTCCGCCCATATTGCACTCGTTATCCGAGTGTCCATTCCTTCCACAACGATTGCAGTGTTTTCCTCCCACCAGTTGAGGGCATGACGAACGATAATGTGGCCCTCCGCATCTAAAACAGGTGACGTTACCTTGCTGCCCAGACTGTCCGGCAGGAACCAAGGCTTGAGACCCACTTGTGTTTGCTGACTGATTTGGACGAGCATAAGGAGATCCCCTCTGATTGACATTGCCCCTTGAGACGATCTGTCCCCTTACTGCTTGTTGTTTCTTGTGTCGTTCCGCCTCTGCCAAGTTCTTCTCCAACACCTTGGCCCTCTCCACCATAGCTGGGAACGTTCGGATACACAAACTGGAAATCAACACTTTCAGGTCACTCCGCAAACCGTTCTCAAATTTCCTACACTGCCACTCTTCACTTGTGGCCATAGTATTGAATCTGACGAGATGCTTAAATTTATTGGTGTACTATGAAACAGACATACCACCCTGAACCAGCTGTAAAAACTCGACCTCCTTTGCAAAACGGACGCTGTCAGGGAAGTACTCTTCATAAAACTTGTTTCTGAACACTTCCCAAGTGATCGGTTGTTGAGCGTCCGTCAGAATGACTCTCGCGCTCGCCCACCAGTGGCTCGCTTCTCTAGTCAATAAATACTCCGTGTACGCCAACCTGTTTTCATCTGGACATCTCTTGGCGTTGAATATCCTTTCCATGTCCCTTAGCCACTGGTCTGCCTCGTCAGGGAGGCCCTTACCATTGAACTTAGCCGGATGATGCTGGAGAAAACTCTCCAAACTCCACTCAACAGCAGGTTGGGCAGCATTGGAAGAGGACGCTCCAGGCGTGCCTCTGGTAGCAGCAAGAATATCCATCAGCTGCCTCTGAGTTGCTTCAGAGTTGGCGCGTGCGATCTCCATACTCTGCATAGCGTTCTGATTTTGCTGCATCAGAGTAGCGTTCTGCTCCATTAAAGTGGCATTCTGCTGCTGCAGTCTTTCAATCACAGATTCCAACAACCGGGTGTTGTTGGACGTATCAGATTCATTGGGTTGAGGAGGAGGAGGGAGTCTAGGAGCCATTTGTTCTCTTAACACAGAGAAAAACGAGCGTTAGTTATGTTCAGGAGTTAAAATAATAATAACTCTTTAAACATACAATAAGCACACAGCAAAAACACAGTGCACTCATAACCTACAGTGTCCTTTAATAGAACAAAACTGCTCTGATACCACTAATGTAACATCCCAAAATACAATAATTACCATAAATCAGAATTAATTACCATTAACCGTAAATAATGCAGTCTTTATAATTAACAGAAGTCAAAAGCCGAACGGCTTAGAGTGCAGAGTTAAGATATACAAATCGGAATCAGTAAAAGCTAATAACGAACGGTTTTATAAAATAAAATAACCGAACGTATAAACCAAAAGCGGACGTCCTAAACTAGAAAGAAAAGACGGACGTCCTACTGCTCCGCTTTCACTTCCACTTCAACTAAGTTTTCTTCTTGGATCACCTCCTCCAAGGTTGCTTCGCCCTCTGCTCACATCCACAACGGATGATCATTGCAAGACAAGACGAACGTACATATACGAGGGACAACACAAGGAAAACGAAAAGGGTAAGCTTATATAATTTAATTTATAATTCAACACATACAATGAACATATCATTCCACTCAAGCACATAGTTTAACATATAACATCATATAACATCTATAAATATATATATATATATATATATATATATATATATATATATATATATATATATAAGACGACCGTCCGGACTGTATGATCTGTGTAGTTACAAGCGTCCCTGCACCCGAGTGGTGTAGTAACTGGGATACACTCAACAGCTGCCACTCGAGGTTAATCCGTTCTTACGTCGCCCATGTTAACTTATGGACTAAGGACCTCCTGCCATTCACACGCATGACTTACCCTCTCTACGTGAGAAGAGTAATCACTGAATATCAGGATGGACAGCCTGGCTTAACTTATCCACAGTCATACTTTACCAAATTTAATATTTAACATATCTGAGACGTTCCTCCTTGGAACGCTCGTTCAAAATCCAATATCGTATAATCATTCCATATAGTGTTCACACTGTAAATACTTATAATTTATCATCATTCTCATCTTTAACTCTAAGACCATAAAAGGACGAACTTTCAGTCCTTTGAAGAATTAGGACGAACGTCCAAATAAAGTACTGGATGGACGAACGTGACTCTCTGTTTGGTCAGTTAAATGAACTGACTCTATTGAAGGTATAATGATACTTAGAAAATTTTAGTGAAGAAGATCTTGAACCAGATTCAATGTACCAAGTATGGTCAATAATACTTAGAACTTTCTTTGTAAGATTTTGTATATAAAGAACCGATGCCAGTATTTGAACGAATGTGAGAGGATGAATATTGTAATATTTGAACGAACGTTATTTTACGTTCGTTAAGGAATCAAAGATAAGGACGACCGTGCGGTTTAAGACCGAACACTACATCAAAGCGAACGCTAGGTAGATGACCGAGAATCAACCATGACGAACGCTTGGTATAAGACCGAGCGCTCTTTAGAAAGAACGTTTGGTTTAACACCGAACACTATTTAGGACGAACGTTCGGTATAAGACCGAACGTTACATATTTTAAAGTGTAAAGTATTTATATACAGCTGAGCTTAACCGAACGCTCAGACATTTAAATGGGGACGCTCGCTCTCAAGCGGAGTTCTTCCCAAATGAAAGAATTCCATTCTAAGTTATTTTCAGGGAAACCGAACGGTATAAGATCGTACGGTGACGAGCGTAATTTATCATAGGGAGTGATTTACGTTTTCAGATTTCAACATTTAAACTTATACTTTATAATTCATGTGATTTTCAATTTATAAACTTTATAACATTCATTCCAATTACTTCATATTCAACATCATCATACAGATTTACTTCATACAATCATAAACATCCATGTTCATAATCACACATCTAAATCATCATACATCATACATTCGCATTCATACTGCATACATGCATTTCAGTCATCAACATGAATACGTTTTCATACATTCAAATCAGATCATACCACATTCAAGTATTAATTAAACATATAAGCTTCCCTTACCCGGATTTGTAAGCAACTTTATCCTAAGTGCAAGATTGGTGGCTTCGTTCAACTAACGTTTTGCTACCCTCAATATCACTTTACTCTTTCAAAACAAATCTAGCCACAATAAAATCACAGGACTTAGAATACACTCTTGCATGCAGCCAAAACGCAGTTTTTCAAGAAACCCTAGAACGAACTACTAAAGGAGACTTACCAGTTTCAGCCTTTGAAACTGTTCGGTCCAGTTGGTAGCTTGCAGTTGGGCGAACGTTCCTACGGTGCTGCAAGTTGATCGGAGAAGAGGCGTGAGATTTACAGTAGAGAGAAGTTGGGAGTTCTAGAGAGAAGGTGGAGAAAATGAAGGGTTGAGTTCAGAGGTAGAAGATGAGTGCGTGCAGGTGAGAGAGAGATTTTCAAAAACTCCGTTTTGTTAAATCCACGTTCGTTTGGACGAACGTCTCCCAAGCCGACACCTGCACACCCACTTCTAAATTGGAAGCTTCTCTCGTGACACGTGGCGTGCGTGAATGCGGTGCAAGGTGCGCTTTTAATGTCTCTGAACCGTGAACGTGGGTGCATTAATTTGATGTGACAGAGATTATCATTGCTAAATATTTAGGGTCTCACAGAAAATATTTAGTAATTATATTCATTAATTTAGATATATTTTATAAATTAAAAATGATTGTTATTTAAAATAAAATTTATTATAAAAAAGAAATTATAAGTTTATTTGTGTTGAAGGATTTGCAAATTAATTGATGTTCGGTTTAAAGCATTTGGAGACTGCCAAAGACAAAAATATACGGGAATGTATGAGATTTAAAGAGAAATATAATAAAATATAAGTTTTGCCTTTGTATCATGGCAAAAGTATTTCGCATCAGGGTATTATATTATCTGTACATATGATACCCATAAAAGATAAAAAAAAATTAATTTATATTTTATTAAGTTAAATTAATTTATAGTTTTAAGGTTAAAATTAATTAAAATAATTTTTAATTTATATTTACAATAATTTATATTATATTTTATGTATTTTTTGTAATTTTATTTAAATATTTGTGGGTATTCGCGGGTATCCACGGGTATACGCGAGGTTTAAAATATTTGCGGATATTTTTTAAGTAGGTATCCGTGCAGGTAACAGGTCGGATAGCCGGTGGATTTTTTTTGTTGGATCGGATTGCGAGTAGGCATTATCCGTGTGGGTAGCAGGTCGGGTAGCCGGTGGATTTTTTTTGTCAGATCGGGTTGCGAGTAGGCATTATCCGTGTCCGACTCGACCCGTTGCCATCCCTACCCAATACAATTAATATAACTTCAATTTATTTTGAGAAAATGAAATAATAGTAATAATAATAATTATAATAACAATAATAATAATAAAAAATAATAATAACGTAATTTTAAAATTATTTTTGATTTTTTTCTCTTCTTATAACAATTTTTACAATTATATATAATATTAACAATTATCATTTTATTTTACTTTTACTACAAAGGATATTTTGGTAATCTTTAATTTTTTTTCAATTAAATCGTTTTTTATTTGTTCGTCGGTCAAATTTTACATTAATTTTCATAATCTTTACTTCTAAATTCACTCCTACTTACCACCAAATCTCTTCAAAAAAAGGACAATTAATTCACTCTAAAATCTCCACAAATCCATATATTTTATCTTCTCCAAATCTATCATTTGAAGTGAACATCGCCTAAGTGGGATTGGAAAGTTTTAAATTCGTCCCTATTTATATATTATGCTTTGTTGACTCTCAACTTTTATTAAAACACTTAAATTAGGTTTTTTTCGTTATATTTTCAAAAATGATATTAAGAGAGTAGTAATTTGACAAAGTATAATGGTTATGTCAAAGTTTTCTAAAATCCTCCCACTCTCACATTTCCACATGGCCAACTCTTTCTCCCTTTTATTTCCCCACTATCTACACACATCATTCACTATTACTGCAAAAAATAACAAGAATTACCAACAATCAAACTCTGTCGAAAATGATAAAATCTGTCGATAATGGATTATGGACGTCAATAATTACCAACAGCTCCTATCTGTTGGTAATTACCAATGGCCATATATAGTTGGTAATTACCAAGGGCCATAGGCCGTCGATGATTATCGAAGGATAACGACTGTCGATAATTATCGAGGATCTATGACCGTTAGTAATTGAAGTCCTATTGGTAACATTCCTTACCCACCACAATAGACTTGCCAATAAAACACTCAACACACTCAGAATTCTCAGTTCAGACAATGCAATCAATATCATGGAACATGAAACATGAAATAAATATCATTGATAAAAATAGTTATTATATGATTGTATCATTCAAGCCATAGATAAAACAACTAAGTTTTAAAATAAAAAAATTACATAAATTTTTTAAAAAGTTAATGAACCCCTAATAGTCATTATAATCATCGGAATCATCTTGTTCTTCTTCTTGCAGAGGTAGTGGTTGGGGAGGTGGTTGTTGTTGGACAAATGGATGTAGTGGAGTGGGTTGCATTGATGGGCGTTGTTGCTAGGACGATGATGGGGTGGACTCATTTTGTCCTTGTTGAGGCAACAATGTCATGACAAAATTTTCAAGATTTTCATTAAAGGGTAACTTGTAGATGAGAGAGAGGTAGCAGTTAAGCAACTACAAATTGCAAGAACTCAAGGAAAAAGTCTACTAGAATGGGTAAGCATAGTTGAATGGGTTATGGTAGGTATATAAGTAGGTCAAAATCTCAAGATTTTGAAAAGTACAAAGAACTAAAATGTAATCAGGTGTTGTATTTGTGAAAGTGGCAATTTCATATTTTGGTATGGAGTATTTAAATTACTTCACTAGTCTTGATGATGCGTATATCTACTAGTGGATTGGTAACAGGGGTGGGATTAAAAGTATTGCTAATTGTTGCTTTCATACACTAGTTTATATAGGAGTATTTGTTACAATTATTGGGTAATGCTGCTGGAGTTCAAATTTACATATGAATGTCGTCTTTCACTTTAAACATGGAATGCCTTATGTTTTAATGTTGGAGGTTGTAGTTTTGTTCATGACAAACATTTTGGTAAATTTGTTTTACTCTATTTAAGTGTTACCACTAGTGCAAAAACAGTGTATAGTGTCACGCCCAACTACTGAACAAACGTTAAAAATGACCGGTGACATTTTTGTAAATAAATGCAATTATTATACGTCGTTTAGAATTGTAATTCGACGTCAATTTGTTATAAGACATCGAATATTGAGAAGTCTAACGTCCTATTGGATAAATTTTGCGAAAATGCTTGGCGCAAAGGTAAAAATGTATTTACGTAAGTCCCCAAATGCCCTAAAATAAAATGTCTAAAGGATATAAAAAATCAAATGCCCTAGCGTTAGACGTGAAAAGGTTATGAATTCAATAAAAATTTGAGTGGGAGATTGAAAATTCATTCACTTTTCTTAGCATGCGAGACCCTCTTCTCTGCTCAAACTTTTTTGGAACGAAGTTTGACGACCATCACATGTAATCTTTCTTTGATTTGATACAAATGCATGTTAATTAACTACTTTAGGTATGGTTTTCTTTTGTTTTGACCGATTATTTTCGTGTTATTGTCCTTCATAGGTGCATTCTGCTTTCTCTCTCACTGGTGACAACACTTTATTCCAACAAACCCACCTTTTGAAGGTTAGTTTTCGTTTTCGTTTTCAAGAACTTATTTGGTAAACTTGTTTGCTATTTTTTTTGTTGAACTTGTTTGTTGTTGTTGTTTGGTTGAACTTCTTTGTTGTTGTTGTTTGATTGAACTTCTTGGTTGTTTCTTATTGTTGTTTGTTGTTTGTTGTTTGTTGTTGATACTACATTACATGTTCATAATTCATGTTTTATAAAATACTAAAAACTAAAATTTGTTGTTTTTTTGCTTTTCAAGTCTCGTGGAGTTGTAAAAAAGGATCACAATTAATTAAAAAAACAAAAAAAATTGATAGACATCGTATATTGATAGAATTCGACGTTAATTTGCTTTACGTCAAACTTTTTAAATTCAACGTCAATTTAACGTCTTTCGATATAACGTCGATCTCGAATTCGACGTAAAAAGTCGAAAAACACCGACGTTATATGGTATTTTTGTACTAGTGTACAATTTACATGTATGCATGAAGCTAATTTTGGACAATTCAAACCAATTTAGCTGTTAAATTATTGGTCAATGATACCTAGATAGGACTTGTGTTGGATAACTAGATTAACAATGAAATTAACTTGGGTTTGAATAGAAAATAGAGGGTGAAAATCTGTTTAAGGTTGTCTACATTATTTGGAAGAATTGATTCAACCAGGGAGTAGACTAGAGTTTGGAGGGACTTATATCTTAAACGTATAATTTCTTAAGGTGAATGTGTGATCTTATTCTAATTCAACCATTTTCTTTATGCTCTTCTACTACTTGGTGTTGTGCCTATTGCTTACCAAGTTGTTGAATAAGATAACAGAAAATAATGAGGGAGACAATTACAAGTTATCGTATGTTTTGGTAGGTGTTTTAGCTTGTGCACAAGTGACGGAAAGGATCCATCTCTCAATGATGCATATTCTTCTATTTGGAAAGGTTGCTAAAGTGGATACAAGTGCAACAATCATTGATGAAGCCAATGGTAAATTGTCCCCAATGTTAGATGATGAATCAATATTTTCTTGACTTCACTTAGGTTATTGTACTTGATTTAATTTGACCAGAAATTCTTATTGTGATTATTAATTGCAGGGGAATTTTTGGAATCATATTTTGGAGACAATAAGGGCTGCCACGTCATTCTAAACCCTCCACATTAGCATTTTAGTTTACAATTAAATTGTAAATTCGTAGTTAGTGAATATTGCACCAGATTTCTATTAGATTTAATTTTGGGCCCAATTTTGGTCTTTTTGGGAGAGACCCAAAGTGTTGGCGAGATTGGCACTTACCTAGGGTTGAATGCCCATTCGCTTTTCAACTCTCCTCATTCTACATTTTCACGTTTTGGCTTCTTGGAGAACTCCCTCTTAGGCTTTCGTTTTCTCTTCTCTTTGTATTGAACTCCTTTAATAATCAATTGCATTCCATTTTGATTTTTGTTTTCCGTTTTTCCCTCTTTTCTTGTTGTTGCACTTGGGTTTTCGTTTTGGTATATGGTTGTTGTTCATCATTAGTTTCCTTTGCTCATTTCGTTTTCCTCTCATGAACTCATTTTTCCAGTTTTAAATTCGCACTCTATTTAGTGTTTTATGGTTTCGTATTGGGTTCGTTTTTGTGTTGCGTTTTGGTGTTGTCGTATTCCAGTTCTGTATTTTGCATTTCTAATGTTGGGTTGCAGTTCTAATTCGTTCATAATGGTAGCTTCATCAGTTTTGGTTGGTCATTAGTGATTGTGCAGCGTTTTTCATGAGATTATTGTGCTTCATTGTATTCTGTTCTTGTGTGCCCAGCGTCATGATTGAATTTGTTTTGCCTATTCTAATTAGGACATGCTTAGTGGACTGATTGGGTTTAATTATCGCTTAGTTAATTAAGTTATATGGTTAAGAATCAATTAATTAATGATGCATTGCGTTTGCTTAATTCGCTTAGTTGAGTAATTCTATTGGATTAAGGGTGAGAGGAATAGTTAATTATTGTTAATATGTGATTGAAACAAATGCACTTGAACTAGTGGCCAACCTGTTTTGCATCGTTGTTTGAATTCATGCTTGAATTTGGTAGCTTTTAGTTCATAAAACTGTCATAAAATACCCCCCACCAAGTGTTTGACTTAATTCCTGAACCATTGTTTGGTCCTTGAGAGACGACCTAGGGGTCATTCTCCTAGCATATACCGCATTTAATAGCTCATTTATTTGACTCGGGTACGATCTCGATCATCGGATAGTGGAAGGGAAAAGGAGTTGGATGACAACTATATGAGTTTGTTCACACTCATCGCAGTGAACAATGACTAGTTCCTAACTTATTTAGCTTTCTAAATGACCCTACTAAGGTACCACTCTTTAAACAAGTTTGTAAATGACCAATATAGCCTTTATATATGCTGAAGTAAAGACTTAAAACTGGAAAAGTGGCTCTAGTTGCCCGTGTCCTTTCCTAGCTAATTCACTATTCATTAGACCATGATTTAAACAATGAGATATCAATCACTCATACTAGCATAATTCATTCAAAGAAAATGGTTAAGATAACTTATGTCGACAACAAAGTTCACCCTTCATTCACAAACTCATATCAATAATAGATATAGGAAGCCATACCATTCGATCAACATCATCTAGTGTGCGTTTTATGAAGACATAGGCATAAATATAGGCCAAGGCGGATAATTGGTAACGTTATTGTGGCAAAGGTCAATAATGCCAAGCAAATAAAGAATTATTACAATTGCTAACATTGTCACTGAAGTTCCTTTCAAGCAAAGCTCAATACCAAGAAAACAAAAATAAAATAGGGAAGCAACCAAGTAAAAGCAGCTTCCATAACAGTCCAACAAAATCCAAACAACATATATCCCTTTAATTAAAGTCTAGTAATAGTCCAAACATTATCTTAATAAAGAACAATTACAAAGAACCACAAATTAATCAAACCATTGACATGAACACACCGCTAACACTACGAAATGTTCTTATGGCCTCTCCCACAAAATGAATTTCTGAAGTGGGTACAGGAACCTGAGCCTGTGGATCCCGAACCTCGTCAAATGTCACACGCACATGAGGGGGTAATAGGGGAACACCATGAACAATCTTCCCTCCCTCAAGTACTCGTCTGACAGCCACAATGCGTGGGGGATCCCCATCAACCAACAGCTAATACTGACCACTATACTTAGTAGGGTCTATAGCAGAGCATGATCCCCTAGTGCTGACCCTAGGTGGTATGGGAGCTTCAGTGGGCAAACCCATGGTGGGTTATGTCATGGAATGCAACTTATCTTCAAGCGCTTTTTGAATTTCTTTTTGTTCTTATAGTTGCTCCATGAATCATTGCTCCATTAATCTCATGCTTTCGTTGAGCCTTTCCTCCCATTGAAGATCCATCTTCCTCAGTGCCTCCTAACTCATGGATTGAGTGTTTTTTTGTGCGGGGCCAAAGTAGTCACGAAGACCATTCACCCCAGGAACTCCACGTACACGTCCTGCGTGCTCGGGCTTTCCAATGGTTGTTCCTTGAGTTTGCTGCTCAACCAACTCATCCTACATATAAAAAAACTTTATTACATAAAATACATGCGATGATAAATACACAATCAAACAATGCTTTAGTTCGAACTTAAATTTTTTGTGAGATCAAGGCAGCTAAGGAAGATGTCATTTTCCATTCAGATTTAGTCGGAGCAACCTCCATGGCTCGTACCTAGCAGGTGCGGGTTCTAGGTCGGGGGACTCAAGTCCTAAGGCCTCCGCTTGAGTCTTCCTCATCTTCTTCTCAAGTTTTGCATAACCACCTCGTCATAACACGTGTGGTGCATCATTTAGCCTTTGCCTTTCTTGGGCGATAAACCTTTTACCTTGTGAAACCATGTATATTCATAAGTGTAAAATCATAATAAAATGCATTAGCTAAAGACTCTATAGATGTTAAGAGACAAACCTGTCAGTCGGCAGACTCTCTGTTGATGTTAACTCTTGCAAAGCAATAAGGTTACTAATATTTGAAGAATAACCTTGTGAAACCTTCACGCTTCTTAAAAAGTTATAAAAACTTTGTTTTTCTTTTTCAGAAAGAGTGTGACATGTTGGGGGCAGATAGGTGCGCCTTCCAATTGACTGTGGATGTAACTCAGAACGGATTCCCATGTCAGCCAAATCTTGTCGTGCTTTTATTCTGTCTTTTGTCTTCCCTTTCACATTTAATAAAGTTCCAATGACACTGTCACAAACATTTTTTTCAACGTGCATGACATCTATACAATGTCTAACATCAAGTTTACACCAGTAAGGAAGATTAAAAAATATTAATCGTTTCTTCCAAATGTTTTTCGCAAAGGTACTTTTATGATGTTTTCCGAAGACAATGTCAATGTTTTTGACTTTGCTGCACACTTCTTCACCATTGTGGGGTCTGCACACAACCTCATCCTCAACACTTCCATTAAATGCTTTTTTGAATCTATGGTAAGGGTGATTACGAGGGAGGAATTTTCGATGTCTTGTATATACTATCTTTTGACCATGCTTCAATTGAATGTAACTAGTGTTTTCTTCAAAAATGGGACATGCAAAATGACCTTTAACACTATAACTGCTCAAGTTTCCATATGTTGGGAAATCATTTATAGTGCAAAACAACATTGCACGCAAACGAAAAGTTTCTTGATCATCTGAATCGAACACTTCAACCCCTTCTTCCCACAACATTTTGAAATCATCAATTAAAGGTTTCAAGTAAACATCAATGTCATTTCCAGGTTGTCTAGGACCTGATATCATCACGGACAACATCACATATTTTCTCTTCATGCACAACAATGGAGAAAGATTGTATATCATCAACATAATTGGCCATGAACTGTGTTTGCTACTTAAGTTCCCACAAGGATTCATACCATCAGTTGCAAGTGCAAGTCTTAAGTTTCTTGGATCTGCACCAAATTTTGGAAATGTTTCATCGATCTTCTTCCATTGTGGTGAATCAGTTGGGTGTTGAAGAAGATTATTGCACTTTCTTCTTGCAACGTGTCAATTAAGGTTCTTTGCATCTTCTTTAACAGAGAACATATGTTTGAACCTATATATTATAGGCAAATACCACATCACCTTAGCAAGTGCACCATCATTACCTTCATCACTAGTGTTTTTGTCAGTTTTCTTTTTAAAACGGGATAAACCACACGTTAGACAATACTTTAGCAAAGCAAACTCCTTTATGTACAAACCACAATCATTAGGACAAGCATGTATCTTTTGATATTCGAGTCCCATTGGACTTAAAATTTTCTTGGCCTCGTAATGACGAATAGGTAGAGTATTATTTTCCGGAAGCATCTCCTTCAACAACTCCAACAACTCTGAAAATTTTATCAGTCCATCCATTCCTTGTTTTTACACTAAACAACTTCAAAGTTGCAGATAGACGTGTGAAGTTGGGGCATCCTGGAAACAACAATTGCTCTGAATCATGTTTAAGAGAATCATACAAATTAGCTCTTCCAAAATTATCTTCACCAACATCACGTATCATGTCCTCTAAATGATCAGTCAACCGTTCTTCCACATAATTCGTTCCTCGTGACGTGGTAAGTTGGTTCAGTACTTCTCCATGCCAAGTCCAAACGGTATAAGTTCTCATTATGTCGAACATGAATAGATGGTCACGCATATTGCCTAAGTCTTGGAGTGTTTGATTAAGACAACGAACATAAGGACAAAAATATGTCTCTTTCAAAGACTTAACATTTTGATCAACATATTGCAAGAACTCCGAAACACCCTTCTCATATTCTTCACTGATGCGACGTTCATTCATCCAGCTTCGATCCATACTATGTTCGTAATACACTTCATCAGTTTCAATTTTTTAAATTTCACAAGGTTAGGCACTACCCATTCAGAAAAATTATTTTTCATAATTTGCTAAGACATAGGCAAAGAAGTCTATATCATAAATTTGATAAGATTTTGGCAGCATTTCACATTGGTCTCCGATATACACGAAATGAGAGTAGTCAAAGATGACAACAATCAAATATGCATTCGGAGAACAACACAAATACTGAACCAAAATTTTATCAATCTTATCCATAAACTCCAACATATATGTAGCAATTTATGAAAAATAATTTTCCCAAACTGTCCAATCGGACAATTCAAAATTTAATACAAACGATTTAAAGATTAATCGTTTGTATTAAATTTCAAACGTGAACTAAGTTTCACTCAATTAGATACTAATAATCTAACATACCAATCATAACAACACAACAAAACTTTATCACATGCCTATTCAAAAGCCAATAACATGCATACACAAAAGCCAATAACATGCATACACAAAAGTCAATAACATGTATATATCCAAAATCCAACAACATGCAAATCCCATAGCCAACAACATGCAAATTCGAAAGTTAATAACATGCATATTCAAAAGTTAATAACATGCATATCCAAATGCCAAAAACATACATACTGAAAATCCAATAACATGCATAGACAAAAACTTTTAAACAAGAATGCTAACCTTCTTAACCGATTACAAACGTAGTGGAGGAATTCGAGGAGTGGAAAACGCAAACATACGCTGCCCAAGAACGCAAGAAATCACCGCCTAAGGAAACGAGCAAAATTGCACCAAAACACAACGAAAACTCAGGGGCCTGGACGTCTATAGAGACATCAAACGTCCGACATAGGGGCCCAGACGTCTAAAGCAATGGAACAGGGCACCTTTTCACCTACTTGTCACATCATTAAGCGTCTGACATAGGGGTCTGGATGTCTATATAGACATTAGACGTCCGACATAGAGGCTTGGACGTCTACACTGCGAAATAAAATGAGTTTTGGTATTCTCGTGCCACCATGAAACGTCAGGGTCTTTCCAGTCTCACGTCTAAGAGTTGTAAAAAAATATTTTCTACCACATTTTGGCGTCCGACTCGGAGGAGTTGATGTTTTCGTGAGTATAGACGTCGGGGACCATCCTCGTCGGACGTCTATAACATTAACTTATTTATAGAAGTGCCACCGGTCATTTTTTACGTTGGATATTCGAGGGTCGAACGTCTAAAGGGTGACGTTAAAGGCCTTTTCTGCACTAGTCATAAGAAGAAGCTCTAATTCTTTTCCTTATTGGCATTTTTCTGCGAAAGTTAGCATTGAATTTGCAAAGACAGAGGAGTACAAGGAAGAAGGTGCAAGGTTGGTGCAAGAGAATGAGAGAAGAAGAGCTTTCGGGGGCTTAATTTGGTAGAGTGTTGGTGCAAGAGTGGTTTGTAATCGATTATAGGGTGTTATTTATTCATTTTTTAACGTTTCTAACCATTTTTTATCGTTACAACGACTAGGTTTGAAGTAACTGTGCGTATCGATTATGACTAACAATAATCGATTATTGTTTCAAAAATAATTTCCAAAAATCGCAGATAATCGATTATTGTGTCAAATAATCGATTATTATCGAATGAAAAACCTATATTGCAAAAAATCTTTAGATAATAAATTATTACTTGTGATAATCAATTAAGTTCGAACTAAAACATTTTCTCACCTTGAGATAATATTATGACCTTGAGATAATCGATAATTATGCATTGATTTTTGAAAAACGCAATTTTTGACCAAATTTCATTTCTAATACATATCTAACACTCCTAAATCTCTCTTAAGTTCGTAAAATCTGTCCTTAAGGAATGATTTGGTGAATATATTTGATAATTGATGCATTGAGTCTACATATTTAATGATGCAATCACCTTTTTGAATATGATATCTTAGAAAGTGGTGTCTAATTTCAATATACTTAGTTCTAGAGTGCATTATGGGGTTCTTAATCAGATTAATGGCACTTGTATTGTCACATTTTAAGGAATATGGTTAAGGAAGATATCAAAATCTTCAAGTTGTTGTTTCATCCAAAGGATTTGAACACAAAAATTCCCAGCAACAATATATTTTGCTTCAATGGTAGACAAGGCTACACACGCTTGTTTCTTTGAGTGTCAAGAAACTAAAGAAAAACCTAGAAACTGGAAAGTTCCACTAGTGCTCTTTCTATCAATTTTACATCCCCCATAATCAGCATCAGAATATCCTATTAGAGTTGGGGTTGCATTTGAAGGGTACCATAATCTAAAAGAAGTATTGCCTTTAAGGTATTTCAATATTCTCTTAACCACTACAAGGTGGGATTCTTTGGGATTAACTAGATATCTAGAACAAACACATACACTCTGCATTATGTCTGGTCTACTAGCTGTAAGGTAGAGTAAGGATCCTATCATGCCTTTAAACATGGTTTGATCAACCTCTACCCTAGATTAATCTTTATCTAAGTAGCAAGAGGTGGGAGTGTTGGCTTCTTTAGTGATATCCACCCCAAATTTCTTAAGAATTTCTCTACAGTATTTAATTTGAGAAATGAGCGTTCTCTCATCCATTTGCTTAATTTGCAATGCTAAAAAAAATGTTAACTCACCCATCAAAGAAATTTCAAATTCACCTTTTAGTATACTAGCAAATTCACATAAGGAATTATTAGTTGACCCAAATATTATATCATTAACATAAACCTGAACAAGCAAAATATGACTTCCTACTTTTGTTATGAACAAGGTTAACTCAACCTTTCCTCTAGAGAAGTCATTATCAATCAAAAATATATTAAGTCTTTCATACCAAGACCTAGGTGCTTGTTTAAGGTCATACAAAGCTTTCTTCAGTTTATAGACATGATTAAGAAATTTAAAATCTTCAAATCCAGGGGGTTGTTCAACATATATTTCTTCTTTAATAAAACCATTTAAGGAAGAAGTTTTAACATCCATTTGATACAATTTAAATTTCATCAAAGATGCATAAGCAAGTAATAATCTAATAGCTTCTAACCTTATTATCAGTGCATAAGTTTCATCATTATCAATACCTTCTTCTTGGCAATATTCTTTAGCTACAAGTGTTGCTTTGCTCTTAGTGATATGACCATCCTCATCTAACTTGTTTCTGAAGACCCACTTTGTTCCAATTACTTGATAACTTTCTTCTCTAGGAATGAGTTCCCAAACATCATTCATTTTAAATTCATTTAGCTCTTCTTGCATAGCTACACACCATTTATCATCTTGAAGAGCCTCACCAATGTTTTTGGATTCTATATGTGAAATAAAGGCAACAATCATACAAAAATTATTTAAATTATGTCTAGTAGTTACCCCTTTTGAGATGTCTTCAATTATGTTGTCCATAGAAAGGCCTTGTGGTTGTTGATAGCCTCTAGGATCATCTTCTTATTGTACATGGGGAATTTCAGAAGGGGTATTCTCATTTATGTACATCTCTTCAAGGGCTTCCCTTAGATAATCTTCATCACCTGCAAATGGCTTATTCTCCTCAAGAGGGTCCATTATCTCATAAAAAACAACATGCACAAATTCTTCAATAATCAAGGTTCTCCTATTCAATACTCTATATGCTTTACTAGTAAGATAGTATCCTAAGAAAATAGCTTGTTCAAAATTATCATCAAACTGTCTCAAGTTATCTTTTCCATTATTCAAGACAAAGCATTTACATAAAAAAAAAATTCAAACGAGATACATTAGGCTTTCTAACTTTAAACAACTCATAAGGAGTTAACTTTAAAATTGGCCTAACGAGCATTCTATTGAGAACATAACAATCAGTACTAACTGCATTAGCCCAAAAATATTTAGGAAAATTTGACTCATTCAAAAGAGTTCTAGCTCACTCTTCTAATGATCTACTTTTCCTTTCAACAAGCTCATTTTGTTGGGGAGTTCTAGGAGCAGAAAAATTATGAGTTATACCATAATCATCATAAAACTTTTCAAAAGACTCATTTTAAAACTCATTACCATGATCACTTCTCAAAACTTTAATTTTTCAGATCTTTTTCATTTTTGACTCTTTTTGTAAAGGTTTTGCACGATTCTTGTAAATGCATACACACACTTGGTTACAAATAAGAAAGGCAATTATTTGTTTTGATGAATGAATTGAAGTTTCCAAATAGCCAACCCTAATGCACAATAATAAATCTCTCATTTACCTTTTTTAGTCTTATTTTTTTGGTTTATAACCCTTGAGCTTGTAAAGAAACCAATCTTGTCCCACATCCCAAAAGAAGATAATAAGTAATAAATTTGACTAGAACAAAGATATGAGATGATATTAAATTTGGGGAAATAAAGATGATTGAAAGAGTAAGGAGTAAATTATTTAGGAATCTTTAAGTTTAATGATATAACATCTCTTAAAATCTCTCAAAAAAATGAAAAAAAAAATGAGAAAAGCAAAGAAAACATAACAAAGTAAAAAGGTTACATGAAAGAAAAAAAAGTTGATATATAAAATGAATGTGAGGGATTATTTTGTATATGGAGATAGATGATGTTTATGAAGGATTTAGGCACATATTTGTTCTTCTCTTCTTAAGTGGTTTCTTTGAATACTTGAAAAATCATAATTCTTCTATTCAAGTCAAGTTACAACCTTTGAAAGACCTTTTGATCTAAACCAATGTGTGTGAATTGTGTGAATGAGATGATATGAAACTGACAAAGTAGTTTTATGACATGATATTTATGAGTTTGTCATCGATAAACATATATGTAAAGTGAAACACAAACTTTGTGTGAGCTTTAATGATGCAATTCTTTGGTTGTCAGCTCTCATTATAGGTTTAAGGTTATGATTTGATAAAAGCACTATGCCAAATGACTTTTGAAAATATAAGTGAATTATTCCCCTATACTCTTCACTAATAACTCAAAATTATACATGATTATCAGAGTTAATCCACCAAAACATGTATAGACTTCCAAACATTCCTTTACACGAAAAAAATCATAATACTTAAGTAGACTTCCCTTCTAACATGTAAATGTAACAAAAATGATCCCTCCAATCTCCATCAAACAAGTAGTCATCATCATTTCACCACTAACCCAAGAGTTTAAATCACACAACAACAACATGATCATAATAGAAAAGCAAACAAGGTTGAGATAGTTCCTCTTACCAATCATCACTAAAAATTATTCAACGTATACAGAGACATACAAAGGTAACAAAAAATGATTGCCCCCTTACCTTATTTTATGCAAACAACTTCTTTCTTAGTTTGGCTCTTGCTTCTTTTTTTTCCTTCTACACAGCTTCTCTACTAACTCACCCTCACAGGTAAAGAAAATATTCTAATGCCAAAAAAGTCGCACCACTAAAACTCACGTTCCCTATATAATTTGTTTTCATGTTGAATATACTAACTACCAACCCTAAATATGTTACATTCACTCTTAAAATTTTCTCATAATTCACCTTAATTAGTTTTTATTTCCTATGCTTGTGACTAGATACAATGAATTTGTTCCCATGTATTCACCTTCCACAAAAAATGCAGAAACACTAAAAACCCTAATATATTTTTGCTTAGGTCAGGGTTCAAACTCATCACCCCCAAGTTCCATACCAAAACTCCAAACAAAATAGACTATTAAATTGATGTTATCATTCAAATACACAAAAAAAATATAAACAACATCACACACCAATATGTCCAAAAATATAATAACAAAAAGAAATAAATCAAATCTAATGCACACAAAAAGAACCGAACACATATGACTGACTATGATACACTTTACTTTCATATAACTTATCATTTATTATTTTAACTAATGGTATCCATGCCTATACCACCCTTCTAGAAATTTATTTTTCCTAGATCTTACAAAGCATATCACTTCTTATAGCAAAGAACTTTGACATGACTTCTATAGAAAAGAAATAAAGTGTTAGATACTAATTATGTAAAAGACACCACAAAGACAACCACATGCCTTACCCTCAAAGTAAGCAACATGATCCTTGGCAAAAGGGATAGTAAGCATCTCCCGATTAAGTAGCAGAGGAAGTTGGGTATACACGGTGGATGAGGCCTTCAACTTAAATACCTAGTCTTGAAACTTTTGAAGGATTCGGTATACATAGTGAACAGAGAACTATACTAAGCACTGCTTAAGGACACCCAACTAACCTTGACATCATTTTTCAACTGGAAAATATACATAAAGGAATGACGAGTAGGGGTAAGACCAAGACTTTTACACAAACCTGGAATGCTTACATAAAGGCCCAATTGTTCGGGGTGAAGCTGACTTGGAGCTAGATAAAACATTGAAAGAAGACCGCTCTTAGAGTAGGTCAAAGGAAAAGAAATATCAAAATATTTGGATAAATCTCATACACAAAGACATAATTTCTCACTCTCTCTTGGGGCCTCATGAAAACGCTATCCTCAAGGGAGTTGGGTTGAGCGATCAACTTGTTTAGGCAAACATTGAAGGTAGCCACGAACTTGGCCACCTTCTTGACAAAAATGAAATCTAATGCATAAGACACTACTTACAATACCCTAAAGTTTAAGTTGTACGACCTTCTTTCCCTTGGCCACCTTCTTTTTATTTCTTAAGAGTCATTATGGTCACCCCAAAGGAAGAAACCACTGGGCCACAATAGCGAGGGGTTATAGTGAGGAAACTCCATCACCAGAAATAGAACAAGAAGACTCAATAGAATAGCCCTCACCCAAAGGGGTGATCTCCTTATCTAACAAAGAGTGACGACTATCATAATCAAAAGAAGAAGAATAAGACATATATAAAACAAACACAACACATAAAGAGCGAAGAGCTCAAAAAAAAAAAGACGAATTGAAATTGAGAAGAAAGTTGAGTAGTGAAGCATGAGCATAATGATAGGACAAGAAGTAAAACACAGAGAAGAGAAATGTGAAGTTATAAGCAGGGAGAATTTGAAACGCCAAAATGACAGACCCAAGCATGACCTTTGACACTTCATCTCCTGTGTTCTAACACTCAGATGATGACACGTTAGCAGCATTTTTAAGATCATTTAATGGAATAGAGGTTTCGTAACCCAAGGCAATAATTACAACGCTTCAAACATGTTACTCAGAAAACCCCTCATGAGACTTTACAGAAATCGAAAAAATGACTAATGTCACATAAGTTCACTGCTTAGAGGTCAACCTTAAAGACAAGATTGAGTCGAACGTGATCAAATACAAGAATGTACAACATGACTAAACAGTCAATCCATTTGCAAGCTTGAAGCTGACTACATCTCGACCAAAAAGCCAATTATAGTCACAACAAATTTGTTCTACCTACCAATTAAACTTTCGAGCATGGGGGCTTGTGTAACTACTTGGCCTGACAAACACACTAACAAACATTACCCAACAAGGCTCATTCAGTATTATTGATTTAAAGTGGCTAAATAATATTAGCAGAGGTATTTGTTGCTCTAATTACCGAATATTAATAAAATGTATAATAAAAGCTCGGTAATTTAATTATATGATATATTGATGTCATAAATATCCTTTTATACTATATTTGAATATAATAATAGTTAAATAATATATTACTAATGTTATTATCATGCTAATTTATTGCATATGGTTAATAATGATTAATATGGTAAAACAATATATTATTAGTGTTTTTATTATTGGTTGTTATTCTTTAGTAATCTTGATTTTGTAACATATTTCATTGGGTGTAGAATAACATTTGTCATACTTACTCACATACTTATAAAGAATTTGTAGGTAAATTGTCTCTCTTTGTCATAGTCATCAATAACATTCAAGCCATCAAGATGATCAGAATTATTTTTTAGATAAATTTTTTAAACACCATGCTTCGGATTCCACTAAAACATTTGTATAATAGATAAAATATAAATCTCATTAAATAGTAATGTAATGTTGCATTGAAATATTTTTAAAAGTGTACTATCCAATTATTTTTTTCTTTGATTTACCAACTATTTTTTTATTGGAGAGGGAAAGGGTAGATTGGTCACTTAATAATTATTGTATTCCTACCAAGAGTCAAAAGAAGAAAACAAGTGAAAAAAAAAACAAACACTAAGAAAAGGAAAGGAAAAAATGTACATAAAAATTATTGTTTTCAAAAGAATTTCTTTAGTTTATATCATTACATGTTTTTTCATTGTGAAAATATTTAGTGGAATGATAACAACTTAGTTGAACAAAAATGTTGGGTACAAACAAAGTCCCACATCAAATAAAATAAGACATGAACATGAGTTTATATACACATAACATACCTCCATTGATAAGAGGCCTTTTGGAGTGGTACCAAAAGCAAATTCGTGAGGGCTTGGTCTAAAGCGGACAATATCTTATCACTGTGGAAATATCTATGTGTACATGTGTGTGTTGTACCTCCCAACAAATGGTATCAGATAAAATCTATGAATCGAGAGTGATAGGGAAGAAGATGAAGAAGAGATGAACGATGATGAGATTTCTACCAACTCGGTATGGTATCTAAATACTGGAGCAATCAATCATATGCGTGGGAACGAGAACTTTTTTTATGAACTCACCAAGGTGGAGGTCAAATTTGTGTCTTTTGGAGATGACTCCAAGGTGGCCGTGAAAGGGCATGGAATAATTCGGCATATTCAGATTAATGGACGAGTTGGAGAGATTAGGGATGTTTATTATGTTCCAAAGTTGAAGAGTAATATTTTAAGCATGGGTCAGATAATTGAAAAAGGTATTTCAATTTTTATGAAAAATCAGGTACTGTATTTAAAGGATAAGCATGGTCGTCTAACAACCCAGGTAAAAGCAAAGAAGAACCGGTTGTATGAATTGGAGCTGAAAATCTTGGAGAGAAGATGCAAACCCGAAGTAGGATGATGCACATGGAAAATCGAACGAAGAAAGAAAGAATTTAAGTTTATGTGAGAGTTTGTTGGGATAAACTTAAATTTTAGGGTTTTATTAATAATTTTGTTTAAATCTTATTTTATTAGTTTTTGGGTATAGTAATATTTAGTTTGATTTGATAGAGATAAAATAAGGACACATAGTTATGATTTTCGGTTTATCTAGGTACAATATTATTTTATGATAGATTAAACACATTTTATTTTTAAGATAGTTGATATTTTATTTTTATTCCTCGTAATATTGTAAGTGTTATGACTATTTAAAGCCCTTCAATTATAATGAATAATAAGACTCAATTTCAGGAAAATATTTGAATGTGTATGGTGAGATTTTCCCAACAGTGATATCAGAGCCATAGTCCTTTGTTTGAGGGGAGGATGTTGGGTACAAACAAAGTCTCACATCAGATAAAAGAAGAGTTGGACATGGGTTTATATACACACATAGATACCTCCATTAATAAGAGGCATTTTGGAGTGATACCAAAAGCAAATCCGTGAAGGCTTGGTCCAAAGCAAACAATATCTTATCAGTGTGGATATATTTATGTGTATATGTGTGTTGTACCTCCCAACACAAAAAATCATGTCAATTTAATAGAAAAAAATTGAAAAAAAAATTATGAGTAAGTATTGATTTTGCTTTTCTGCTGAATTTATTTGTAATAACGTTCGTTTGAATAAAAAATTTAAATCATAGAAACAAAAACCAGGGTAGGGTAGGTTAGGGTTCTGTTTGCTTAATTTAAAAGACACGTATATGCATTAGTAAAAGATTAAGATTTGTGTTCTGAAATAACATCATTGGTTTGACTGGTAGACGATACTCAATCAGTAGTACTGTTACTGTATATGGAATCATTTCGCGCATGAAATTTGCAGAAAAGCTATTATATCCAAATAGAATACTCCACTTTCTTATCTTCATTTACATGAAAAGTTGACGCTTCTAGTTAATTGATAGATTAACACCATAAAGTAATAATTTATTTGATTTGTTTTAGGAACTTCTTAATTTATGTGAATTTTAAAGTTACTTTAATCTCATAAAATTATTACTTTATAAGATGAAATATAGTCTTTAGAAATTTCAGAATGTATTTTCTCGATTTTATAATTGTCTATTCTTTCTACAGAATAATGCTAACATGACTGAAACTTGTAACATAGCTTTTATTCTTGAAAAAAATATATGAATACTCTTGAATTTAACAGTCTTGTATTTAATACTGGTAATATTTTGTGATAGTACTCTTTAGTTTCTTTTTTCTGAATTATATTTTCTCTAAAATATTTACCTTCAATTTTTTAACTCAATTTTATTTTAGCTTCTTTGAATTCTTTTATGGATATTTCAGGACTCGATATGAAATAAGAGAGATTTTTTGAATTAATTAATAAAAGAGATATGACATTATTTCTAACGCAAATCCTTAAAGTATGTAAGTTATATATATATATATATATATATATATATATATATATATATATATATATATATATATATATATATATATATATATATATATATGGGGTTTGCGTGCGTACGCCTGTTTTTTCAGTTGGTACATTTTAACAATGTGTACTGGGTTTTAGTAGACAAAAATATCCTTATATATCATGATTCTAAGTTTTAAGGTTAAGGGTATTTTAATAATTTCATTCTCAAAACTTAAAAAAAAAAAAAAAACCCAAACCCAGGTCTTCCATTCCTCTCAATCCTTTCTCTTTCATCTTTCTCACTCCAACCTCTTTTCTCTGTCATCTCTACTGTAGCCCCAATTGAAAAAATCAGAAAGTCTTTAAACAATATGCCTTTGTAAAGAGTTGAGTCATTGACATATTCACCTTCAGGCAAAGGTTCATTCAAGATCTCTTCAATTTCACCATTTTCACTAACCTCTCTAATTTCATCATCTGCATATGTTGAATCATCTCTAAAAAAACCCTCCAAGCCAATTACCAATTCTTTCGAATGTCATTATGCTTGTGAAAATTAGATAAAATTATATACGACAAAAATTATAAAATAAAAACTCATTTTTTTTGTAAGAAATTGTTTAACAACGATTATTTCTGATTTTTTTCCAGCCAATTACTAATTCCTTTGATGTCATTATGCTTGTGAAAATTAGATAAAATTAGATAAGACAAAAATTATAAAATAAAAACTCATTATAAAATCATTTTTTGTAAGAAATTGTTTAACAGCGAGTATTTCTGATTTTTTCCAGGTAAATTACCAATTCCTTTATACTTGTGAAACGAGTATTTCTGATTTTTTCCAGGTAAATTACCAATTCCTTTATACTTGTGAAAATTGGATAAAATTAGATAAGACAAAAATTATAAGATGAAAACTCATTATAAAATCATTTTTTTTAAGATTGTTTAACGACAAGTGTTTCTGATTTTTTCAATTGGGGGTTTCTTTTTTCTTTCTAGTTTTGAGAATGAAAATTATTAAAATATCCTTAATCTTAAAACTTAGAATTCATGATATATAAGGATATTTTTGTCTACTAAAACCCGGTACACATTGCTAAAATGTACCAACTGAAAAACAGGCGTACGCACGTTAACAAACCTATATATATATATATATATATATATATATATATATATATGTCACTTCATTATTATTTTTATTTAAAATGAAACTTTTAATTGTACACTAGAAAAAAAAATAAAACATCATCATAAGAAAACGAACATTTAGAACTAACTTTCACCTAATACCAACAAGTAAACATCGATGCTAATTATTAAATAACATTAACTTTGTATCACATCTACAACATACTCTAAAACCATAAATGCTAATTCGATTATCTTGAATTTTGAAGTCGATTCTAGTAGTGTCGACTGAGAAGATTAGTAAAAGAGATAAGTGCAAGATTAGTGAGAAATTTTATATAAAAAATGGAAAAAGAAAAATTATAAATAAAAAAAAATTGTCATTAAAATAAATAAAATAAGTATCAATTGATATTAACTTAAATAAATATAAATAAATAAGGTTATTGTAAATTATATCCATATTAATCTTATATATTTGTAGTGTTAAATTAATAGATGCTACTAAGACATTAGCATAATATCTTTTGTAAGACCCTTGATATTTAGCAAAGATAATTTCTGACATCCTCACCATTAATGCACGCCATATCATTTCTCAGCCATTAAAACCACTACCTAATCTGATCCCCTCCCTCTCTGGCATACACGGAAAGCCACGCCCATCATTTCTCTGAAACACTAAAAAAAAAAACATACCAAACACTGCATGCACACACGCAACCTGTCGCGGGAGAAGCTTCCCATTTCAGAGTTGGTGTGCAGGTGTCAACTTGGGAGACGTTCGTTCGAACGAACGTGAGTTTAACACAACTAGAATTTTTGAAGACTCTCTCTCTCACCTGCACCATTCATCTTCTTCCTCAGAACCCAACCTTTCGTTTTCTCCAACTTTTCTCTAGAAGCCTTCACCTTCTCTTTACTGTAACTCATCACCTTCTTCTCCGATCACGTTTCAGAACCGTAGAAACGTTCCTGGCACCGTGAGCTTCAATCCGAACCGAACAGATCCTAGTTCTGTAACCGGTAAGTCACTCGACTCTGGACGTTGATCTGAACGTTTGTTCTGTAGTACATGCAAACTAAGATTCAGTTGCAGGCATGGGGTATAGGTCTGAGTTGTTTCTGATTTCTGGTGTTTTAGATTAAGGGAAAGTTGTTGAGCGAAACCTGAGGGTAGAACGCTGTTAGAGGTCGAACAAAACCTTGCTTTTCGGGAGTACACTGCTATCCAGGTAAGGGAAGCTTAGTAATTTAATTTATACTTGTATGTTGTATGTAAACATGATATGAACTGAATGTATGAGATGTATGTCGATTGAGTATGCATGGTCGAACGTTGCTTTACTGAATGAATATGATATATGTTGGTTGAAATGTATGATATGAGTGATACGTATGAATACGAAATATACATGCTTAGGAACGAGAGAATGTAAGTGAAACTTGAATATCAACTTCCCTATGATAACGTGTGTCCGACATTAAACGGTTCTCGACCGTTTGGTGTTCTAGTAAACTTCTTTGAATTGGAAAACTTTCATTTGGGAAGGATTCTGGTCGAGCGTGAGCTATGTAGGTCTTTTACTTAGAGCTCATAATGAGCAAGGTCGATCTTACACATAGTAATCGTATTGGGTAGTGCTCGGTCTTACACCAAGCGCTCTTACTCTTTTCTTGAAAAATCTTTGTAATACAGATCATCCATCTGTGTCGATCGACAGTGTCGAGCACTCTCGAAATACATACCATTCATCTGTGTCGACCGACAGTGTCGAGCACCCTTGTAATACAGATCATTCATCTGTGTTGACCGACAGTGTCGAGCACCCTTGTAATTCAGATCATTCATCTGTGTCGACCGACAGTGTCGAACCCCCTTGTAATACAGAACATTCATCTGTGTCAACCAGCAGTGTCGAACCCCCTTGTAATACAGATCATTCATCTGTGTCGACCGACAGTGTCGAACCCCCTTGTAATACAGATAATTCATCTGTGTCGACCGACAGTGTCGAGCACCGTGTTAATACAGGTCGTTCATCTATCTGGTAGTCAGTATTACTTTATTTTGGAACGGGGTAAATTCTTCAGTCTCGTTCCTCACGGTTGTCCTCGTTATAAAGAGGGCTGAAAGTTTAATTATTTACATACTCGGACTGAAAGACAAAAATGAAAATAAAAGTGAAAGATTTTGAATGATGAACATTATATGAGATGATTAAACGTTTATGAATGTTGTACGAGCGTTCCAGGGAGGAACGACTCACATATGTTGAATGTGGAATTTTGTAAAGTATGACTGTGGGCATGCTAATGCTGGCTTGGTCCATCCTGATATTCCGTGATACTCATCTTCACGTAGAGGAGAGTAATTCATGCGTGGGAATGGCAGGAGGTCCTTAGTCCATAAGTTAACATGGGCAACGTAAGAAACGGACTAACCTCGAGTGGCAGCTGTCGAGTGTATCCCAGTTACTACACCACTCGGGTGCAAGGACGCCTGTAGCTACACAGATTCATACAGTCCGAACGGTCCGTCTAGAAATAGTTGTTGGATATTTGTTTATTTATTTATGTTGAATCATTCTGGTATGTTTGACTGGATTGAATTGATACTTTAATGTATGAATTAAATTACATAAGCTTACCCTGTGTTCTCTTCTTTGTGTTGTCGATTGTCTTTGTACGTCCGTCTTGTCCGTGCGATGATCATCCATGTGGATGGGAGCAGATGGAAGTGAGCTGCTGGAAGAGGCGCTGGCAGAAGAAATTTCGGAAGATGTTGAACCGGTTGAAGTAGGGATTAAGGTCGAGTCCTAGAGTGCTCGACATGTAGTAGTTGTTAGTATTTTTGTTTAGTCTTAGAATGTGGATACCGTCGGCTACATTACATTTTGTATTTTAAACCGTTCGACGTTTTGGACCTTGTATGTTTTTGTAAAGACTGCACTGTTTTAATGATTAATGTAATTAATTCTGATTATGGTTATCACTATATTTTGGGATGTTACATTAGTGGTATCAGAGCAGTTTTGTTCTATAAAAAGGACACTGTAGGATATGAGTGCACTGTGTTTTTGCTGTGTGCTTATTATATGTTTGGTGAGTTATTGTTTTAACTCTTACACATCACTAACGTTCGTTTTTCTCTGGCTCAGAGAACAAATGGCGCCTAGACTTCCTCCTCCTCCACCACCCAATGGATCGGATACGACCGACAGTGCCAGATTGTTGGAAACCGTGATCGAACGGTTGCAACAACAAAATGCTACACTAATGGAGCAGAACGCAGCTGCTTTAAGAAGTCTTGAGGCCGCACGCGAGAACTCCGAAGCTACTCAGAGACAATTAATGGAACTCATTGCCGCCACCAGAGGCACGTCGGGAGCGTCCTCTTCCAATGCTGTTCATCATACCGAGTGGAGTTTGGAAAATTTTCTTCAACACCATCCGGCCAAGTTTAGTGGGAAGGGTCTTCCGGATGAGGCAAATCAGTGGTTGCAGGATATGGAACGGATTTACAATGCTAAGAGGTGTCCAGATGAGAATCGTTTGGCTTTCACGGAGTATTTGCTTACTGGAGAAGCAAGCCATTGGTGGTCGAGCGCGAAAGCTATACTGACGGACGCTCACAGACCTGTTACTTGGGAAGGTTTCAGAAGCAAATTCTATGAGGAGTACTTCCCGGATAGCGTCCGTTTTGCTAAAGAAGTGGAATTTTTGCAACTGGTGCAAGGGGGAATGTCGGTTTCAGAATATACAAATAAGTTCAAGCACTTGGTGAGGTTCAATACTATGGCCACCAGTGAAGAGTGGCAATGTCGGAAGTTTGAGAACGGCCTAAGGAGTGATTTGAAAGTTATGATTTCAAGTTTGTGCATAAGAACGTTTCCTGCCATGGTTGAGAGGGCCAAAGTGTTGGAGAAGAACATGGCGGAAGCTGAACGACATAAGAAACAGCAACAAGTGAGTAGGGGACCGATAGTGTCCAGGGGAGGTATGGTTCAGAGGAGGACTCCGTACGCTCGTCCTATTCAACCATCTCATGCAGGCGGATCACAAGCAATCGTTCCTGTCAAACAGTCTGGACAGGTGAACGTAACTTGTTTCCAGTGTGGGGGACCACACTACCGTTCTTCCTGCCCACAGCTGATGGGAGGTAAATTCTGCACTCGATGTAGAAGAAATGGACATCTGGAGAGTGAATGCAATATGGGCGGACGCGCTGTTATGAGGCCGCCGAACGCTGGAAGGAACCAACAAGGGAGAGGTGGTCGAGCCCAAGCTGTCGGGCGTGTGTATGCCATTACTGGAGCGGAAGCAGCGAGTTCAGGTACGCTCATCACCAGTACCTGCTTGATTTATGGAAAGCAATGTTGTGTGTTGTTTGATTCGGGGGCGACACACTCCTTCATCCCGAAGGCGTGCGTTGATAAATTGGGAATAGCTGAGAGCGAGATGCAGTTTGATCTGGTGGTGTCGACCCCAGCAGCTGGTGAGATCAGGACATCTACTGTGTGTGTTAGATGTCTTGTTGAGGTAGAAGGGCATAGATACAAGGTGAACCTCATATGTTTGCCTCTAAAAGAATTAGAGGTAATTTTGGGAATGGATTGGCTGAATACCAATCGCATTCTCATAGATTGTGGAGCGAAGAAATTAATCTTTCCTGGTGAAGTAGAGGAAGTTCTTTCAGTGACGTTCGGTCAGCTGAAGGAAGATATTATGGAAGGGGCCAGCTGTTTCCTCATCATGACGCACGAAGACAGTGGAGTTGTGAATGCGAATGAGGAACGATCGTCCAAGGTAGTGGACGAATTCCCTGATGTTTTTCCGGAAGATATCCCTGGACTGCCTCCGGTTCGTGAAATTGAATTCACTATTGACTTGGTGACGACAGCAGCACCCATCTCTGTTCAACCATACCGAATGGCGCCCGCAGAACTGGTTGAACTCAAAAAGCAGATTGAAGAGCTAATGGAGAAGAACTTTATCAGGCCGAGCGTATCACCATGGGGAGCGCCTGTGCTCTTGGTGAAAAAGAAGGATGGCAGCTCTCGGTTATGTATAGACTACAGGCAATTGAACAAGCTGACCATCAAGAATAAGTACCCGCTGCCAAGGATAGATGATTTATTGGATCAACTGCATGGGGCGACGGTGTTTTCTAAGATTGATTTGCGTTCGGGATATCATCAGATCAGGGTGAAGGAGAGCAACATCCAGAAGACTGCTTTCAGGTCTCGTTACGGACACTACGAATATGTAGTGATGCCGTTTGGTGTGACGAACGCGCCAGCAATCTTCATGGACTACATGAACAGGATATTCCGACCATATCTGGACAAGTTTGTAGTGGTCTTCATTGATGATATCCTGATTTACTCCAAGAGCCATGAAGAGCATGAAGAACACTTGCGGATTGTGCTTGGAGTGTTGAAGGAGAAGGAATTGTACGCCAAGCTGTCGAAGTGTGAATTTTGGATGAAGAGCGTGCAGTTCTTGGGGCACGTTGTGTCCGCTGAAGGAATCTCTGTGGACCCGGCAAAGGTACGAGCAGTTATGGAATGGGAAAGTCCGCGTTCGGTCACGGAAGTAGGGAGTTTCGTTGGTCTCGCGGGCTACTATCGACGCTTCATTGAAGGATTTTCCAAGATAGTAGCACCACTAACACAGCTCACGTGCAAGGATCACCCTTTCGCTTGGACCGATCGGTGTGAAGAGAGTTTCCAGGAGCTTAAGCGGAGGTGGACGAGCGCTCCGGTTTTAGCGATTCCAGACACTGCCAAACCATTCGAAGTCTATTGCGATGCCTCTCATCAAGGTTTGGGCTGTGTGCTGATGCAAGAGAGACGAGCAGTGGCCTACGCCTCTCGACAACTAAAAATTCACGAGAAGAATTACCCCACACACGACTTAGAGTTAGCAGCAGTCGTGTTTGCACTGAAGATTTGGAGGCATTTCTTGTATGGATCCACGTTCCAAGTTTTCAGTGATCACAAGAGTCTCAAGTACCTCTTTGATCAGAAGGAGTTGAATATGAGGCAGAGGAGGTGGCTTGAGTTCTTGAAGGATTATGATTTCGAGCTACTCTACCATCCAGGAAAGGCGAACGTGGTAGCGGACGCTCTAAGCAGAAAAGTGGTGCATGTGTCGTCCATGATGGTGCGCGAGCTGAGTTTGGTGGAAAGCTTTAGAGATCTAAGGTTACAATTTGAGTTGGAGTCGAACAGTATCAAGTGTTGTAACCTTAGAATATCCAGCGACGTGTTTGAGCGGATCAGAACGAAGCAACGAGAGGATGAAGAGTTAGTGAAGATATTTGATGCCCTCGATACGGATCAGGCCAAAGAATTTAACACTGGAACGGACGGTTTCTTACGTTATCAGGGCCGGACGTGCATTCCGAATGATGGAGATCTGAAGAGAATTATTCTGGAGGAAGGTCATCACAGCCGTCTTAGCATGCATCCTAGCATGACCAAGATGTATCAAGACCTCCGGAAATCATTTTGGTAGCCTGGAATGAAGAGTGATGTCGCTCGTTTTGTGGCATCATGTTTAACTTGCCAGCGTGCAAAGGCTGAACACCAACGACTAGGCGGCTTACTTCAGCAGTTGGAGATTCCCGAATGGAAGTGGGATAGCATATCCATGGACTTCGTGACTCACCTACCACGTACGATCAGAAATCATGACTCAATTTGGGTGATCGTGGATCGACTGACGAAGAGCGCCCATTTCCTGGCAGTAAATTTGAAGATGTCGATGACCAATCTGGCCAAGCTCTACATTCAGGAAATTGTTCGTCTGCATGGAGTGCCGTCGAGCATAATTTCTGACCGAGACACAAGGTTCACTTCACGGTTTTGACAGTCACTTCAAAGCGAGCTCGGTAGTAAGTTACAAATGAGTTCGGCTTATCACCCTCAGACGGACGGCCAGTCTGAACGGACCATCCAGACGCTGGAAGATTTGCTGAGAACGTGTGTCCTAGATCACTTAGGCGCCTGGGATGAGGTCCTGCCGCTAGTGGAGTTCACGTACAACAACAGTTTCCAGGCGAGTATTGGAATGGCACCGTTTGAAGCACTTTATGGGAGGAAGTGTCGAACGCCACTTTGCTGGTTCCAGGAAGGAGAGAACGTGCTAACTGGACCCGAACTGATCCAGCAGACGACCGAAAAAGTAAAGTTAATCCAGGAGAGGTTGAAAACGTCGAGGAGCAGGCATAAGTCCTATGCCGACAAGAGAAGAAGACCGTTAGAGTTCCAAGCTGGCGATCACGTATTCCTTAGACTGAATCCAACCACGGGAGTCGGCAGAGCTATGCGACCAAAGAAATTATCCCCGAAGTTCGTCGGGCCCTATCAAATACTAAGGAAGATTGGCCCAGTAGCGTACAAGCTAGCATTACCTCCTCAACTCTCAAATCTTCATCCTGTCTTCCACGTTTCCCAGCTCCGGAAGTACATAGCCAACCCTTCTCATGTTTTGGAGTTGGAAGACGTCCAATTGCGCCCAGATCGAACGTTGGAGTTGCAGCCTGTGCCAATTGAAGAAAGCAATACTAGATATTACAAGAAGAAAGCTGTTCGAATGGTGAAAGTGTTATGGGACGCAAGAACTGGTGACTCAACGTGGGAAGTGGAGAGCGCCATGAAGGACTTGTACCCACACTTGTTTACGGGTAAGTTTTTAATTTTCGAGGACGAAAATTTTTGTAGTTAGGGAGAATGTAAGACCCTTGATATTTAGCAAAGATAATTTCTGACATCCTCACCATTAATGCACGTCACATCATTTCTCAGCCATTAAAACCACTACCTAATCTGATCCCCTCCCTCTCTGGCATACACGGAAAGCCACGCCCATCATTTCTCTGAAACACTAAAAAAAAAACGTACCAAACACTGCATGCACACACGCAACCTGTCACGGGAGAAGCTTCCCATTTCAGAGTTGGTGTGCAGGTGTCAACTTGGGAGACGTTCGTTCGAACGAACGTGAGTTTAACACAACTAGAATTTTTGAAGACTCTCTCTCTCACCTGCACCATTCATCTTCTTCCTCAGAACCCAACCTTTCGTTTTCTCCAACTTTTCTCTAGAAGCCTTCACCTTCTCTTTACTGTAACTCATCACCTTCTTCTCCGATCACGTTTCAGAACCGTAGAAACGTTCCTGGCACCGTGAGCTTCAATCCGAACCGAACAGATCCTAGTTCTGTAACCGGTAAGTCACTCGACTCTGGACGTTGACCTGAACGTTTGTTCTGTAGTACATGCAAACTAAGATTCAGTTGCAGGCATGGGGTATAGCTCTGAGTTGTTTCTGATTTCTGGTGTTTTAGATTAAGGGAAAGTTGTTGAGCGAAACCTGAGGGTAGAACGCTGTTAGAGGTCGAACAAAACCTTGCTTTTCGGGAGTACACTGCTATCCAGGTAAGGGAAGCTTAGTAATTTAATTTATACTTGTATGTTGTATGTAAACATGATATGAACTGAATGTATGAGATGTATGTCGATTGAGTATGCATGGTCGAACGTTGCTTTACTGAATGAATATGATATATGTTGGTTGAAATGTATGATATGAGTGATACGTATGAATACGAAATATACATGCTTAGGAACGAGAGAATGTAAGTGAAACTTGAATATCAACTTCCCTATGATAACGTGTGTCCGACATTAAACGGTTCTCGACCGTTTGGTGTTCTAGTAAACTTCTTTGAATTGGAAAACTTTCATTTGGGAAGGATTCTGGTCGAGCGTGAGCTATGTAGGTCTTTTACTTAGAGCTCATAATGAGCAAGGTCGATCTTACACATAGTAATCGTATTGGGTAGTGCTCGGTCTTACACCAAGCGCTCTTACTCTTTTCTTGAAAAATCTTTGTAATACAGATCATCCATCTGTGTCGATCGACAGTGTCGAGCACTCTCGAAATACATACCATTCATCTGTGTCGACCGACAGTGTCGAGCACCCTTGTAATACAGATCATTCATCTGTGTTGACCGACAGTGTCGAGCACCCTTGTAATTCAGATCATTCATCTGTGTCGACCGACAGTGTCGAACCCCCTTGTAATACAGAACATTCATCTGTGTCAACCAGCAGTGTCGAACCCCCTTGTAATACAGATCATTCATCTGTGTCGACCGACAGTGTCGAACCCCCTTGTAATACAGATAATTCATCTGTGTCGACCGACAGTGTCGAGCACCGTGTTAATACAGGTCGTTCATCTATCTGGTAGTCAGTATTACTTTATTTTGGAACGGGGTAAATTCTTCAGTCTCGTTCCTCACGGTTGTCCTCGTTATAAAGAGGGCTGAAAGTTTAATTATTTACATACTCGGACTGAAAGACAAAAATGAAAATAAAAGTGAAAGATTTTGAATGATGAACATTATATGAGATGATTAAACGTTTATGAATGTTGTACGAGCGTTCCAGGGAGGAACGACTCACATATGTTGAATGTGGAATTTTGTAAAGTATGACTGTGGGCATGCTAATGCTGGCTTGGTCCATCCTGATATTCCGTGATACTCATCTTCACGTAGAGGAGAGTAATTCATGCGTGGGAATGGCAGGAGGTCCTTAGTCCATAAGTTAACATGGGCAACGTAAGAAACGGACTAACCTCGAGTGGCAGCTGTCGAGTGTATCCCAGTTACTACACCACTCGGGTGCAAGGACGCCTGTAGCTACACAGATTCATACAGTCCGGACGGTCCGTCTAGAAATAGTTGTTGGATATTTGTTTATTTATTTATGTTGAATCATTCTGGTATGTTTGACTGGATTGAATTGATACTTTAATGTATGAATTAAATTACATAAGCTTACCCTGTGTTCTCTTCTTTGTGTTGTCGATTGTCTTTGTACGTCCGTCTTGTCCGTGCGATGATCATCCATGTGGATGGGAGCAGATGGAAGTGAGCTGCTGGAAGAGGCGCTGGCAGAAGAAATTTCGGAAGATGTTGAACCGGTTGAAGTAGGGATTAAGGTCGAGTCCTAGAGTGCTCGACATGTAGTAGTTGTTAGTATTTTTGTTTAGTCTTAGAATGTGGATACCGTCGGCTACATTACATTTTGTATTTTAAACCGTTCGACGTTTTGGACCTCGTATCTTTTTGTAAAGACTGCACTGTTTTAATGATTAATGTAATTAATTCTGATTATGGTTATCACTATATTTTGGGATGTTACATCTTTCCTTATCAAAAAATTAAAAAATGTTAAAAAACTTATTTTAGTCAACATTAACATAAAAAATTATTTATTAAAATAAATTGAAATTAATAATAGGATTAAAAATACTCTTTGAGCATTAGGTGAACACGGTTATTTAAAACTTACATTATTTAAAAATAATTTTACATTGTTTATTTAAAAAATATAATATCATATTAAAATTTGATAAATCAGGTCTAATTATATGCAATGTAACCAACTTTAATGTTCTCTTATAATACAATACACCATGCATATGTAATGTGACAGCACTTGATTGAGTGCATCCAATCAAAAGTTATAGTCATATATTAACTATTACTAGTTTGGACTACTACACGTGCGCCATGATTGACCAAAGTCAGCTATGTTTTATAGACATGAGATCAATTTCTGATCCAATCAATGTGTTGGATATTGCGGCTCTCGTGGTCCTTATTAGACCATATTCAATGTCTTGTCTGGCTGCGACAAATCTTAGCCAACTTTCTCTTCCTAAAAACAATTATGACGATTTTCACTGACGTCAGCCCTAATGATTTGAAATATATATATATATAATATTGTTAAAATATGAAGTTAGCTCATTGATATGCATAATTAATAGTTAAATAATCTCATAATGTTAGTCAATCATATGATTGGTGCAAAATAAAAATCATGTTAGTCATTATAAAATTGGTACAAAATAAATATTATAAGGAAATCTTAAAAATGTTTTTTGAACTATTATTATCAAACTATTTCTTTCTTTATTTTTAAAAATAAAAGACAATACTTTTAAAAACAAGACCCGAAATAAAAAGCCCCTTGGAAGAGAGTTAATTTTGTTTATTTCCTTAACAGTTTGTATTTTTAATTAATGCAATGACTTATTAATGTTGTAAACAATAAAATATTTGCAAATCATATTTAAAATCAATATATTAACAAAGTTTTCTTAAGGGAAAAACGTGTTTATTTCCTGAAATAGAATAACAATACAAATAAAAGTAAACAATATCGTTGTTATTTTTTTTTTGTATTTTATAATATTTTTTATTTCGTCGTAAGATTTCCTTTAGATATCACTTTTAAATAAAATTCAGTACTTTATGTTTATGAATTCTTCATTACGTGAATATATTTATTGAGTATAGTTTAGAGCATCTATTAAATTAGTTATTGGCCTTACTAAAATGGAAAATAATTTTCCTTTTTACAAAAGTAATATTGAATAATAATATTTAAAATTTAAGATATTTGTTAAGAGAATTAAATTTAAGATTAAAGTAATTCTAAATCACCAGTTAGATAGTTAAAAGAATTAAGATAAGAACAATACATGGAATTTATGGAAAACAATGCAACTTTTTTCAAATCATAAAGCAAAGAAATATATGTATATAGTTGTTTGATTATCTTGCTAAGAGGTTATTACTTTATAATTTTTTCCTTTCTTTTTCATTTTGTTTGATAAAATGTTTTGTGTGATGAGATATGATTGTTGAATTTTGAAGTTTAAACCTATTTGGCATGTGATACATCATAGTGATTTTTATTAGAGTAAGAATATTGAGAAATAAAATACACGAAAACAAAAATTCTTTTTATATACTTTTATAAATTGTATATAATAAAATATTTGGAAATCATATTCAAAATTAACGATATATTAGTCAAATGGGTTTGTACGTACTAAATTATATCAAGAAAAAATCAATTAAAAAATATATTTTTACTTTTTCCATGATTATTTAATGCTGCTTGTTTTAGAAAAAAGATTAGTTATGCTATTATTTCCTAGTAAAGAATGTTTAATTCAAAACTTTAAAAACATATTTTAATTTCGAAATACTAAATTTAAAAGATTAAAATGATGTTTTTAAGGATTTAACGTGTGCTTAAAATCTGGAATTTAACATGTGCTTAAAATTTGGGATTTACGATTTTAGGTTAATTAAAACTATATTTAGTCTTTTAAATTTAGTGTTTAGGAACTATAATAATATACATTTTTTATTTTTAAGTACTATTTAAAAAAACATTTGAGAGACTAAAATTATAATTGTCTCAAGTTTTACGACAAAATTAGATTACCGTTTTTTTCTTAAAAGCCTTCTTTATTTTTACAAAGTTATCTTTTTATTTAATTATTTAGTTTAAAAATCCTTATTTTAAGTTTATAAAATCGTCTAATAATAGTTTTTCCGTAAATATGGGTTGAATAATTGATGGTGGGACCACAAAGGTGTCAACATATGGATATATAGTAGTCTGTGTCTGTGTGTGGGAATGGTGAGTGCATTATTTGGAAACGGAACTTTTTAATTTTTGACTAATTTGTCTCTATCTCTTTAATATCTGGAAATGTTCTATAGTTTAGAAATTTTTGTAAACAGACAAAATGACATAATTGTACTCCATTCATCACAATCACTCTTTCATTCTTATTTCTTTCTATATTATTCATGGATTGAATTTATTCAGTTTCATCATGAAAGAACCCATTTCCTCTCCTTATCTCAGCTTTCTTAATTTAATATTTACCAAGTTTTTAATCTAATGTAAAGTAATTTGAATAGGTTCATTTTAGTTTTATTTGAACCTTCTAAAGTATTAAATATGAAGTAAAATATATACGAAAAAGAACTAAAAAAAAGAAAATATATCATCAATAAGTCATTGTAAGACTGCTAGTATAAAATGTGAGTATATATATACATATATATATATATATATATATATATATATGTATATACATATATATATATATATATATATATATATATATATATATATATATATATATATATATATATATATATATATATGTATATAAATACAAGATTATTCTTAGTGATCTTTCTTATAAAAATATTATGATTTACAAGGGTATCATAAAATTCAGGATTAAGGTATATGCTTATGATAACCTAAGTCTATACATATGTAAATGTTTTCGGTATAATAATATTTTTGTTACAAATTCTATTCATTTACTTGATATAGAATATAAGCGAACTAAAGAGACATTTATTTATACTTAATACATACGATCATTAATTTGTTAACATACCCTTGTATATATATAATTTACAATAAAATATTATATTTTTATTATTATATTACTTGAATTAGTAATAACATAAAGTTCTGAAAATGTCGTTAATGAATATGTGAGATCCTAGAAAAGTATATAAATATGATTAAACATTTCAAGTAAAATAGTTCGTTGATTATAATTTAAAGATTTATTTTATTTTACGAGATTTTTTAAAATTAAACATTGAAGATTAATAATTTGAGCTTGTTTCTTTGGGTTTGGAAAAAAATAGGAAACATGAAATGTTTCTTGGGTTTTTATTAGTAACGATACTTCAGAATAAAATATATTTTTGGGACTATGCTCTTTTGAGAACTAGTAAGATAAATATTGAGTTATTGAGAATGAAATGTAAGTATTAAATCATCAAAAGTTAGACCATCTTAGATTACTTGAACTAGTAATTGCATAAAAATCTGAAAATGTCTGTGAGTGAAACTATGAGATCCTAGAAAAATATATAAATATGATTAAAATATTTTAAGTAAAAGATAAAAACGATATGTTGATTAAAATATTGGTTTAAAGATTTATTTTATTCTAAGAGATTTTCTAAAATTAAATATTGAAGAATAATAATTTGAGCTTGGTTTTTTTCGAGGAAAAAAGTAGTAAACATGAAATAAAGCCTTATTAGTGTCTAGGGTTTTTATTAGTGGCAAAACTTTGAAATACAATATATTTTTGAGACGATGCTGTTTGAGAGTCTGTAGGATAAATATTAAGTTTTTGAGAATTAAATGCTAGTATGAAAAAAATCAAAAGTTAGAACATCCTATATAACTTGAACTACTAATGACATAAAAATCTGAAAATGTCGTGAGTGAATCCTGAGATACAAAATGTATATAAATATGATTAAATATTTCAAGTACAAGATAAAACGGTTTCTTGATTATAATTTAAAAAATTATTTTATTCTAAGAGATGTTCTAAAAAATAAATATTGAAGATTAATAATTTGAGCTTGTTTCTTTGAGCTTGGAAAAAAAGTAGTAAATATTGAGTTTTTTTACAGTAAAATATGTTTTTGGGACCGTGCTATTTGAGAGTCTAAGGTAAATATTGAGTTTTTGAGAATTAAATGTAAGTGTACTATATGAAGTATACCAATCGAAATTGATTGTCATTAAGCAGGTACTAATAGGTCAGATTGTCTTACGCTCTATAAATATACGACATTAATGATTAATTATTGGGTTTGATTACCTAAAATATATTGTACTAATGGTTAATCAATGGACGTGAATGTCACAAGACTTATAAGTAGATAGCTGATGTATAGGTACAATGATCATTTTCTATCCTAATAAAATACAGACCTCTTTATGAAACATATCTGACTTGAACGTCGGAGTGTCTTCTACAGGTCAACAACCCATTGGAGTGGATCACGTTCTCGGGGAGGATTGAAGATCAAAAGAGAGCATAGCAAGGTTCTACCAACTCTTAATTTATCCTGCACAGGAAGGTACAAAGTTGCGTTCAACCTTATCAGGTTCTACCAACTCTTAATTTTAAATTATAAAATATTATGCACAGGATGGTTCAGAGCTGCGTTCAACCTTGTTAGGTTCTACCGACTCTTAATTTTAAATTATAAAATATTATGTGCAGGAAGGTTCAGACCTTAACTTGGTCAGGTTATAATGGCAACTCGGGGGAAGTCAAAAAAATGACTTCAGAAATCCTCGCTCAAACGCAGGAAGTGAGAAAAATGACTCCTACCTTAAGATCGTTTGGGGGAAGTCAGAAAAATGACTTCAGCAATCTCCGCTCAAGTAGGAAGTCAGAAAAATGACTCCTGCCTCAAGATGCCCGATGGGAAGTCAGAAAAATGACTTCAGAAATCCCCGCTCAACGCAGGAAATCAGAAAAATGACTCCTGCCTAAAGCCGCTCAGGGGGAAGTCAGAAAAATGGCTTCAGAAATCCCCGCTCAACGCAGAAAGTCAGAAAAATGACTCCTGCCTCAGACCACTCAGGGGTAAGTCAGAAAAATGGCTTCAGAAATCCCCGCTCAACGTAGGAAATCAGAAAAATGACTCGTGCCTCAAGCCGCTCGAGGGGAAGTCAGAAAAATGGCTTCAAAAATCCCTGCTCAACGCAAGAAGTCAGAAAAATGACTCATGCCTCAAGCCGCTCGGGGGAAGTCAGAAAAATGGCTTCAGAAATCCCCGCTCAACGCAGGAAGTCAGAAAAATGACTCCTACCTCAAGCCGCTCGGGGGGAAGTCAGAAAAATGGCTTCAGAAATTCCAGCTCAACACAAGAAGTCAGAAAAATGACTCCTGCCTCACGCCGTTCGGGGGGAAGTCAGAAAAATGGCTTCAGAAATCCCCGCTCAACGTAGGAAGTTCGGAAAAGAACTCTTTTCAGTCAACTACTCAACAGGTTCAACTTTGTCAGGTTTCAATGCCTTTTCATTATAAAAATAAATATTGAAGCGTTTACTTTATTTAAAAGCATATTTTTTGGAGTGAAAATCTCTTGCAGAGGAAAAAGTTTCAAAAAGAACTCTTAGCATTTTCTATTCAGTCTAAGGAACAGATCCAAAGAGAACTCCTAAAGTTCGTCGCTCGGTACATAGAGCAATGAAGACTTAAAGCATCGAAGATAGACTCCCTAAATACAATGTGAGCGACCTCTTTTAAAGCTCATAATAATCCCTACGCACCTCTTTTAATAAAGAGCTTGCTCGGAATTGGGGGGCTTATGTACTATATAAAGTATACCGATCAGATTTGATTGTCATTAAGCAGGTACTAATAGGTCATATTGTCTTACGCTCTACAAATATACGACATTAATGATTAATTATTGGGTTTGATTACCTAAAAGATATTGCAATAATGATTAATCAATGGACGTGGTTGTCACAAGCCTTATAAGTAGACAACTGATGTCCAAGTACAATGATCATTTTCTATCCTAATAAAATATAGACCTCTTTATGAAATATATCTGACTTGAGCGTCGAAGTGTCTTCTGCAGGTCAACAACCCATTGGAGTGGATCGCATGTCAGGGAGGATTGAAGATCAAAAGAGAGCAGAGCAAAGAAGGACGACCGACCCTCAGACCAATTTAACCGAAACAGTAAGTATGAAATTATCAAGAATTAGAATGTCATAGATAACTTGTGAAAAAAAATAAAAAAATGAACAGAACTATTTTATTAATGTAAAATTGTATACTAATGAAAATGTATGAGAGTCTATTTATAATTGTACTATACATACCCGTCCGGCAAGAACAGAACGAAACAATCGGGTAAGGATGCTGATGAGTGCATATTTATGCTTGAAAATTCAAATTTTTGATGGGATAATTGTGCTTAAATGGTTTATTTTAAGTGAATTTGTGATGATTGGAATTGTTGGGTTTGGGAAATAAAGAGATGTAAAAAGTGAGTTTTAGAGGATAAATTATTCTTGGATGTTCTAATGTTTATTTGTGCAGCTGAGAATATAAGTTTTATTGGTCCAAATGGCAATTCAAGGCCCAAAATTAGATTTTATTTGGAAAATTCAGAAGGGGCTAAAGTGCAAATAGAGGAAATTTCAGGGTATTTGTGCAATTTTGGAAAGTTAGAAAATCTAAAAGATAAAATTCAGTTGTTGAATTTAATTTAGGAATATCAACAGAAAATATCTTCCAAATAATTTTATCATTATCTAAATCTTTTAGTTATTTGGAAGATATAGGATATGAGATAATTGAGTTAATATCTATCAAATATTCTTTAAAACTGATTTAATCTAATGAATATTTGAAAGATATAATATATCAACAGAAAATATCTTATCAACAAACTATTCAGAGTCCAAGCCCAATCAAGCCTATATAAAGAGACCAAGGGGGAACTTCACTTCATTCATTCATTCTCTCATACTCCTCATACTTTTCTTTCATCTTGTATTCAACTCCATTCATGGAGAGCTAAGCATCTAGGGGTATTCTGCTGTAATTCCATTATGGATTCTGAGGTTAGATTGAGTTAATACGATTGTTTATTTTGATTATTGATTTAAGTTGTTCTCTCTCTATGTCTTTCATCTCTCTATCAAATTGAAAGCAAAGATTTTTGCATCATAATGTGTTTGAATCTACATGCATATTGATTATATGAGTTCTAGGGGTTTCTAGGTTAAATTGAGAATCTACTTTGATTTAATTTAGGAACTTTCATATGATTGAATGGTTTTTACTATCAATTGAGAATGTACTTTGATTGATTAGTAATAATTTCAACTATAATCAATTGAGAATTTACTTTGATTGATTAGCTTTTAATTCGGTTAGGAGATTTAAGAATAGACATGATTAAACACAATAGAATTTGATTGAGAATGTACTTTGGTTGAATTTATTGTGAATAAACTAGAAAGGTTTTGCATTTGATTGAGAATTTACTTTGGTTAAATGCATGATCGCCTTCAAATTAATTAAGAATGTACTTTAATTAATTTGAAACTTAAACAATAATCAATTGAACAATTATCCGTGAATAACCGATGGCGAATCTACCTTGGAAAAACAGTGGAATTAGCCTATTTCATCGTATCTATTTTTAATTTTCTTATTTGTTCTTTAAACATTCTCCAAACATTACTTTTATCCATAAGCATTGCATAACATTTGTAAGAGTCAGATATTCAAAAGCAATTTCGTGTTCGTTGGGAGACGACTCAGGGTTACTTTAGCCCTATCTACTTTCTTGAATACTACTTGGCAATACTGAAGTTGCCTTGAAAAGTAGTATTAATTTGATAGCTTCAACGACAACGTAGGGCCCGAGCAGAAAGAGCGGACTAGGAGAAAGTTGAGCCTCGAACCCTTTTCAACTGAAACATTTTGGCGCCCACCGTAGGGCCCGAGGGAAGCAGGAGAAGCCTTGTTGAGACCACAATGGCGGAGTAACTTCAGGAGATGCAGAGGTAGATGCAAGAGTTGAGGGCAGAGGTAGCAACTTTGAGGGAAAAGTAGGGTAAAGGCCAGAGGGAAGTGTCGATTCAGCAGTCGGTGATGCCAACACGAGCAAAGAGAGCAGATAACGGTTCAGGTGGAAAACAGGGGGAGGAAGCAAATAGTGCTGCGGCAAGACCAGAGACTGTTAACCGAAAGACCCCAGCAGCCACCCTCGATCTTGTTGTACGCCCCGATCGGGCCAAAGGGCTACATTCTTTTACGACCGCTCTTATGAGGGCTGCCATGCCTGAGAACAAAGTGCTCCCTGCAATGGAAAAGTACAACGGAACGACCGATCCAGAAAAACTTTTGCAATCCTTAGTAGATGCTATGGTCGTTTACTCACCAGATGACTTGGTCTAGTTTGGGTTTTTTCTTTGTCCCTGAAGGGAGAAGCATTGGATTGGTTCCACTCCTTGGAACCTAGAACAATAGACGGATTTGACACCTTGTGAGATTTGTTCAGCCAACAGTATGCTTCTAGCAAGGCATAGGGACTAACGTATTTAGCCCTTGTGAAGATGAGCCAGGGGAAGGACGAAACGTTGAAGGATTTCATGGACCATTTTAATCAAACATTGCGTCAGGTGAAGGATGTGGGGACGAATTTTATTCTGAGAAGCTTAACAACAACATTGAAACCAGGCCCCTTTGCTGATAGCCTTTATGTTGAGCCTCCACAAATGTTGGTAGAGTTCCAGAACAAGTCAGCAAAATTCATACGCATTGAAGAAATGTGCGCTTTTCAGAAACAACAGCAATAAAATTTTGTAGGAGGAGAAAATGCGGATGCCAGACAATCGTTCCACGACAACAATAAGACAAGAGGTCCTCGTTCAAAAGACGTTCCCCGAACGCCTAAATTTGATCATTACACATCTGTTAATCCACCCAGGGCAAAAATCCTTGAGGAAGCCCTTAGTGCTGAACTTGTTTTGGTCGGAAAGCTTCATTCACCAAAAAATGCTAATGGAGGGAAGGATTGCCAGTACCATCAAAACCTGGGACATACTACTGAAGAGTGTGTAACACTTAAAGATAAGATCGAAGAACTTATTCATGCGGGTCATCTTCGTAAGTACGTGAAGGAGGAACAACCCCAGATAAAAAGCCCATCAAGAAGGTCTCCCTAGAGAAGTACCAAACGACTGTATAGGAAAGAGGAACAAAGACATAGGCGAAGTCGTAGCCGCAGTCATAGCCCTGACTGCTCGGTTCGGGAATTTATCATCTAGAAAATAATATAACAAAAAGTCTTTCGTAATGCTTGGAATGTGACTCATCTCAAGTTTACTTTAGTTCAATTTTGATGTCATGTTTTGTTTTGATTTAATTCTTTTGACAAGACTTACGTGCTTACACTTTTGGTATAAATAAAGCCAGACAATTTTCGTTCTATCATAGGTTGCGTAGTACGCTCTTCGAGAACCCTTGGTCCTAAACCGAGCGATAAGTAACGTTCTCCGTGAACCCTCACTCTCGTCCACAAAACCTAGGGAACGCTCACCGAGAACCCCTGATCCTAAACCGAGCAGTGAGGAACGTTCTCCATGAACTCTCACTCTCGTCCATAAAACCTAGGGAACTCTCTCCAAGAACCCCTGGTCCTAAATCGACCGGTGAGGAATGTTCTCCATAAATTGTCACTCTCGTCCATAAAACCAAGGGGACGCTCTCCGAAAACCCTTGGTCCTAAAACGAGCGGTGATGAACGTTCTCCGTGAACCCTCACTCTCGTGCACAAAACCCAAGGAACGCCCTCTAAGAACCTCTGGTCCTAAACCGAGCGGCTACGAGCCACTGAAACACAAATAACTCGTCTGAGACACATGTTAAGGTGGCCTCTTAAGTTATAGAAAGAATCCCCTATCATTAGCCTCTTGGCCTAGGTGAATCCTAGGAAAAGAACTCTCTGCCTTTGCGCAACTAGGAAAGTTATGGAGAAAGAACTTTAGGTGGACACTTAAGAAATGATTGGGTCAAGGGAACCAATACGCCGTCGGAAAGAGGTTCTTCTTGCCATTCCAAATTCATTTGGCATGAACAAAACCCTTTGCAACTCTTTTCAGTCGCTCGGGCTTGGGAGCCTTATGTACTATACAGGACCCGTCCAGCAAGGAACAAAAGAGAAACAATCAGGTAAGGCCGCAAGGACAACAGATCGGTCGTCTGGACGAAAGGGCGAATTGGTCACATAGGTATGTGGAAGAGCATTAATGGGCAATGAATGTGAGTAATTACCATATCGTAGGCATATATATTACATTTATGAATGATTATCAGTATATGTTAATTGAGATACATTGAATATATGACATTAAGGTAAGTAACGGGTTATGTTGCATAAAAATATACTGCATTAATAGACATTTAATGGGTTGGACAACTACAAAGCCTATAAATACAAAGTGAATGATGAGGTAAGAGGACCCGATTCAAGAATTACATTAAGACCTGTTTGAGGCGTATATCTGACTTGAGCGTCGGAGTGTTTTCTATAGGTTCATCCACACTTGTTACTAAGGAGCGGACGATCGACGAATTGAGCAGAGGAACGGAAGATTGCAAAGTGTGACTGAAGGAAGAGTGGACTAGGAGAAAGTTGAGCCTCAAACCGTTTTCAACCGAAACAATAATATACCTGTCTTTATTAATACTTAAGAAAAAAAATATTTGGACAGAATTTTGTTTGACAACAGTAACATATTCTAAACCTAATGAAAAAAAATAACATGTACGATGTATCAAAATATTGTAAAATTCCATATTATCCTATAATTGTGAGAATACTTACAAAATCTTACAACTGTCAAATATAAAAAGTTATACGTTGTAAAGAACATCAGAATAAAAGCAACTATCAACTATATTATTCTAACCACCCCTCAAAAACTTAATGGGAAGATTTTTCAAGGGAAAAATTCTTCATATTTAGTTTTCTATGAAGAAGAGAAAAACGGGTAGAGGAGAGGGATTTAGTCAAAACATCAACCCACTGATCAAGAGCTGGTATGTGAGAAGTAGACAACTGTTCAGCCATAATTTTCTCCGTACGAAGAACACATCAATCTCCATATGTTTAGTGCTATTGTGAAAAACAACATTATGTATTATCATAGAACAACTTGGGTGTAGTAAAAGAAACATTTAGTTCTGTGAGAAGTTTAGAAATGTCAATTCAGCAAAAGTCTGAGCCAAACTTTTTTACTCAGCTTCTGTGCTAGAACGGGCAATAACTTGTTGCTTGTGTCGATCATAGCAGCACCAGAAATTAAATTTGAACCCAAGAACATAGTTGCACCAGATGTAGAGTGTCGATCATCAACATTGGAGGCCTAATCAACATCACATTGTCAGAGAAACTGGACTGGGCAGCGGAGTTGATTGGAAATGAAGACCATAATATAGCTTGCCCTTTAGGTATCTCAAAATCCGTTTAACGAACTGCAAAACTAATCTCCGGTCGAGTAAGAGTAGCATATTGTAGAGCTCCAACAATAGACCTGTAAAGAGTAGGGTTGAAGAATATATCAGCACCATGTTTAGAAAGTTTACAGTTGGACACCATTGGATGAGAAATAGGATGATCTTTTGCCATGTTAGTTCTGTGAAGTAAGTCACAAATATATTTGGTTTTTTTCATGAGAAGTGAGATGATTAACATCTGTTGGGTCTATCAAAGAGGAGGTTAATCGGGGATACACAAACACCAATAAAATATGAACCTAATCATATAAGAAATTGATACTACTATCTACCCAAAACATTAAATCAACCTTAAAGGAATAGATTAATGAGTCTTTCACCTCATTTTTATTTAATATGGGATTTAGACTCACACTTAGATTTTCAATAAAGACAAAAAAAATAGTCTAACTCATCAAGCTCTTTGAGAGAATAAGTGGCATGAAGCTTGGTAGTAACATTCTGAATCAAACTAAGAGAGGTTCCAATGATAATAATATCTTCAACATAGACCAAAAGATATATATCATCAGATCCATGCTGATAAATGAACAGAGAAATATCACAACTGCGGCTAGTAGAAAAACCCAGTTGATGAAGAGTAGTCTGCATACGAGTAAAACCACTGTCTTGGGGCTTGCTTTAGCCTTTCAAATCTTGGTGGTTGATGCATGTACACAGTTTCATCCAAAAACCCATTTAGGAAGGCATTATTAATATCAAGTTGAAAGAATTGCCACATATGAGAAACTGCAACTATTAGGATAATGCGTATAGTGTCTGGCTTAATCACCGGAGAAAATGTTTCATGGAAATCAAAACCATGAACTTGATGAAACCCTTTAGCTACGAGGCGAGCATTATACTTATTTATAGAGCCATCAACATTTTCTTAGACTCTAAACACCCATTTAAATCCAACTACTTTTCTGCCAACAGGTAAGGAAATCAAATCCCAGGTTTTCTGATTTATTAAGCCTCATTCTATTGTTGCATTTCAGCTTCCAATTCACATCATTAAGAGCTTGTTTTACAGACTTAGGTTCAGAATGAGATAGCAACAGAGAAGGATGAACTTTGTGTTGATGAAGAGCGGTTTTGGACCTAGTTTGCATGGGATGAACGTTCACACAAGGTGTAGGAACAGAATCTGAACCCCTATCTATAACAGGAGATGAGAAACTGGAGGGATTAAATTCAGCCTCTGAAATTGGAGAAGAAATATCTAAACTGGAAGTAGATGGAGAGACAGGAGAGGTATGCGCATGTTGTATCGCAGTGCTGGAAATAGAATGTGCAGGTGCAGTTTACAAAGATTGTGACAAGTTGGGCTGTAACGTGAACTATTGGTTAACATGTCTAATAGAATTGGGAAACAAATCAGAATAAGGAAATGGAAGCTCATCAAATATCCTTAGAAATAAAGATGCGCCATTGGAAGCTAAACATTTATATTCTTTGTGTAGATGAGAATAGCCAAGAGACATTCTTCAAACCTAAAGTCGAGTTTACGAGGCTTATACGGACGTAACAAAGGAAAAAAGGAACATCCAAAGGATTTTAGAAAAGTATAATCAGGAGATTCATTAAACAAGACAGAAAAGGAAATGGCAAATTTAAGAGAAGCTGCAGGTAATCTATTAATAAGGTATACAACAATAGTAAACATAATCCCAAAACTGCAAACGAAGAAATACTTAATGTAACAAGGTAAGCTCTAACTCAACAATGTGCCTATGTTTTCGTTCAATAACTTTTATGATGATTACGAGGATAAATGAGTCTATGAACAATACCATAATGTGGTAAATGATGTAAGAAAGGAAAAACTAACCACCCGTCAGATTGGACTTTTGCAAAAAATACTAATCCACCTCACCTCACCGCTTACCATTTATTGTTTTATATTCTTTCCTCACTTTTATCTATATATATATATATATATATATATATATATATATATATATATATATATATATATATATATATATATATATATATCCTTTCCCTTTTCTCCTTTTTGTTTTCACTCCACTGCACAGCGACAATATACTTTTCATATATGAGTTTTTCTTCTCCTTCTTGCTATCCTCTATCTTTTTTTTCTGGATGCATCATGAATTCTTTCAAGAAGTATGCACATATACCATCAATCATTGTAAAGCTATTTTTGTGATGTTATTTATGTGATGGTATTAGAGCTCTTCATTTCAAGAGCTCTGCTGTGCCTAATACTCTCCTCCTCTCTGCCTTATACCTTGTGAGGTTTTTGAAGATCTTTCCCTTTCTTTTTCGGTTCTTGCACCACGAATGACGTGAACAATCATCCTTCAAGCTTTCTATACCTTCATCCCAGTGAAAGTCCAGCCACATCTCTGGTTTCTCCTCTTTTAGATTCCAATAATTACCATGCATGGAGCAAATCTGTGACCACAACATTAAGTGCCAAGAATAAAGCTTAATTCATTGATGGAACTGCTGAAGAATCGCCCAGAGAAGACCCTTCACACAATGCTTGGAAGAGATGCAACAACATGGTGGTCTCTTAGTTAGTCCATTATGTTTCTCCAGACATCAGGCACAACATTCTTTGGATAGATGATGCCCAAGCCATTTGGAATGATCTCAAATCAAGGTTTTTCCAAGGAGATTTGTTGCGCATCTCAGAACTATAGAAAGAAGCTTCTTCTCTCAAACAAGGCAACCAAACTATTAGTGAATTCTACACAAAATTACGTATCATATGGGATGAATTGGATAATTTCAGACCTGACCCGATTTGCACCTGCGATATCAAATGCTCCTGCAAAATGCTCTCCATCATTTCACAAAGAAAGCATGAGGACCGAGCCTTGCAATTTCTCAAAGGCTTGAATGAACAATATGGTAACATTCAATCCCATGTCCTCCTAATGGATCCTATACCACCTGTTTCCAAAATTTTCTCCTATGTTATGCAACAGGAAAGACAATTAGTGAATAATAATTTTCTCAATCACTTGGAATCTAACAATATTACTGCCATTATAAGCACTATCACCTATTCTTTTTTGTGGCAAGACTGGCCACACTGATAATGTTTGTTTCAAGAAGCATGGTTTTCCTGCAAAACCTTCATCGGATAAGAAACCTTGCTCCTACTGTGGCAAAACTGGTCATATTGTTGATGTGTGTTATAAGAAGCATGGGTTCCCACTTGGTCACAAGTTCTACAATGGTAAAAACCTTCTTTCAAGAAATCAAGAACCTGCAGTGATAATCAAGGAGAAACACCTGACCATGAAATGTGTCTCACCAAACAACAATACCAGGCTCTTCTAGCTCTCCTCAACTCTAATACTGAGGTTGATGCCGTTTCCAATCCTCAAATTGGCTCCCCAATTTCTAGTTCCTCAGATACAGGTAAAACGCTTCTGCATTTTAATTTTGTTGGTGACTCAAGTACCACAACATGGATATTGGACTCTGGTGCTACTGACCATGTTGTTTCCTCTATTAAATATCTCCATTCTTATGATAAATTAAACCTTTGATAATTAATCTTCCTAATGGCATCACTACACAAGCTACACATAGAGGAACTATCCAACTCTGTGATAAAATTTGCCTCAAAGATGTTCTTTACATTCCAGATTTTTTTTTATAATTTGATCTCTATATCTAAATTGGTTTTGCATAATAGTGTACATGTAACCTTCACTAAATTCCAATTTTTTTTATCCAGGACTCAATAACACATCACAAGATTGGTTCAGTTGACTCTCACACTGGTTTATATGCTTTTCATGGACCTAACCTCACTGTTGCTATCTCTATACATCCTACCAATGCACACAACACACATTGCTGATAAAAATAATATTTGGCACAACCGTGTAGGCCACTTATCTGATAAACGGTTAGATATTATTAAACAGAAATATCCTTGCATACATTCTCGATTAGACAATTGTAATACCTGCCGCATTGCTAAACAAAAGAAATTGCCTTTTACTTCAAACAATTTTGTTGCTTCACATGCCTTTGATATCATGAATGTTGAAATTTTGGGACCTTATCCCACTGCATCCCTACATTCTCATAAGTATTTTCTCACTATTGTTGATGATCATACTAGATATACATGGGTTCATTCGATGCATGCTAAATCTAAAACTCACAATCATCTTTTGCATTTCATATCACATATCAATAATCAATTCCAAACAACCATTAAAGTCATCAGGTCTTATAATGGGCCTGAGTTTTCCATGCATGATTACTTTAACTCTCAAGGGATTATTCACCAAACCTCATGTAATGAAACACCCAAACAAAAATGGAATTGTTGAAAGAAAACATCAACACCTTTTAAATGTTACTAGGGCCTTGCTTTTTCACTTAAAACTTTCTAATTATTTCTGGACATATGCTCTTAATTATGCCACTCTTCTTATCAACATTATGCTCACTCCTCTTTTTAATAACAATTCCCCATATGACAAATTTTCATAAAGATTTTGATATTTCTAGACTTAGGGTGTTAGGATGCCTTTGTTCTACTAGCACCCTCCAAGCTCATTGCAAAAGAAACTTGACCAAAGGGCTACCCCAAGCATCTTTCTTGGTCTACATCCTACTACCAAAGGATACATCACCTATAGACTTGACATCCATGACATACAGATTTCTCACAATGTTACATTTTGTGAAAATGAGTTTCCCAATATCCCCTCTCCTTCCTCTCAAAACTCCACTTTACCCTTGCCTCTCCATCATCCTGATACTTCTCATGATCTGCATCAAATCAACCATCCAGCATTTATTCCCCCTACTACTACTGCCAATCATACTGACAGCAACATTGTCTCCCTAAGAGATCCACAAGACCTAGGAAAACACCTACATATTTAAAAGATTTCCAAATATCTTCCTATAGTACCACTACTACTAAATATCCTATTGAACATGTTCTCAGTTTTGACAGATTGTCTCCCACATGTAGAGGTTTTATATTCTCTATTGATTCAATACATGATCCTACTGACTACAAAGAAGTCGGTCAACATGAACATTGGCGTCCTGCTAGGAGGGCAGAAATTACTGCTCTTGAACAGAATCAGACCTGGACTCTCACTGAGCTACCTCCTAACAAGAAATCCATAGGTTGTAAATGGGTTTATATAAAACAAAACATAAAGCTGATGGCATTGTTGACAGGTTCAACGCTCACCTTGTTGCTAAAGGGTATACACAATTGGAAGGCATTGATTATTTTGACACCTTCTCACAAGTTTCCAAACTCACCACGGTCCGATTATTTCTCTCCTTGGCTACTGCAAAGAATTGGCCTCTAAGGCAACTTGACGTCAACAATGTTTTCTTACATGAAGAATTAAATGAGGAAGTCTACATGCAACCCCCACCGGGATTCCATGATTCCGACCACAACAAAGTATGTCTTTTACATAAATCACTCTATGGCTTGAAATAAGCCAGTCACCAATGGTATGACAAGCCGTCTTCTTTCCTTCTCTCTCACATGTTTACTCAAACTTCTAGTGATCATTCCCTTTTTATCAAATGTCATGGTGGTACAATCACTACCTTACTAATTTATGTTGATGATATCATCCTTGTTGGTAATAATATGCATGAAATTGATCACATCACCAATATACTCAATGCACAATTCAAAATCAAAAATATGGGTCACTTGTCTTACTTTTTGGTTTCGAGGTTGCTTGTAACTCTGCAGGTATCCACCTCTCCCAGCACAAATATGCCTTGGATCTCCTTCATGAAACTAAAATGCTTGTTGTTGCTCCTGTCAGTACTCCCATGAATTTTTCCGCTAAAGTTTTCTTGAAGGTGGTCAGCTTGCTGACCCCACCGTTTTTCGCCGTCTGATCAGGTGTCTCATATATATTACTAACACCCGCCCGGATATAACCTATGTTGTTCATCGCCTCAACTAGTACGTTGCCTCCCCTACTTAGGCTCATCATCAAGTTGTTTTTCGCATCCTTCGCCACATCAAAAACACCCCTAGTCAGGGCATTTTTCTCAAAGCCACAAGCAATATCACCTTGAAGGCTTATAGCGATTCTGATTGGGCCGGGTGCCCTAATTCCAGAAAATCTACCATCAGCTACATTGTTTATCTTGGAGATTCACCAATTTCATGGAAGTCAAAGAAGCAACCCATTGTTTCTCATAGCTCCTATGAAGTCGAATACCACGCCCTTACTCAAACTGTCTGTGAGATTCAATGGCTCACTCAAATCCTTAGCGAACTTCGTCTTCCTCTATCCCACCCTGCCACCATCTTCTGCGACAATCACTCTGCCACTAAAATTGCTACCAATCAAGTCTTCCACGAAAGCACCAAACATATCGAGATCGATCGCCATCTTATTCATGAGAAAGTTCAGCAAGGAACAGTAAAACTTCTCCCTGTGCATTTAGCTCTCCAACTTGTCGATATTCTCACAAAATCGCTTCCTCCTTCCACCTTTCACCACATAAATTCCTAGCTTGGCACAATTGATATATATGCCAAGCTTGAGGTGAGCTTTCAGAAATACAATCTCAACTAATCCACCGCACCGCTTCCCATTTATTGTTTTTTGTTCTTTCCTTTCTTTTACCTCCTATATATGTATCATTTCCCTTTTCCCCTTTTTTTTCACTTTGTTGTACAACAACAATATACTTTTTATATATGAGTTTTTCTTCTCCTTCTTGCTATCCTCTATCTTTCTATTCTGGATGCATCATGAATTCTTCCATGAAATGTGCATATATACCATCAATCACGATAAAGCTATCTCTGTGAAAAGTTTGAAAAACTAAGAAAGTTTCATTCTTAGTTTTATAGGAAAAATCCACGTATATCTAAAGAAGGCATTAAAGAAAGAAAAATAATATTTAGAATGTTACTCCTTGCATCTCTTTATTTTTTTCTATGCATCTCAAAATTTCCAATTTTATCTTTGCATTAATAATTAATTGGTTTTAATAAAATAATTAAAAATTTTACGAATTTTAAAAATTATTAGGACCTTAACCAACTTTTAAAAATCGACTGGTGTTTGAATTGGGTTAAGGAATTTTCTTTCCGAAAGTCAATTAAGAAAATTTCTTAATCGATTTTCAAAAGTCAATTTAGAAAAATTTCTTAACCAATTTATGAAAATTGATTAAAATTCTTTACTTTTATAAATTTTTTCTATTTTAGTTTACTTTTTTGTTTTTATACTAATAATAATAATTATAATAATAATAAAATAAAAATAATAATATTTTAATATATCAAATTAAGACGTTAATCGAATTTTGATAACCGATTAACCTGTTTTTCTAATTTTGTTTTTTAATTTAATATTTAATATATACATTTATTGCATTTAATATCTTTTATATAATTTAATAATCATTAATATTTGAATTTATTAAATATAATTTTTTATATAATAACAAAAATTAAAAACAAAAAAATTTAAAAAATATCTTTGCAAAACCGGTTAACATATATTAATTTCTTCTTATGCATAACAAAATTATTAGATTAGATTTTGTAAAATGTTAATTAACATATGTAACCGGTTTTCTAAATATGATTAATATATTTTAAAACTTTTTTGTTTTTAATTTTTTTAATATGTTTTAGTTTTTTATTTAATCAATAATATTTTATAAATTAAGATATTATTGTATATTAAATTATGTAAAAAATGTTAAATTAAATAAAATTTATTAAATTTTAAATTAAAAAATAAAATTAGAAAAATATGTTAACTCAAATTGAAAATCCGTTAACATCTTAATTTGATATATATTAAAATATTATTATTAGTATTAATATTAATAATAATAATAATAATAATAATAATAATATTATTATTATTATAAAAAATTAAAAAGTAAACTAAAATAAGAAAACTGGAAAAAACTTAACCTTTTTGAAATTGGTTAAAGAATTTTCTTAAGTGATTTTCGAAAGACGGTTAAAGTCTTGTTGGCTTTAGAAAGCCGATTTTAAGGATTTTTTAAATTCGTAAAATTCTTAACTGAATTCTTTAATTAAAAAAATGGATAAAATTGGAATTTTGGAGCGTAAGAAGAGAGTAAAAAGACGTAGAGAGAATCATTATAATATTTATATCCCACGTGAGATGTGCGGGACACCACAAGTCAGTAAAAATTAGTTCTAAAGGAAAATAGACAGAGGTAGACTTATGAGATTTACTAGCTAAACAAGATTTAAAAAAGTAGAATCAACTTTATTATGTAGAATTATTAAAAAAGTAGAATCAACTTTACTGGACCTTACCTTCAAACCATGTGTTATGGACTCCTAAATTACAAACGGTTGGTGCAAGTGGACCGAACATTTCTGTTCGAAAGATATAGGGAGAATCTTTTGGTGATTCTGGTACAAGATACGAAACAACATACTTTATATTGTTTTTCTATAGTTTGAGGATGAAACAATAGACGTTTAATTATTTTTTCTAAAAAACCTTAACAGACATGTCACATCTCAAGAAAATTTGTGTTTGATTTTCAATCGCCACAACTTCATTAGTGCAACATTCAACAAACCAACCATTGGGTGGACAAAAGGATAATGTGTGTATGTGTATTTCATTCAACACATTCCACAAAGTTTCACCCAAAGATTCAGGGATATAAGTTTAAAGAAGGACCTAATCAACATAAGTAGGTAACTACTTCATTTTTTAAAATTTTAACAAATTAAATGTCGTCTTTATTATTCTTCGTTATCCGTAACCAAATAAATAATAAATTACCTCTTCCTTCAGCAAATAATCACTGCTAACAAAAGTTAAAATTCGGTTTTCTTATAGCTAAATTCAAACCTACCTTTTTTAAAATTCACTCAAAACAAAAGTCATATTTCGATTTACTGGAAAACGAATTACAACGTACATTTTCACAAAAAGTAATGCAAAAATAAACTTAGAATTTGGTTTGTTTATACTTTTTCAAAAAAATCCATAGAAAATAAAAGTCAGAATTCAATTTTACGAAAACCAAATTCTAACCTACGTTTATAAAATAACATTCAAAATAAAAATCAGAATTCGGTTTTCCAAAAACCGAACACTAACCTATGCTTTTCTAAAAAATTCCCAGAAACCGAATTCTGACCTAAGCAAAATTTGTGCTATTTGAGGAAATTTCAGGCACATTATACTATTATCATAATTTGAAATGTGACCTGTGCTATGTTAGAAATTTTGTCTCATAACATGACTATTTACATGCCCTAATCTGTTATGCCAAAAAGGAAAACTACTGCTTTCAGAAATAGCTTTATTTGAAATATTTATAGCAAAATAAACAAGAGTTGGACGTGCAGAGTAGAGTACATAAGGGCCAACAAAGCAGAGCCATCACTAGAAATACTCAAACCTACACCATTGCCAATGAAAATTTGATCTAGTCCTATCCATCAAGTATTATCTTTACCTTGAGTGTAAGATTGCATAACCATATCATCAGGATCAATAGTGGCAATGAATTTATAATTTGGATTTATCTGTGTTGGAAACTTCGTAGGAGCTAGCTAAGTAAGGGATGGAATGTTGTTTGGCTGGATCAATGAAAGACAAAGACTCATGTGTCTGAAATGACGTATCAGACCGAAAATCACAGACATTACTTCTATGACCAAACTTCAAGCAGATCTGACACTAAAAAATAGGCAAATTTGCTACCAAGACCACATGCAAAACTACTCCCTCCACGAGAGAAGCCACGAAAACCACCTTGTTGATTTTCACCATGAGAATAAGAGCCTTGAATATATTAATAAAAGGTGTGACTAAGGTTTCTGTCTCAACATGTATAGTTAAACGAGTCTCACACTAGTATAATAATAAGAGCCTTTTAATCTCTTAATTTAAATCTGTTTTGAAAATAATAGACTTAATAAATGTGCGATGATATTTTTGTAAATAAAAGTTCATATTTTAAATTTTTTAATCTCGTAACAAACCTAAATTTTTGATTTTACACCTCTTAAAATACAAACAGACTTAAATTTTATATCTATTGAGTTTTCCAATAGACCTAAATCTACTGTTAACCTAAATGAGAACTTTTTCTTCGCAAACATTGGTTCTCATTTGTCTACTCAAAACACAAAACACGTATTTCTCCATTTTCTCTCATAGTGAGAAATTTCTTCCTCTCGCCATTGGTACTCATGTCTAACCCCAACGAGTTGTTGTTCATCCTATTATTCGTGTGCCTCTAACATCTGCTCGCACCCTCCACCTTTGTTTTCGTGTGGAGAGATCTATCCTCCTCTGTGTCCAAGATTGATGGAAGTGTTTTCCGTTGCTCCCACCCTCCACCTTCATCTTCGTGCGAGATATCCCTGCCTCTGCGCACAAGGGCATGCGTGTCATAACTACTGCCTCGCAGACCGTGTCTCCTCACCCCCTCCAACACGGCTGTTAAATTGATTTTTGTCTCTTAGAATCAGAACAAACCAAGTTTCGCCACTAATTAATGAAGTATAGGGACAACCTAGGTATCAATCCAAGGACTCAACAGAATTAAGTTTTAAAATGTAGAGTTAAGTCTTGTATTTATTTACTAATTATTTACTTACTAACTACTAAACAGGTGGGGACATTTAAAATGAATGAAACTAAAATAAAAGAATTGAAACTAATCTAAACTAAAATATATTTAAAAGAATAAAGAAATTGAAATGTAATTAAAGAAAAGAAATAACAGTCTAAACTACTAAAAATAGAAATAAAACCTATTTACTATAACTTCCTACAACTAAAACATAACAGACATGATACAATCTAAACAAAACTCAAATGCTAAAAAAAAATAAGGAAAGACAATCTTTGAAATAGAAATGCAGAACAAAAGCAAAACCTAAGTCTAAAAGAATGCATTAACAATCAAGAGATATTCCTAAACTAAGCATCAAATCTGAATTAGAATGTAAAACATAAAACCTAAAATGAATCATCAAATCCTACTCTAAACAGAAGGAATCAAGAACAACATTAGAAAGCAACTAAAAACAAAATTTAGAATTGAAACAAAGTAACAAAAAATCGGTACCTAAATTCTAATTGATCAAAAGCAAAATAAAACTCAAAAATAGAATTGATTTCATAGGTGAAATGCACATTGGAATGAATAAAAGAGTGCTTAGAGTTCTCAAGAAGACATCCTGTGAAGTTGAATCCCAATACACGGTATTCTAGGTCATATTTCAGAACCTAATTTGACTCTTTCCACTAATTTGTCCAACCAATGTTCATTTGCCTAATCATCAATCTAAAATTCACAAACAGAATTTAAATGTGCAAATGATTGAGGATAAAGTTTCAATTACGCTCAGAAAGACATTCTGACTAAAGTAAGCCCATCACAAGGTCTTATAGTTCATATTTCAGAACTTATAGTGTTAATTCCTACTCATTCTCAATCAATGCAAACATAAATCTGATAAAAGAAACACAAATTTGAATCAATCTTTATGCATTGGACCCATCTCTCACTCGAGAAGACATCTCGAGAAGACATCTCGATAAAGAATGCTCAATACAGAGTCATTTAATTCCAAAAGGAATTATAGAATGCAAAGTTCTAGAGTCCAAATCAATTTCTCAGAAAAACAAGAAACACAATCACACAAGAAGACAAGAAAACAAAAACATCACAAAAATCAAACACATATCATAAAATCTCTCAGAACAGAACACATCGACAAAATAAAACATTTTATTAACGAGAAAAAAAGAGTACAAGAAAAGGTACCGAACAAAACTCGCAATCGAAGCCACCATGGGCTGTCACCACCGTGAGTGTGCGCTCCAAAAGCAAGGAAAACGAAAACCTACTCTATAGAAAGCGTAAAAGAAAACCTAATCTACAGAGCGTAAAACTGTATATGAGAAGTTGTAAAGTGTAGAAGTGTTTACATGGCAGAAGCAAACCCCTTTATATAGGGTTACAAAAAAGAAAAGAGAAAAGAAAGGGGAAAAAGGAAAACAAATGGGAGAGGGAACCTTGCTCGAGAAGCTTCATAATCGACGGCCATTGTTCATCCTTCTATTTAAGCCCTCCGATCAGCTTGCATCTTTGTCGGTTCGGCTCCGGTCAGCTCTCCTTCTTCGGTCCAGGTCATCTTCTCTCTTTCTCGCATTCTCCCCAAGCCCTAGCTCGTGGGTGTTTGTTTTCCTCTCAAGTGAATTTCTCCCTTTCTGCCAAATGAATGCGTAAGGTGAAGACCCCCTAAGGCAGTTTCTGCCACTGAAACGCAGAGTTTCACTAATTCAGCTTATGGTCCAGCCCAAAACAAGACGACGTCGTCTCTCTTAAGTTTAGCCAGGCCTCTCCAACCCCAAAACCTTGCGTTTCATTTAATTGAAACCCAATCCTGCTAGCGGCCCAGTTTAATTCAAATAGCTCAGCTGAGTCAATGGCCCAATTGTCTAATCAGCACACTTCAGCCCAATTTATAAGGCCTATTCTACACCAAAGAAAAAAAATCAAAATTAAAGAAAGAAAAGAAAATCAAATGAAAGAAAAGAAGTCTTACTTAAAGAGTTTCTAAAAAAATATTAATTTTCTAATTATTTAAAAAATTTACAAAATACTCCTAAAAACCTAATTTTAATTACAATTTTATAAAACTACAATTTTAAAGAAAATTCCTAAAACTATCTTAATTTTAGACAATTAGAAACAAAAAATACACTAACAAGGACTTCTAAACACAGAAAAGAATGCAAATTTGGAGAGTTATCAACGACTGACGTCGTCGCTTCTCACGCTATCGCTACCACCCCTCGCGCTGCTATTGTCGCCTCTTTTGTTGTCGTTGTCGTTGTTGTTGTCGCCTCTCTTGTTGTCATGTTTGGCAGCGTCCTCCTCACTCCACCTGTCCTTAATTTCGAGTACAAGTGAAAATAATAGGTTTTGGTTTGTAAGGATTAAGAATTAGGATCTTTGTTTTCTTTTTAAGGTTTTAGATTTTAATCTTTCTGTTAGTGGATTTTAGGGTTAAGAATTTTTAGGGTTTTATGGTTTCTTGTGAGTGATTACTAATGGCTCAAATTTCTCTTCTCTTGTTTCTGATTTGTGTTATGTTTTGCAAATAATGTGATTGAATTTATGGGTCTTGTTGTATTTGTTTGGTTGTGAAGATGAATTTAATTCGGGGAATGATTGGTTGTGAAGATGTATTTATGTTGTATTATATTCCAATTTCATCTTTATTATGCATGGGAATTTGAGATATAAGAAAGATGAACATTGTGGTTGTTGATTACAGTAACTGGTTAATTTTTTGAAGAGGTGTCACTGGAATTTATGATTGAATTTGCAATTTCGAGTAGAAAATCTAAGTTTATTGATTCACAACAAAGTTAAAATTTAAATATGTTGCTTAATAACATATTTAAAATTTAAGTCTTTCAAATCTAACTCTATTCTAAAACAGACTTAAAAAACTCAAAATAACACGCTTAAAAAGTCTATTTTCTACTAGTATCATGACCATGTAACAAACGCTTCAATGTCGGCTATAAAGGGAGTTCTGTTTTTGCTTTCAATGGCAAATTCCACGGGTGCATAATCCGAAGGAAGACCTTCTAGAATGGAATTATTAAAGTGTAACGAATATTCTAAGAAAAAAAAAGAAAATCCTATATATAAAAAATGTAATACAAATTTTATAATATTGTCGAAAAATCTTAAAATAGGAAGAAAAATGTCAAGAACATTTGACATAGATAAAAATCTAGAACATTTCACATAAGTTGTGATTAACATTTTCTAGAATAATCTATGAATCTATTAATATTTATGTACTATACCATTTGATGTAAGATAACATCTAACACAACTAAAACAATTACAAAATATATTATACTTCCAATTACTACTTTCACATTATATTATATGTCTTCACATTTTCTTTATCCCATCAATTATTCTAACTGTAACATTAGAGCTACGTTTGGTCATCTATTGGGCGTAAATAAATTTTTTCAATTACTTTAAAAATAAATCTATAATTGCATTTTATACTACCACTAGTGCAAAAAGGGCTTTAGACGTCTGTTATTTTGGCCTTTTAACATCGGATATGTATTCGATGTCTTTGTGGGTGACGTTAATCAGACATCGGGCAGTGTGATGAGTCACCATTCTTCATTATACACTTAGCTTTCCGCACCATATTTTGTTAGTGAATTGTGTTTAATTTTCCATTTTTATCTCATTTTCCCTATTTGGGCTTAATTTCAAGACTAATTCTTATTTTAATTAATTTGAATTATTTGGGCTTAATTATTTCAATCATTTTGTGCAGGACAATCACTGTTGAAAGGTTGAGAAAGGATCTCTTGAAGATGGTCGAACGGTCTGTGAAGCAGTGTACAAAACGACAGAGAATTCGCCCAACTGAACGTTCTGCTAAAGCCTTGACCGAACGGTCTTCTGAAGGCTTGTCCAAATGGTCTGTCGTAACTGAATGGTCTGCAAAAGTCATTACCGAACGGTCAGCTAGAGCCTACATCAAATGACCGAGCATCACAGAACCGAGCGGTCTGTGGACACATATACCGAACGGTTTGTGAAAGCCCATACCGAATGGTCAAGGCTGGGCCGAACGGTTTGAGCAGTGTTGCACCGAATGGTTAGAGAACCATGCAGAGCTTGATGACCAAACGGTCTGATATAGTGATGAACCAAATGACATACAACTTGTTCGAGCCCTTCATGACGGAACGGTCTGATGAAGTCTACACCAATCAGTTCCTGAGCCTGTTGAGTATCGCTCAACCGAACGATCTGATTCCTTAATGACCGAACGGTCAGATGGAGTGACCATCAATAGTGTTTGGAATCATATTCTGAGACTAAAAGAGTGTGACCACATCAGTAGTGTAGTCTAATTTCATTTTAGAAGGTCATTGGGTCAAACTTTAGGACTTTGGGCCCAATTTTAGGTCATTTTGTAAGTCAAGCCCATTAGAAGGGCATTTTGGTCTTTTGGGGTCTATAAACCCCAAAATCACTTTCACTTTCACAAGTCTCCCAACCGCCATTTGCATTTTTGGGGAGCGTCTTCTTGTTCCTCCCCTTTGGGGGGGTTTAGGTTTTGTTTCCTTTTCATTTTCATGTATTGAATCTTGTTTACATTGCAATTTAAGAGTTGAAATCGTTACTGCATTTACTTTTCTTCTCCATTTCGTTTCATCAAGTTTTTGTTGCTTCGTTTTCAATCAATTTACTATTCACTTTCTTTCTCGTCTCTGCTTATTTCGTTTCATCCAATTCCATTGGTTATTTCCAAATGTCACTAGTGCACTAAGGGGAAATAGCACCGGTTAATTTTTCTTATAGGCACCGGTTCTGCAACCGAGGCATATACAGACGAGGTAAAAAGGGGGTAGCTTTATGTCTCGGTTCTGAACCGAGTTAAAACGAGATCAGATTATGCCTCGGTTCTTAGATAACCGAGGCAATAGCGTGTTTTTCTTTTGGGTATGCACAGTCCACTTCTCCCTCTTCGTTGCACAGTCCACGGTTCAAGTTCAAGCAAAAACAATAAACAATCCACAATTCAAGCAAAACAGTCCACAGTCCAAGCAAGTTATTGAATTTTCCTTCCCTTTCACAGAACCAAATCTCAAAAGATACAGAACCAAATCTCAGAAGCAAGCACTCCAACAGCAACTACACAGAAATCGCTCCCAAAATAACACAGAAAAAAAAAAGTATGGGATTTGATGCAATGAGCACTGCGGAGGTTGTCATCACCAACTCTGAGAACGATTTGGGGAAGAAGAGAGGCTCCTGCAAGGCCAAACCAGAACAGAGAGAAGAAAAGATGAAGGTTGATGCCTCCCCTTCTCGCAGAAACGCCACCGCTGCAGGACGCCCTTGCCGCCATCGCCACGACCTTACCGCCACCTCGTTGCGGCCTCGCTGCGGCCTTGCTACGGTCTCGCCGCGGCCTCGTCGCAGTCTCGGTGTGACCTAGCCGCCACCTCGCCTCTGAAGAAACCACCGCGATTCGTTCAACTCTTAGATCGACGAACGTCCCACCAAATGCCTTAGATCGACGAGCCTCCCATCATCGCCGCCGCGGTACTCGTCTCCACCATCGCGCCTCCACTCCGCTTTCGACGCCGGCCACCATCGCGCCTCCCCTCCGCTTTCGACGCCGGCCACCATCGCGCCTCTCCTCTACTTTCGACGCCGGCCACCATCGCGCCTCTCCTCCGGAGTGCAAGCTACTGCAATGGAGGAAAGAACCTCCTCGCGCCGTGGCTGCCAAGTGGGAGAAGAGAGATTTGGTTTGTGCTTCTGCTGCGAGAGGAAAGAAAATCGTTTCTGCTTCTACTGTGAGAGTAGGTAATGTGTGAGACGTAATAGGCCTCGGTTCCCCGTTGACCGAGTCGATAGAGGTAATAGGCCTCGGTTCTCCTCTAACAGAGTCAATACGCCAAAACACATATCTCGGTTCCACCTTTAACCGAGTTAATAGGTTGTAATATGTGCTATATGCTTTGGTTCTCACTAAACCGAGGCATATAAATTCATCAAAACTACAAAATTGCAACCGCTTTCTGATAGGCCTCGGTTTTTCTTAGACCGAAGTCTAGTAGGTGAGTTAAAACGCATATTTTTTACTAGTGTGTGCATTTTAATTCTGTCAAATTTTAGCTTTCCATTTCACGTTTTTCAACTTTGCCCATTTATGTTTCCCCGCTCAATTTCATTGCAGCATCTGCTTGTGTTTTGATTTACGTTCAGTTTTGTTTAGAAGTTCGTTTTGCTTCGTTCCAGCTCTGCATGTTCATTCCACTTCTTCTAGTTCAATTTACTGTTCATCGCGTTTTCTGCTTCATTTCTGCAACGTTTTCTGAGCTTCTGCATTTAGATCGTTCGGTTTTATTGTTTTACATCGTTCGGTCTGTTAAAGACCGAACGACTTGTTCGTTTTCTAGTGTCAGTACTGTTCGGTTTTAGTTTACCATTCGCTTCGCTCCTTTTCTGCATTTCTGCTTTAATACCGTTAGGTCACCTGTAATACCGTTAGGTCACCTATACGACCGTTCGACCTTTATCCCTACTGTTCCTTTTGCTTTTACAGCTCGGTTTGTTCCATTTACTTTAGAGACCGTTCAGTCTCAATGCTAAAACCGTTCGGTCTCAATGCTAAAACCGTTCGGTCTCACTTTAAGACCGTTTGGTCTTCATGCTTTCCACTTCTCTTTTAGCGTTTTTAACTCTGTTTAGTTATGTTTAACTTCCAGTTTAATTAAGTTTAATTTTTCTTGCAAAAAAAAAAACACTTTTAAACCCCCCACTACGTGTTAGACCTAAGTCCTGAACCACATTTGGTCCTTGAGATACAACCTAGGAGTCACTTCCTAGTCTATACTGCATTCTTATATGCACATCAAATTTGCATGGGCCGTGATAGCCATCAGAGTGTATACCCGACGTCTATATAGACGTCGGACTGGATATATCCAACATCTATAGAGACGCCGGATGTAGGCATATCAGACGTCTATAGGCCCTAAAACGTTTTGTTCACTGTAACTCATTGGACGTCGGTTTGTGCATTGACAGACGTCTATAAACGTCGGGCAGTGCATTAACCGACGTCTACTGGGTGTTTCTTTTTTAAAAAGTAATTTATTTTTACAATAAAACCACACCTGAAAAACAGAAAATACTATACTATAATATATATATATATATATATATATATATATATATATATATATATATATATATATATATATATATATATATGCGTTTCATATAAAGAAAGTTCTACTTAATGTAAAAAATAATCCAGTACCAAAACTATCAAAATATAAACTTAAACTAAACTAATGTTCAACAAGAAATATAAGTGATCCTAGCTCCATCTTTGCAGAAGATAAGTTGTCCACTCCTGCCTTATCTACCTAATTGTGTCCTCTGGTATAGGAGATGTACTCTTGAAGCGCTACAAAATGAAGAAAGATTCATTATGGTTTCATATATGTTTAAAGATGAATTTGATTTGTAATGTATTCAAGGTATGCATCATTACCTCATTCCAGTCATCTGTAATGACAGCTCGAATGATGGTCTTAATCCAACACATGACATAGAATCCACATTCTCATGAATCTAGCTGTTGGTTACACTAAAATGATAAACTAAATAGTCAAGAATTTAGATCATTCAATAACATAGAAAATGAATTAGAAGTATAAATGACTTACAACCAATAACTCTATTTAGATTGAAAACACAAAGTAAAATTAATATAACTATATTTATCATAAAAGTTTAAGGTGAACATCAAATTCAAAGTCATTAAGGGTGTAGAAACACTTACCCTTGAAGCATGGTTCTCAAGTAAGTTTTCATCTTCCTGTGCAGCAAACAAAACCATATAATTTTACATTGTTTCGGAATGATGACCATTAGCTGCCAGTGCGACCTATCACAAATAGTTAGTTAACTAATTAAGTAAATTTTAATGAACTTTTACATATAACAACACCTACCCATCAATGTATGGCACAAGGTATACTTCTCTTTTTGACTCATCCATCCATGTTTGCAAATAATGTTGTTTGCTTTCAAGTGTGTTACCAGAAGGTTGAATGGTCTGAGGTTCAACAAATTCGTACATGGAAGATCGACCTTGGTCTACAACGATTGTGTCCATGTACCTAAAACAACAAAGTTAAGTTGTTAGAAATGATTAAAAGATTAATCGTTTGTGTTAAATTTCAAACGGGAACTAAGTTTCACTCAATAATTTGATACTTATAATCTAACATGCCAATTATAATAACACAACTATCACATGCATATTCAAACCAATAACACATGCATACCTAAAAGTCAAAAACATGCATACGCAAAAGCCAATAACATCCATACACAAAAGCCAATAACATGCATGCAAAAAAGTTATCAACAAAGAAGCTAACCTTTTTAGAAGATTAAAAAAGCAATGCAGGGAAATGGAGTAATGCAGGCCCAAAAACGTAGGCCAAAAAGAGTTAAAAGCGCCACCCAAGCACAAGCCAGAAACTACACCAAAATGTAACGAAAGCGAATTTTAATCGGATCAAATGGAAGATATTTCATCAAAGAGTAATTTAATCAGAGTAAAAGTAAATTTAAACGGTCCAAAAGAGAGGAAATGCACCTAGAAATGCAATGTCTCAGAGAGAAAACGCGGAGAAGACGATGAACAGTGAGCATAATTCCTCGCAGGTTCGCGTTTTGCAGTATAAATGGCTCTAGATGTCGGGGCCCTAACTAATATGACGTCTTTCTGATTTAAATATTCATATTCGCGGGAATTATAGGCGGCGGTTTAGAGGGGCCCCGATGTCTAGGTGAACGTTTCACCTACCCTGTCAGCCATATAGACATCTGCTAGGAGGGGTCCCGACGTCTATAATATTCCTAACGGACGTCTATATGCCTACTTATTTACGAAAATGTCACCGGTCAATAATTTACTTTGGTTGTTTGGTGGACCGACGTCTACGAGATGACGTTAAAGGCTAATTCTACACTAGTGTACTTCCAAAATATTTTCTCAACCCATGGCTACTACCAATCAAACCTCATCAATTATGGTACCTATTTTCATAGGAGAAAAATATGACTTCTAGAGTCTCAAAATGAAGACATGCTTTGACTCTCAAAATTTATGGAACATTAAATATTCTCTATTCTGGAAGACACCTCTACTTTTACTATAACTCAAAAGGAGTTGAAGGAAAACAAGCAGAAGGATTCAACAACTTTATTTGCTTGTCAAAACGCAATTGATGACACAATTTGCAAAGAATAATAAGTGTCACAAGTGTAAAGCAAGCTTGGAATACAATACAAGAGGAGTTTCAAGGAAGTAATGAGCTATAAAATGTTAAACTTCATTCCTTAAGACAAGAGTTTAAATTAATAATAATAAAAGAATCTGAGACCATTAAAGATTACTATTCAAGAACAACAAAAACAGTTAGTTAAATGAGAGCCTGTGAGGAAAATATTCTTAACAAAAAAATCGTTGAGAAAATTATAATTTCTATTCCCCAAAAATATGATGAAATCGCAACCGCAATTGAACAATAAAAGATTTGACTACATTGTCAATAACATAACTAATGGACTATTTTTAAGCTTATGAACAATGATTGAAAAGGCGGAAATAAGACTCAGTCGAAAATGCCTTTCAATCAAAACTTACGATCTCAACATAAAAGATATAAAGGAAATAAAAGTAGGGGAGAAATTTCTAGAAATAAAGAAAATTCTAGAAGCTTATCTATAACTGATAACAGTTGATTTTACCATTATTTGTGATGCAATTTTGATACTAAATCAGCTCTTTGACTGTGAAGCTTGCTTAAACTCTTGTTTTTAGTTGAATTTTGTGAATAAGTTAGTCGAGGTTATACTTACTAATTTTTATCACTAATTCCCTCAATTTTGTAGGTTATTGGTATGTTTTGGAAGAGGAGCAAAGTATCAAGGAGTTGGAACCCGGCAGTAGAAGCACCAGAATAGAAGGCTATAAAAGGCTCAAGGACGCCTGATTGCCCTTGTTTGGGGGCCTGGGCACTGGTTGCCTTTTTCTAGAGCCCTCCGTGCTAGTGGTCGCGCAAGGACGCCTGCTTGCCCTCTTCTGGGGTGCTCAACGTTGAAGGCAACACAATCACGCCTGATTGCCCTTCTTTGGGGCACTAAGCGCCAGTTACACCGCAGCACGCCTGGTTGCCCACTCAAGGGGCGTTGAGCGCCACTCTTCGCGCAGTCTCGCCTGGTTGCCCTACTTGGGGCGCTAAGCGCCAGCGACGCTGGCTTATGTGGCACTTCTAATCTATTTAAAGGCTTTTACGCACTAGGGTGGATATCTTTTGACGGCTGAAGCACAAAAACGATATTTTTGGGGTTTCCTTTTATCTTTCGAGGGTTTCCATCTCATTTACATTCTTCCATTATAAGCCAAGGTTCTCCATGACAATGGAGAGCTAAATTCATTTTGTTGTTGGGGAAATATGTAACCTCCGAACTTCATGTAGTTGAACATGTTTTGAATATTTTATGCTTCTTTCATTGAATGTTATTGATTTTCTCCTATTCTTAATGCTTGTTATGTTTTTGACAATTCATAGCTTGATGATTGAATTTCTTTGTTATTGGGAAATACTAAGGAACCATGATCTGGAGGATTTCACCTAAAGGAAATATTATCTAGGGATAAAAATAGGACATTTAGTTGTCTTAAGCTTCTTTTCTTAATGTAGAATTGGTTATTAGGGTTTCAAGGGATTGTTGTCTAATAATCAAGGCTAGGCTTTTTACGCCAAGGGATTGGGTTCTAAGTAATTTTGTAAGTGACATTAGCATTCCAATGAAGAAGATGAGTTATAGTATGCATGAAAGTGAAATCTAACCCTAACAACATGATCATCTGAATATCATTCGTTCATTCTTGTTTTAGCTTCAAAAGATCAATTTTAGATTCAAGTTATTATGTTTACTTTTATTGCATTAAATTTCATTCAATGGTATCGTTCTTTAGTCTTAACTAGTTAATTTATTATACATTGTTTGGTGTCACGAATCTCTTGGGAAACAATACTTGGTCTTACCATTTGATATTACTTGATACGATTTGGTACACTTGCCAATGAGTTAACAATAACCCATCAAAAAAAATATCCTCCATGTGGAATTTGTTAAAGACAAGTCACTTGGATAAAAGATTATTGTCATCATGAAAAATCTCAATGTGAGAATACTGCAAGAAATTTTGTCACTTATAAAAATATTATCGTAATAAAAATAAGCATCAAACACACATTGAGGAAGAGATAAAAATTGAAGATATTCTTCCTTTTCCCACAAATTATGAGAGATTAGAGAAAGAGAGACAATTTGGGAATTTTATAGAAATATTCAAACAATTGGAGGGTGATTTACCTTTGAAGGAGATATTGCAACAAATTGCAAATTATACAAAACCCATGGAACAAGTCTCCACAAAGAAAAGACAAAGAGAAGAGGAGACAAATGATTACAAAGCGGTCAAGAAGAAGCTACTCCCTCAAAAACTGAAAGATCCAGGAAGTTTCACCATTCCATGTGTCATAGAAAAGAATAAGGTAAATAAAGCCTTACTTGATTTAGGGTCAAGCGTTAATTTAATGCCTTATTCTTTACTTGAACAAATGGGTGATCTTGAAGTCAAGCCTATAAAGATGAATTTGTTAATGGCAGATGGCTCTTCAAAGAATCCGTATGGTATAGCAGAGGATGTTATGGTTTGTGTTGGAGAACTAAAATTCTTGGTGGACTTTGTGGTGATGGAGATGAAAGATCAAAGGGTCCCTATTATTCTTGGAAGACCGTTTATGAAAACTGCTAAAGTCATCATTGATGTAGATGAAGGAGTAGTGGTGTTTCAAGATCGAGGAAAAAATGTGGTTATTGATGTCTTCAAAGAGGAATAGTAGACAAAGACTAGTTATAAAGCTACATATCAAGATGTACTCATGACTAATCCTTAAGATGCAAAGCCAAGCTTCAAAGGTAACAATTGTTTCTTATTTCAAGATAGGGAAGAAGAACAAGATAGCAAAGGAAGGATGGTTCATGAAGATTCAATGCAAGCACAACCCAAACCTAGTAAACATGTGAAATTCAAAAACAGGTTGTGGATTGTAAAAGAATATAAGGAAGATGGAGTGATAGAAATTGAGTCTCCACATTCAAGAAGAATCAAAGAGGTAGACCGGAAGCAGCTGATGAGTTGGTGTGATGATAGAAAGATAGACACCAACATTGAAGATGGAACGTGAGCTTTACTGGGTCAAGCTAGTGACGTTAAAAGAGCGCTTTTCTGGGAGGCACCCTAGTAATTTAAGAACATTATTTTATTTTGATATTGGTTGTAATTTTTTTTAAAACTTTGGACATTACTTTTGTGTTGAAACTTTTTGGGTTAGCATCTACTGATGGATACCAGGTGGTTAAGTATCTACTGAAGGATACTAGGTTTATTAACAGGTTTGTTACACCTACTGATGGGTGTTGGTAAGGTAAAATTGCACCTATTGATGGGTGTTGGTGGATTTTGGGTCAGGCTCGTGACGTTAAACAAGCGCTACCTGGGAGACAACCCAGTTGATTTACTTTGTCTTTATTGTTTATTTTGATTTTGCTTTAGTTGCATGGTAGGGACTAAATGTATGAGTTATCTGAGAACTTAAATGCATGAAGTGAGTGAGAGGCATGAGTGGAAGACACCTAGGGTAAGCTAGGAAGAAAGAAAGCATCTCATGCAAGTGCCGCTCAGCGAAAATTTCCGCTGAGCGGCGATTCTACAGAATGTTTTTTTCGGGTTGCCCTTAGCGGGACCCGAGCCCATTAGGGTATTTTTATACCCTAGGGTGCGATTTTGGTCTCATTTTCAAATTTCTTTCCTCTCACACACTTCTAAACACTTTTCTAAGAGTTCTCTACATCTTTCCCTTCATTCCCCTTTACAAAATCTCTCTTCCACTAACTTTCTCACTAGTTTTCCATCTAAGTTTGGGGTTTGGAGAGAGCATTGTTGTTGGGGCTGAGTTCTTCACTTTCTTAGTTCATTTTCTACTCATCTAGCATCTCCACCCAAGTAAGTCAAGCATTTTTCATTTTAGGGTTCTTGAAAGCATGAATTGGTATGAATATGGATGTTCAAAGCATGATTCTTTAGGGATTTTGATTTCTATGCATGATGTGATGAATTAATTGATATTTGAACCGATTAAAATGCTTGATTTTGGTCTGGAAGTATGAAAATTGCATGTGGGTGGAGTTAGGAAGTGTTAAAAATAAAATTTTCAAAATCTGCAGAATCGCCGCTCAGTGGAAATTTCCCCTGAGTGCGATTCTGACAGACTTGGTTTTTGGCTTCTTTTTCTTGCTGTATTGGTGCACTAGTTGCGTTGAGGGGTTCTTGTGACCCTCAACGGTGGTTTAACATGGATTTGAGGTGTTGTTTGTTGTTTGTGTTTGATGTAGGGATGACATCCTCTTCAGGCAAAAGATTAAAGACTATAGCGTCCAAGAGGAAAGACAAGGAACCAAAACAACCCCATTCTAGTAGGTTCTTATCTCGCAAACATGAGACCGAGAAAAAAACGATGACCCATTTAAGATTGACCAACAATGAGGACCAAATGAGGGTTTAAATTTTTTTATTGTTATTATACGCTTAAATACACTAAAATAAATATAAATATTACAAAAGAAAAATAAGATTAGCATTTATTCAATCGACACTAATTTTATTTATTTTCAATATTTATTTTATTTAGTATCACTAAATCAATACTAATAAAATTATTTATCTAATAAAAGAATTTAAAAATGATTTTACATTTTTTTAACTTTTTCGTTTTAAAAAATTATAACTTGGAATAAGTTAAGACGATATTAATTTAACACTAACAAATATTTATCTATCAAAAAAGTTAAAAATAATTTCACTCTTTAGTTTTTTAAAACAAAATAATGGTTTGCGTCCTATTATAATCAACTAAGCCAGCGCTGCTAGTATCACAACAACACTAATATAAGAAAATTAAATTTATGTTTTTTTAGGGTTTCCAAATTCAATAACTATATATTAATTATTACTAATATTTAAAAATGTCAAAGGAATAATTTATTTAAACATAAATAATAATCTGGCAAAGAAGTTCTTAGGTTTTGATTGGGAAGTTCAATGATGCGGCAAGATATGCACTATACCTAATTTATCTATAACTTATATTCTCTCATCTGGTTAGTAAGTTGAGTGTTACGACAATTACTAAACTTGCAGGAATAGGCATCATACCTAATTTATTTATTATTTTTTTCACCAATAATAAAGATACAACTTTTTAAAAATATATAAAATAGTTACTTTTTTTGTATATCTATAAAATTGTTTCAAATTTTATGATTTTATATTTGTGTTCTTCTAAAATTCTAATTAAAGAATTTAATTATAGAAGTACTTTATACAAAAATAAAAAATTATTACACTTATACAAAGAAAATGATTTCTTTTTAATGTAAAGGTGATGAAATTAATGTTTGGGAGCCCACACCTTTTGCCTTGCATTTGCTTACGTAATGTTGTTTCTCCTTTGTGAGATGTGTCTGGTGCTGGTTCACATGTAGAAATATATATTATCAGTCACTTGTATACTATGCTATTTATTAATTAATATAAATTATTTATCATTTTTTTTATTATTGTTTCAAATGATAAATTAATTGTTTGTGTATACGTGTGTTTGATAAATAATATACCAATGAGTCTGAATAATAAATGATAATGAAATTACTATTCTACTTTCACACATTGGTAATCAAGTGATTCATATTTGAAATTACTATTCTACTTTCACAAGTTTTATATCCCTATCAGGGGAATTTATGTGTTTGAAATTTCATAATGGTATCGAAATAATATTCACTTTAACCAAACAAGCTAGAGTAGTGCCAACATACATTAAAATGATTTTCATTTATAGCATATATACTTCAAATGTATAAATAACTATTTTAAGTTAAACACATATTTGGGGTAATGGCCTTCGGAAATGCTCCTCATAAAGACTTTAAATAAAATAAAATAAGCTTCTAAAAAAATTAAAATATAATTATAAATAAGTTATTATGACTTCTCTAAATATTAAATTTTAAACCTCGTACAAGTTAATTTTAATTTATTAAAAAAAATTGAAATATTCTTTTTATAGAATTGATTTTGCAAACATGGTGACATTGTACAATTATTCGATATTAATACGATAATGAAATATACCAACTAAAGTATTAGCTGAATCTGTGGTTCTTGGAGGAAGCATCACTGTGTGGTTAGTAATTTTTAACTATTATCTAATTATTAAGTGCATGCAAAAATAGATATCTTTCCATATCCTTGAAGGCCCTTCCAATTATAACGAGATAGTTAAGGTGGTTGTTGGGAAAACTAAGCCTTCAATGATGTAAACGGCGTGTCGATAATAACATATATATTTATTATATGAATATGTTGAAAATCTAATTAATTTCACATTCGGTACAAATAAGAAACTTTAACATATTATAAAGACTGTAACTTCGTTGTTTCAATATTTTGATTGAAAATGATATTAATTACTTATTTAAAATAAATACATATTTTATTGGTCTTACGTCTTCTTAAAAAATCATCCATATATTGCATCAAAATAAATTATTTATCTAGATATCCACTCAAATAAAAATAAATAGGTCTGATTGTGATAAAATTGACCTTAAAGTAGTTAAGGTCAACAATTTAGATAAAACCTACACTAAAACCTATCAAGTCTGTTCTGTAGATAATTCATACTTCAGATAAGATAAATCTTCTCGGTTTATCCTAATAAAAAATTTCAACATAATAAAGTAGAAAAAAAAGTCCTATTAGTGTGAACAATTTTTTTCTAAATGAAATACTAAACATAAACAAAAAGTATGATAAAATTTAATATAAAAGATTTATTTTATATTTATGTTTTGGATTTATCACTGCTACAGTTAAGAAAAATGATAGCGGTTATTTTCGCTGATAGGCACCGGTTCCTGAACTGAGGCATATTCAGGCGAGGTAAAAAGTGGTAGACTTTATGCTTCGGTTTTGAAACGAGACATAAAATGGTACAATTAGGCCTCGGTTATTAGAACCGAAATTGTTTCTCTCCCTCTACTGCCTCGGTTGGAGGCTGAACCGAGGTAGTAGGGTCCTTTTTTTTTTTTTCCTTCTTCTTTAGCCAGTCATATAATTTTGGTGCCTCGGGGTCGGTCTTATGCCTGTGCTCAAGCTCCTTGACAAAGTTAATAGCACCTCCTATGAACTTGATCATGCGTGAATGGCTAACCAGACCAAACAAACAAATCTTTTAGTACAAAGGAAGCAAGTAAAACAAATCAAAACAAAATCTCAGATTCAAAAGATCATTCTCAGATTCAATTCAACAAATCAAAACAAAATCTCAAAAACCAAATGCAAAACTCTACTGAAACCTGAAGCAGCTACGGTCAAAAGCTCTCCAGCGACGGTCACAACTTCCTGAAACCCGAAGCAGCTACCCGAAGCGGCGCTCATGAGCATCGTTCCTCCGCCCTCCACATTTGCCTCGACCGCTTCTCCTCCTCCTCCGTCGTCATCAAACCCTAATTCGCACCACCACCATCAACATCTGAAAAACCCTAATCTGACCACCACCACCACCACTATCATCGTCGCCACCATTGACGCACCACCACCGCTTGCTCTTCCCTCCAAAGGCGACGCACTCGCAGGAGATTTTGGAGCAGTAGTCTTCAGAGCGAGACCGAGAGAGCGACGGAGCGAGAGAGCAAGCCAGCGAGAGAGTGAGGAGAGGCGAGAGCGAGAGCGAGAGCGAGAGCGAGGGGAGGGAGGCGAGAGCGAGAGCGAGGGGAGGGAGGCGAGAGCGAGGGGAGGCGAGAGTGATAACAGTTGAAAAACTGTTATTTTCATGATTAAAATTGATACTAAAAGCAACCTTTAACACTTAGAAACTAGCTTGAAATCATGCTTTTGTTCATATTTTCATAAATAAGAGAGCTGGACAGGTTTATGCTTGATTTCAGTGTTTTTGTGCAGGTTTTAAGGTGAATTTGGTGAAAGAAGGGAAGAAGGAGGGAGATGGAATTAGAAAAGACATCAAAAAGTGCAAAAGGAGAAGCCGCAACTGCCGCTCAGCGGCAGTTTACCGCTGAGCGGCACTCAGGAGTTCACGTTGGCACCGCTGAGGGGCAAAATGGCCGCTGAGGGGAGAAAACGACTCACGCACTTACCGCTGAGCGACACTTTACCACTGAGCGGCACACTTATGGGCTTGGGCCTAAATTTTCTGTAATTTTAGAATAGTATATAAGCTTTAGGACGTCCTAGGGTTTGTATCTTTGGCAGAAACGAAGCAAACACTCTCTCTTCCACCCCTTTGAAGGAGGATCTTGGATGCTCAGGCTACCTCTTCACCTTTCTAGGGTTTTATCTTTCATTCTTTCATTATTGTTCATCTAGGTTCACCATGAATATGGTGAACTAAACCTTGTATGTTGGTTGGGGAATCAATGTAATCTTTTGAAGCTCTCATATATGGAATTTGTGTTTACATCTTAATCTAAGACCTATGCTTTCTTTCATCATTAGTTAGGGTTTTTCCTCTTTGCTCAATGCTTGCTTTGTTTAACTCATTGAATGCATGATTATTGATTTTGTCGATACGGGAACGTACGGGGAAGTCTAGATCCGGGGAATTTCTCCCAATAGTATATTGGTTGCCTTAAGCTCCTGTGCTAAAAAAACTAATTATTAGGAATGCTAGGAATCGTATGAACTCGTAATTAGGGAGAAGCCTTCTTGAAACACTAGTGTAAGAATGGGTATTGGCATAAGTTATTTTGAACACATGGTTTCGGTTCTACAACTAAAGCATATCTAAGCAAGATAAAAAAAGGGTGACTTTTTAACTTTGGTTATGAACTAAAACATAAAGGTCCCTAATATGCTTTAGTTTCCCTATAATTGAAGCATGAAATCATAAATAAAAAAATAAAAAAATTGGATTTGACTTCGATTCACATAATAATTGAAGTCTAAACTCTTTACGATTTAAAACAATTGTTTTAATTAAAAGGAATTAGGTTTCGTTTACAACCAGAACCGAAACCTAATACGCTTAAAATTAAATGATATTTTTAATTTGAAAGGGTATTAAACTTGGGTTATTACTAGAATCGAAGCCTACTACTCTTAAAATTAAATAATATTTTTAAATTAGAAAGAGTATTAGGCTTTGGTTACCACCATAATAGAAGCATAATTCCCCCTTTATGCTTTGTTTTTGGATATAACCAAAGACTAATGTAGGCATTTTTCGAAATAAATTTTTTTATTTTGTTTCTTTCTACATATTAAACATGCACTAAATACCATAGAACCTACATAAAAATAACATATTATATTTATCACACCTAGAATAAACCAAAATCCTTACAAGAAGTAAATGTGATAAATGCTATTGTATATTTGTATTATTTAGTTTTCACAAGCTATTCTAAAATACTTAATGGACTTATTGGGAATTGGTATAGAACTATTGAATTTCTACAAAAAGTAAACCATAATTTCAATAACTTCGAAGGGAGCCATCACAAATAAGGAGTTATGTAATTTCTATTGCATTAAATTTTCTCTCATTCAAATAGTTGACATAAGAATATCTAAACTTCATTTTACCATCACTTCTACCCTCACTACATTGCAAAAATTGTACAAATTCTTGTGCTCCTCTCTCATACTTAGCATTGATGTGTGGTGATTTAATCCAATCTTGATACACACACACACACACACACACACACACACACACACACACACACACACACACACACACACACACACACACACACACACACACACACACACACACACACACACACACACACACACACACACACACACACACACACACACACACACACACACACACACACACACACACACACACACACACACACACACACACACACACACACACACACACACACACACACACACACACACACACACACACACACACACACACACACACACACACACACACACACACACACACACACACACACACACACACACACACACACACACACACACACACACACACACACACACACACACACACACACACACACACACACACACACACACACACACACACACACACACACACACACACACACACACACACACACACACACACACACACACACACACACACACACACACACACACACACACACACACACACACACACACACACACACACACACACACACACACACACACACACACACACACACACACACACACACACACACACACACACACACACACACACACACACACACACACACACACACACACACACACACACACACACACACACACACACACACACACACACACACACACACACACACACACACACACACACACACACACACACACACATATATATATATACTGAAATTGTTGACACAATTTTAGTAATCTTTAAATGAATGATCACATCGTTTTTGTATTCAAGGTTTAATCTTATCAAATTCAATAAGATTTATTTTTTTTACTTTATTGGACCTTGTCAAATTTAAACAATAAATTCCATTAAAACTTTGTTAGGGTTTCACATTGTTCTTCAAGTGACATAAAATAAAAGGAATTAATTATCAGAATCAAATATGTACCTAAAGATCACTACAAAACAAAATCAAAAAATATTAACGAATTCTGAAATATGTATATTAAAATATATATACACTAATAAACTACAAAAAAATTGTTATTTTTCTTAAATTGTCTAACAAGATAATTCAAGATTCAATACATAATTAATATTGTCTCGTATTAACTTAGTTCAATTTTTTTATAAAACATATATGTAACACGTAAATTTTATATTAAGAAACTAAGATTAAGTAAATAGCAAACTGATATTAACAAACAAAATCTCATATAGTACTGGTTAGTAGAAGTTTGCAAAATAAAAAACGACTTTTTAAAGATATATTCAGCTGTGTAATATAGTTCCAAGAAGTTATGCACTTTTGTCTATGCTGTGAACTTACGTATGATCAACAAAAATTGGATCAAAGAAATTGATTGTTTCTTACACGACCGAACATAGAAAGAAACATATTTTTATTACTATTGTCAATTTATATATTACAACTATATTAAAAACTTGTCTTAATTATTTGATAAAGTTGATTTAGGAAATAAATGAAAAAATTACTTTTTTTTATCGATAATGTTAATAATATTATGTTAGTGGATGAACAAAGAATATGAGTAAATTAAGACCTTAACTCATAGATAAACAATAACTCTTTAAAATATACTAAACAAACCATGAAAGAGAACAATGAGCACTAGGTTTAAATAGTAATATTTCCATAATTTAGTACAAATTAAGCGATCAGATAAGCATCATAAGATCCAACAGGAGCATCTTATTTGAGCACTACGTAGCTGCAGATAGTGAAGGATGATTACATAGCAATTAAACTCATATATTCACGTATTTATATGTGTGTGGATTAACACCTGGACTCAAACAGTTGGATAAGAGGCACTGGTAGCAATTCCACATAAACCTTCCTTGGCACGTATATCTCTCTTCATCCTCATGTACCCTTTCTCACCCCATTCAGTTCCCCATGAATTCTTTACTAGCCAATACTTACTACCATCACCACCTTTTCCATAACCAACCACTGTAACAGAATGATCAGTTTCAGTTCCACACTTTCCTGTAAAAATCCCACTTGAATAAAACTGGAAATCATATTCTCCAGTTTCCACATAAGCTGACACTGGTTGATGTGCCACAGCTTTCATGAGTGCCTTTTCACTGTTAGCAGGAACTTTCTCGTATCCTTTGATCTTAGCCACACCATGACTTTCCTTCTTAACCTTACAACTCTTGTTAACCCCTTTGTAGGGGTAGTTTGTTTCACTTGCTATTCCTCCTTTCTTAGCAAGAAACTCAAAGGCATCTTCCACATAACCACCAATGCATCCCTCGCTGTCACCTCTCACACAATCTACCAGTTCTTGTTCTGACAGGGATACCAATTCACCTTTAGTTATATGATGAAGACCCTCGATTGTGGCCACAGCTGAAAATGCCCAACAACTTCCTGTTTTCACAAACAAAACCAAGTTGATTTATATTAGAAATTTTTCAATGGAGCACCAATGGAATATAATTGAAATGATGAACGTAGAGAGCAGAATCTTACGACATGTGCCTTGGTCCTTGATCGGAGTAACAGCACCTTTTTTCCTCCAGTCCACGGTAGCAGGAATCTCAGTGACACTGTCGTACCTAAACGATGATGTTTCTGTTTCTGTCCATACGCTATGTTCCTTCTTCTGACCATTAATTAGTAAAGCCTTAAACTCTTCGTTATGGAGGTCAGCAAATCGGTTAATGCTTAGGTTGAAAGGTTTGTCCCCAGCAGCATTGAAGGACTCAATGAACTGCAAATTGTTCTTGAATATTTGGAACCGTTTTTCCCTCTCGGCTGCATCCTTGTACACCCTACCATGATGTGCCATCCACTTTTCATGTTTCTCCGATAACAAGGCCTCGGGCAACCTTCGAGACACTACATGGCTATTCCACAAAGTGAAAACAAGCAACAAAATTAAAACATAGTTGTTTTGGCCAAATGAACTCATCAAGTAATTCAGGAAAACAGGTTTAGAGCACGTTTTGTTGAAGTATTCTTTGTCACACAGACAAAGAAAATTGGTTTAGTTTTGAGCAAAGGCTGTTACAACTTACAACTTACAACTACAAGTAATTTATAGTGGCGAGGGGCTCTTGAACACTAGTGTTTCATAGTTCATGAAATAGTCGTTACCACAAGCTCAACTTGATTTCCTACTCAGATTCTTAATTACCTCCTCTGAATAACCTGGGACATGCTAATTTGTTGGAGTCTTGAAGTCAACATTCAACTAAGGATCCTTTTCCGGTCCACTTGATTCATGCATCGGTGACCACAAGGTCCCTTTCTGATTCCTACTTTGATGTGCTTCAAATATAATTCAACGAAGAAAAGTCTTACCATCTTTCATATCTTTAAAAGAAGTGTTATTATTCTTCAGGCCCAAAAAAATGTTATTATTATAGTATTTTTTTTCATCCCATTTAATGTTTGCCTCTTTCTTCTTCTATATTTTACTCATATAATTTATGTTTTTTTTTTTCAAAATTCTATCATGAACCAGAATAAAATGTACCCTAACCAAGAGTTTCACTAGAAAAAATGACTAACCTTTATTTTCATCTAAAATTAATTATGAATATATAGATTTAATTATTTTTAGGTTTCTTAAATTTAAACTAATTTTGGTTCCATCACTTTCACAACGTTTGATGAGGATGAAAAATGAATACTATTATGCAGGAATGACAAAATTGAGTGGACTTTTATTCTTTTTTGGTGCTGGCTATAAATTGGGTCACATGATTAAAAGGCACAAACAATTAGTTAATATATTGAATAAAATATAGTATAGTTATTCTTTAGAATGTACATTAATTTAGTATTTTGGCACGAAAGTTTATTATTAGATGATAAATATATTGACATTCTATTTTTTTTACACTCGCATTTGTCACTCTATAAAAATACTATTTTATTTTACAATTTTTTTATATTAATTAAATAAATATAATATTTAGAATTTTAATTCAACTTTTCAGTATTTTTCATGTCAGAAAATAAAAGATATATTTCCTAAATAATTTTCAATCATAATTATTGAAATGTCACAATCATCCATTTTCTAAAGCCTATCGGTGGTTTAACATAATACAATACTTTATTTAATTCTTATAAACAATATTATATATATATATATATATATATATATATATATATATATATATATGGGTTTGCTAATGCGCCTGTTTTTCAGTGGGTACATTTTAGCAATGTGTATCGGGTTTTAGTAGACAAAAATATCCTTATATATATGGATTCTAAGTTTTAAGGTTAAGGGTATTTTAATAATTTTCATTCCCAAAACTAAAAAAAAAAAAAAAGAAACCCCCCAAACCCTTACTCACCTCTCTTATTCCTCTCAACCCTTTATCTTTCCTCTTTCTCACTCCAATCTTTTCTCTGTCATCCCTACTGTAGCCTCAATTGAAAAAATCAGAAACACTCGTTAAACAATCTTACAAAAAAATGATTTTATAATGAGTTTTCATCTTATAATTTTTGTCTTATCTAATTCTATCCAATTTTCACAAGCATACAGTAATTGGTAATTGACCTGAAAAAAATCAGAAATACTCACTGTTAAACAATTTCTTACAAAAAATGATTTTATAATGAGTTTTTATTTTATAATTTTTGTGTTATCTAATTTTCACAAGCATAATGACATCAAAGGAATTGGTAATTGGCCCGGAAAAAAATCAGAAATACTCAGTTGTTAAACAATTTCTTACAAAAAAATGACTTTATACTCATTTTATAATTTTTGTCGTATAATTTTATCTAATTTTCACAAGCATAATGACATCCGAAAGAATTGATAATTGGCCTGGAGGGTTTTTTTAGAGATGATGATTCAACAAATACAGATGATGAAATTAGAGAGGTTAGTGAAGATGGTGAAATTGAAGAGATCTTGAATGAACCTTTGCGTGAAGGTGAATATATCAATGACTCAACTCTTTACAAAGGCAAATTGTTTAAAGGCAAGTGTTTCTGATTTTTTCAATTGGAGCTACAGTAGGGATGACAGAGAAAAGGTTGGAGTGAGAGAGATGAAAGAGAAAGGATTGAGAGGAATGAGAGAGGTGAGTAAGGGTTTGGGGGGTTTCTTTTTTTTTTTTTTTTAAGTTTTGAGAATGAAAATTATTAAAATACCCTTAACCTTAAAACTTAGAATCCATGATATATAAGGGTATTTTTGTCTACTAAAATCCGGTACACATTGCTAAAATGTACCAACTGAAAAACAGGCGTACGCGCGTTAACAAACCCCATATATATATATATATATATAACTATATCTTTCATTATTCATTTTATTAATTTATTATATTTAAATCATTATGTTTATATCATATTCATTATGTTATTAAATAATATATATATATATATATATATATATTATGTAATTTAATAAAATTATTAATTATAATTTATTTATTAATTTTATTAATTTCTCAAAAATAAAACTTATTACATTTAATAAAAAAACCATGCTCTAGTCATGAGAATATTAGATTAATTCAAATAAAATTTACATTAAAGTTTTACGTTAAAAAAAAGAAAAAAATAAACAGTATATAATAAAAAAAATCCATAAATGTATTATTTATAAATTCATTATTTTAAACTTTCAAAGTTAAATATTATTTATTTTTAATTTAGATATAGATTATTTTTCACAACAAAATTAAATGAGTATCTTATATATAATCAATCAAAGAAAAATTAAATATGTTTAAAGAATTAAGAATTTCAACGTCTTATATTAGTGTATAATTTTCCTATATAATCAATTATAAAATCTATGTAAGTCTGATTAAAATGTTTGTATATAGTTCTTTGACAAATTAAAAGCATCTAGATTTGCATCAAATTAAGAATTAGTTATATTTTTCTTGTATTAAAAAAAAATATTTGGTTCTCATGGATTGATCTTGGCCAACAGAACTTTTATGAATATTTTGGCTTTGTGAACTTTTTCAATGAAATTTTTTCTTTTGTGAATTTTCCTAACCCTAACTTATATGAATGAAGACGAAATCATGTTAGGGGACTAAATTGATAGATCTAATTATAGACGTGAATCACGACTATCTCTCATAAGTTCACCTTAATAAAAAATTTGCAATACTTTCGAGTTTTATTTCCAAATTGATAAAGAAGACACAATTCTTCTTTAAAATCATAAAAAGTGATTGAAAAATTCATATGGAATGATATAAACAATTTAGATTATAAAAAAAATGTGACTTCCTTCTCGATACTAAAAGAATATTTTCCTCAATTGATCTCATTCATTGACTTCGAATAAATACACTGATCTTAAGAAACTAATTAGGTAACAAATAATATAAAACATAAATTTAGGAAACTAATTATAAACTAAATATATGCTTACCTGAAATACAATAACAAAATCTAATTGCATATATCTTAACACACCCCCGTAGTCAAAGCAAGAGGATGACAAACACTAAGGATGTCCCTGAAATCATCAAACAACACACGTGGGAGTTTCTTAGTAAAGATGTTTGCGATCTGATATCGTGAAGGCACATGAAGAACTTGAACCTGACCATGTGCAACCTTTTCCCGTACAAAATGTATGTCCATCTCAATATGTTTGGTACGTTGATGTTGCACCGGGTTGCCCGACAAATAGATAGCACTAATATTATCACAATACACAATAATAGCCTTGGTAACCGGACAATGCAATTCCAATAACAAATTTCGAAGCCAACACGACTCAAAGACCACATTAGCAACGCCCCTATACTCGGCCTCTACACTACACCGAGATAGTGTAGATTGACGCTTGGAGGATCATGACGCTTGGATGATTTTAATAAATACTTTATTTAAATTGAGATTAAATAATCTAATTTAATCACTTTAATAATTTATTTGTTTTTTTAATTTTTATTCTCTTAAAATAATTATAAATGCTTTATTTAAACTGTGGGAATATTAAATACCCATAGATGTTAAATTATTTTAGAAAAACAATAAATTGTAATAAATTACAATTATATTATATCAAATATTTATTTTTATTTATTTTAAATTTAAAATATAAACCCTCTTCTAAAATATTATAAAAACCTCTTTCATACATAATTTATTATGCATTATATCATATTAGATTCTGGACAAATTAATCTAATGTATATCTTATATAAACTGTACAGCATCTTATCATTCGCTCTTAAATTATATAGCTTAATCCACTCAGTCATTTATATTTAAATTATTAATATAATTTTAAATGAATGAAATCCAAAAAATAGTTTTAATTTGTGAGTATTTATGTAATATATATATATATATATATATATATATATATATATATATATATATACATATTATTTTCCTTTGATTTATATTTATTTTATGTAGTCTGACGATTATAAAATTACGTATTAGAGTCATTAAATAAAAATAAAACTAGAAAATAATTTAATTCCTCCTAAAATCTAAAAGAAGTATTTACTATCATTAAATGGAAGAGGAAATATAGATAAACTTATGGATATGTTGAATATGCTGAATCTACTGGAAAACTTAATTGTCAATTTGATTTTTCTAAAGGTCTGTTGAAAAGACTTGGTCATCACAAATCTAGATGAAAGTTTCGCTTAATTGGATTGAATTACTTATCCAATCTTAATGATATTGGTGGCTCTACTATAGCATAACAAAATTTTCTTAAAATGAGGAACAATCTTTGTTTCTTATTTCTTAATTGTAATCAAACATAAATGCGTAAGTAACTTACTTTTCATTATACAACATCAAAAACCTTCATAAATATTAATGTATTATTTTCACAAAGATGAAAAGAAGACATCGGTACAAAGTACAACAAATTCCTACAATGTTGTCTGATGTAAAAAGACATGTTTAAGGTCTCTAAAAAGACATGTTTAAGATGAAAAGAAGACATCGGTACAAAGTACAACAAATTTTCTTAAAAAGATTTGATATATCACAAAGCTGCACTTCACAATTATATAGTTTTCTTTCTTCCTAATACTGTGTAAAACAAGAGACTATACCAAGAATACGTTCAACGTGCACTCTGCTATGCACTTGGCATGTTAGATTATAAGTATCAAATCGTTGAGTGAAACTTAATTTTTATTTGAAATTTAACACAAACGATTAATCTTTTAATCAATTGTATTAAATATTGAATTGTCGGATTGAACAGTTTGGAAAAATTATTTTTCATAATTTGTTATAACATGTAAGTTGGAGTTTATGGATAAAATTGATAAAATTTTGGTTCAGATTATTTGTGTTGTTCTCCGGATGCATATTTTATTGTTGTCATCCTTGACCACTTTCATTTCGTGTATTTCGGAGACCAATGTGAAATGCTGTCGAAATCTTATCAAACTTATCATGTTAGACTTCTTTGCGTGTGTCTTAGCAAATTATGAAAAATAATTTTTCTGAATGGATAGGGCCTAACCTTGTGAGAGTTAAAAAATTGAAACTGATGAAGTATGTTACGAACATAGTATGGATCGAAGCTGAATGAATGAACGTCGCATAGTGAAGAATATGAGAAGGGTGTTTCGAAGTTCTTGCACTATGTTGAACAAAATGCAAAGTCTGTGAGCGGGACATATTTTTGTCCTTGTGTTCGTTGTCTTAATCAAATACTCCAAGACCTAGGCAATATGCGTGACCATCTATTCATGTTCAGCATAATTATACCCTTTGGACTTGGCATGGAGAAGTACTGGACCAGCCTACCACGTCACTGGAAGAATGCTTGAGTGATCATTTAGAGGACATGATACGTGATGTTGGTGAAGATAATTTTTGAAGAGCTAATTTGTATGATCCAATAAGTGTTTTGCTTTCAAGTATGGTAATTATTGTTGTTTGTCAAGGAGACATCCTTCGCATAATTCACTATTCACCTTCAAGTGGAAGATCTCTCATAAGATTTTTTTATATAGAAGCTTAAGGCACGTGTGTTGAAGTGGCCAAATCTCTTATATCAAAGCCGTGAGTCATTAACTTTTTCCTTTATGGAAATATTAGTTCCAAGTTAAAGCTTATCAGAAAACTTCTTTTTCTCTTCTCCATTTTCACTTGACCATTTTTTATCCTTCTACTGTCATAAATTTTGCATGTATATTTCTTAAAGTAAAAAGACTATCCATTCTCCATCATTTGGTCAATACTTAAAAGATTTTCTTTAAGATTTGGAACTAGTAAAACGTCCTTGATAAATTTTGTACCTTTCTTTATCAATGTCATTTCCCAACTAAACTTTGACATTGACAGATTTATCAATGTCTTTGAAGATGTTTGATCTTTTGCCATGCGATTGTTGCATCCATCCAAGTTTCAACTTCCTTCTCTGCTAGGAGATTCTTGATTGACATAGAATAAGCATTTATCAAGAATGGGTATTGGCATTCCTTTCAAGAATGGGTATTGGCATTCCATGTGTTCAAAATAACTTATGCCAATACCCATTCTTACACTAGTGTTTGAGTCACAATAATAACGTCACCTTATCACAAAAATATGACTTGGAGAGTTTTGAAAAAGTAGACTTCAGAAAATAGTGTTTGAGGCTCAAAATGTGTTTAAATGTGTTTTTGATGTTGTAACATTGCTTGTGCACGTTTTTATATATTATACAAGAGTCTAAGAACATCCTTTTATAAAGAAGCCAATTCTAGTTGTTGCAGAAAAAGTTTTCCACTAACAACATTCAAAAATAGCCAGTTACTTTTCAAAATAAAGTAGTTTAATCGATCATGACTTAAGATAATCGATTATTTCAAGCCTAAAAACCTATGATTATCAACTATTGTAAGTGATAATCGATTATTTATGAAAAAAACAAGTAAAACACTAAAATTTGTAATCATAAAAAATGTTCTAGTACTCAAATTAAAGATCTTTGGGTCTAGATTCCAATGAGAAAAGAATCAAGTCAACTGGACGTCTGTGGGCAAACTGATGATCAAAATAGTCAACCAAGGTCGAAGTTATCAAAAAGTTGTTTGTTGTAATAATCAATTATTACTATATGGATAATTGATTATTGGTTGTCCAAATGATAAAATTATTGATTATGGCATAGTGATTATTCCAGAGAGTTTTGTGAAAAACCTTTTGAAAACATTGATTTAGCTCTTTGATATTTGTTAAATAATCAATTTTTGAAAACCCATAAACTTTTGATAATCGATTATCGCGATAATTTATTAATGAGTAAGAAACATATTTTTATGAAAATTTTAAGTTTTTCCCAAGTTGCTAATGGTGTTGTTGGACAACAAATGCCTTTAATTTGTTCTTCAAGCCTTATATAGTTTTGAAGGTCTTTAGACATCTTTAAGACTTGATTTCTTCATGATCCTTCATCATCAAAACTTCTTTGTCCATTACAATCTCCTTGTGTTGTTCTTTTTCAATAAATAAAAGTTTTAAATTAAATTAAAGAAAATTAAGTACCATCGTGTGTATTCGAATGTTCCAAAAATTTTAAAAAAATCGTATATGAGTTTGTTGTCTAGAAAAAAAATAAAAAAAATTCAAACATAACAAAAAGCAAAAAAAAAAAGTAGAATTTGAAAAGTTTTCTTAGCCACAAAAGAATATTAAGGAGATTGCATATTTAGAAGATTTTGTGTCATAAGGAATATGGGATTGGGTTTGACCCTTTCACCTTGGTGAAATAAATGGTGTTCTAAAATTGAAAGGGAAGGCTTGAGGTAGCTTCTATTTAAGTACATAACATGAAGTTTTAGCCTTTTTTCCCTTGTATTAAGAAATTGTGACGAACAAGTAGTTATTTATAGGCAAAGTTTTATTTCAAAGTGCATCGAAGAAGACCTATTTGTATTGATTACAATTAAAATGCTTAACCATAAAATTTGGCATCAAGAACAAGTTTAGACGTAGATTTGACATCACTCATTCCATATTGAAAATACAATGAGTGGAAACCTTTATTCATAAGAGAGGTGGTAAGCCAAGGGAGAGAAGAAAAAAGAAAATTAATATTTAAATTTCCTAGAAAGGTGGCACAAAGACGGGCTCAAGTAACACTTGTCCACTCACGCTTTCCACATTGAAATATGTTCAAAATGTAGAGCTCTTAGCCACCTCTTCGCATGTGTAACCAGTCTGTACATGCCCAAGTACAAGCACAAAACCCTATATACTATTAGCCCAAATACACAGCCTAATGTTTTACATTACTTGGCTCAACTAGAAGGCTTAAATGATTTATTCTTCTCTGTATATTTTATTAGAGTGTTGCTCTCTCCACCACCACACCATGCTCCCTGCCTTAGGTTAAAGGTTAAATTTTTTTTACTTTTACCACAAATTTTTAATTTATTTCCCAAACCCTAATTTTATCTTATTCATATTCTCTGAATGCAGCAGCCGCACCCCACCCCATATCAACTCAATCTTTTTCTACCTACTTGTATCTACATCAGATATGGATTTTAATTTATCTTTTGTTGATGAAGTATATAAAACTATCATGTATTCGATTATACCTAATAATTATTATTGAATTTTAGTTAATTAATCTTTTAAATTTTAATGATGAAAACTCATATCTGACGTGGATACAAGTAGGTAGAAGAAGATTGAGATGACATGGGGATAAGGGTGCAACTTCTGTGTTCAGAGAATATGAATGAGATAAAATTAAGGTTTGAAAATTAAATTAAAAATTCATGGTAAAAGTAAAAAAGTTTTAACCTTTAACCTAAGGATAATTTTAGAAATAAAAGAATTTGAAGAGGTGCAGGGATAATGTCGTGGTGGTGACGGGAGGAACTCTCATTTTATTACCACTAGAGTTGACCTCTTTAAAGATCATATTGGGCCTAATAAGGGTTATTTAAGACCCAATTAGGCCAAATCTTCATAAAAGCTCTTACTTAGCACTCTAGGTGCTATGTCTCTCTATTTTATGAATGTTGTGGTTGGATAGGTTTTCATCATTCCCTTCCTCTTGAGAAAGATTTGTCCACACATCTTATTTGTACTCAATGAAAGAAACCTTTTGGTGTTCATGGCTCTTAGTATCCTCTAGGATCAAATATCACCCTCTAATAAATACCAAACAACAAGGCAAGTTGCATATTGACATGTTTCCTAAAGAAAATTCCCCCATAAATATAATTAAAATAAAATTGATTTATAATATGTCTATGTATCGTCTTTCAAATGGAAAACATAGATACATGTTATCAAGAGCATTTCCATTTTTTTTACTTGATTTTATTTATTTCTTCATTTAATTATTTCCATGTTCCTTTGAGTTGTATGTTCTCCCTAAAAAGCTCAACAAATGGTTAATTTACATAAGGATTTGCAAGTCATTTAATATTTTGGATACTTATTAGATCGTCGGGTGGATAATGCTGTCATTCAAGTGTTCAAATTAATACTACTGAACTAGACAACTTCAGTATTGTAAAGTTAGTAGTTATGAGATTAATAGAAATAAAGATAACCCAACCCAACCAACATGAAATTAATTTGTAAAAAATTAGTTCTTATAAAAACTATACGTAAATAATTAGTAAAAACAAAAACAAATAAAAGAGTAAATATAAAAATAATAAATGAAAGAAATAAATAAAATTTCAAAAAGATAAAAGGAGATGAAGACAATAATAAAGAAAATAGATTGATTACTGTTTTTTTAAAATAGTATTCATCATTGATTTTGTAAAGATTATTGCTCTTGATTTCTTGTCTAAGATTTCAAATTAATCAATGTAACTTAATTAATTTGTTGTCATCCTCACTTCTAACTAAAGTAACTTCTTAATAAAAAACAAGAACTTTTTAGATAATCATATCAAATTTAACCAAAGTAACAACTCAAATTAATATTAATATATCTAATTATGTCTATTTTGTTTGCCTCTTATATCTAGTAAAAAGCTACCTAACCAAAGTAACTTCTTGATTAATTCTAATTAAAATTTTCAACTTTAATAAAATTCAATTCTCAATTATTGGCAAAAACTTTCAATCATATGAAAATTTCTAATACTATGCTAACTTGCTATAGTGTAAGAACCGTTACTTCTACTTGATTAAGAGACAAAAACATGGATAAAAATAAATCACAATAATAATAAAAATAAGAAACAAATTATTTCATCTAACCTCACAACCTAGTTAAGAAATTACAACAAAATCAACCTAGATGCTTAACACTCAATGGATGGTAAAAATAACACAAAAATAGAAGAAAATAGGGTAAGGACATGAAAAATGATGGAAAGGTAAAAATTACACCCCCTTTCCAAGGGTTCTTAAGCTTCTTGTATGTGTTTCCCCAAGGTTTTTGATATAGAACTTGGCTAGGCCTTTTTCTGTCTTTTATGTTCCTGTAACATTATTTTTGATAATATAATCCTCTAATTATTTTCTAAATATATTCAACATCTTTAAGACATATTTACTTGTTATAGATACTTAAAAATATTTAAGAAGACTTTTCTAGATTTAAAAAGATTTTGCAATTACTATCTTTTGATATTTTATATTATAATTTAATAAGATCATTATTTAAAAATATCAAATATCATAAAGTTATTGAATTATCAAAGTCCTTTTGGTGGAAAAAGCTAAAGAGAATCGCAAGGTCCAATTTTGTTGTCCGTTTGCTCAAACTCACTAAGCCAACCCATTCTCTCCAAGCTAGTCTCATTAGGCCAACTTCTCCTGCAACAAGTGGCGTTGGCGACGCACTTGAATGCTCTTTTTTGTCCCTGCATGCAATGTTTGACTTAGTTTTTTGTGATTTTGATTATTTGTTATTCTTAGCTTTATCTTAAAGGTCTTATGAAACTTTTATCAATTTATTTTCATACCTCCATGAACCTATCTTACAACTACATTAACACATCGCAAAATATATAAACTACGTTTATGCAACTAAAAAGTTGTTTTTAACATGTTTTTGTATCACATGCTCAATAAACTTAATTATAAAAAATTCTAATTATAATAATCTTTTAAGCACAAAAGTCAATTAAAAATCCATGAATAAAAGTTAAATAAAGGCATATACATTCATCACTTTCTACGAACTAGAGTTACTAATAAGGTGATTATTTTGTGTGTAATTTAAGATACATTTAAAAAAAAAAAAAAACTAGTATATTCTATGAACTTAAACCAATTTTTAATCCCTTGAACCTGTGCACAAAATCTTTCAAGTATAATCTTTGCAAACTATAGAAACCCCCAATGCAAAGTATGGGATAAGAACAACAACTAAATTTCATTTATATTGTTGAAAATTGCTATAAATATATAGAGACCTAACAAAGCTCCTCTGCTCCACCACTTTACTTTTCCATCTTGACTTGTATAACTTTCACATGGAAGGCTAAGTCCCTTGAATTCATTCTCTTGTAATTTCTTAATGTGTTTTGTGGTTATGTGCAATAAAAACTTTTTTCTTTAATTTTCTTCACAAATAAATTGCATTTTATGTTTTCATTATGAGTTCTCAATTCTATTTTTAATATTGTTTTAGAGCATTTGTTATAATTCAATCTTAGACACTAATTAGAATTCTTGTTAGTTTTCTAATAACTTTTTGTTCGAGTGAAACAGTAGTATTCCACATGTAGATATTAGAACAGGTGGAGTATGAGTAGCACTTCATACATAAACGTTAGAATGGGTGGAATGTGAATAGTGTTTCACTCTCAAAAGTTGGAATCAGTGAAATTTTCATGAGTTAATTGATGTTTGGTTAAACAATTCAAACTTGTACTTGATTGATTGAGTTAAAGATAAAAGAAAAGATTAGGAATTCGGTCACAGACATTGGAATGAGTGGAGTCTAAATAAAGTGTCACTTGTAGACGTTGGAACAAGTGAGAGTCTTAGCAAATTAATTGAAATTATTTAGTTAATTTAAGGTTTATTTAGAAATTCAAAGAATGAAAATCATAAAATAACCAATGAAAATTTGAATTAAGAAATAACATGAACGTCAAATTGTCTTTATATTATTGTTTTTCCTTTCTTTTACTACTTTGGAAACCTCCGTTTTCTTTTAATGCTTCTAACTTTTTCTACAAAAAATTTACGAGTATTGTTCTTTAGTGAAAATCACATTGAATTGAATGTATGTATATGAACATTGAATTGAATGTATGTATGTATATTTGTGTGTATGTACGTGTATTTGTTGTGTCTACATATGTTTGTGTGAGGATAAAAAATAATTATTTTGGGTAGGTTTCTTTCTCTTACATAATTGCGGTAAATAGGATTTTTGAAAACTTTTGTGTAGGTTTCTAACAATGAAAATAAATTCGCTATAATCATATGTATTGGTAGGTGAAATTTAGAAGTCTTTAGACACATTCAGATAAATATATATTCATTTTTCTAAATACAAAGGTGAAATGGATTTGAAATCTAAGCAATAATCACTAGTAAACAATATGGATTTCACCTCTTTTACATCGATTCCATTGCAACTGAGATATAAAATGGCGTGGTGACATTTTTGCAATTATTGCAGAGTTATATGTCTCGGCTCAAAGAAAACCAAGGCCTAAAGGATCTATGACCTCGGTTGTTTAGAACACCCATTACAAAAATTTATAATTTTTTCAAGGTTTATTTTTAGTGTTGCCGGTGGTTTTAACCCCTGAAAAATTCGTTTCCCACGGTTGCAAAAGCCTATGGGAAAAGCAGCGTCGTTAAACATTACCGACGGTTTTGTACGAAACCGCCACAATTTCCCGAGGTTCTAGAAAAATTGTCGCTATTTCCAAGAGTTTTTGAAAAACCACCGAAAATAGCCGGGGTTTTGTGGAAACCGCCGGAAATAGCTGGAGTTTCTTATAACTGCCCCTATTTCCAAGGGTTTCCTCCAAAACCGCCAAAAATGTAGTGATAGCTCAAATTTTTATTGATCGTGAGATCTGTTACTCCATGCTTCTAGTTCAAATTAGTTTTTCATGTTTAGATAATTAAAGACGTAAAGGTTAAATTACAGTTTTAGTTCCTTAACATTTTTTTTTACTTTTTAAATCAGTCTTCACACTTAAAAAATTGTTGAAATAGTTCCCTTTGTCATTTTCTATCATAACACTTCCATCTGACTAACCTGGTGGAAATTTCTTTTATCTATATATTACTTCTTTATTGAAAAAGGCCAATTTCACCAAATTATGTGCACCTTTTTTAATTTGGTAGGTGCTTCTTTAAATGCTATTTCGATCAATGTAAAATGTCTTATATGGACTATATTAGCAGAAGGAATTAATTTCAAAACATCTCAGAATGGGAGAACTGATTTAAAAGAAGATATGGTTATTAAATTAAAGACGAGTAAAAACTATACAATATTAAGGACAAGATTCTAATATAATCAAGTAGGTGAGGAGGTGCTATTGCTTTTAAAATAGGAAATCTAAATTCACATTTTCTCAAATTTCTTATTTGTAATCAGTCTCATGATGAATATAAACATATGGAAAAAATCAATAGAATTTGAACATCATTTCTTACCTCTGCACCAAGCTTATTATAGATACCATTTTCGGCCAACATGGCAACGAACAAGACAACACCATAAAATCCAAAACAAATGAAACTCATTCATTAGAAACAACCATATTAATATTTAGAAACAACCATAATAAAACTAGAACTATATTTAAGAGAGACTAACAAGGAAAATGATTCAAAAGATGAAATATACATGGAGACTAGCTCAGGAACTGATGAGGATGATCCCTCCCTTGTTTGGAAGCTTTAGGAAAGCACTTAAAGATACTAGCATATCAATACATATACACAACTAAAAGGATGACAGGTGATATTTGCATCCTCAAAACTTCATACATTGCATATCAATCCAAACATAACTAATTGTTCATACATGTCTAATTTTCTTCATCTTCATTACATTCATCGTTTGGCACGCTTCCTTGATCAGATACCTACAATATAACATAATAGTTAGTCGGTTATATATTTTTAAAAAATCATACAAATAAATTTAGCAATTATTACCGATGGTTGAAATGCGTCAAACTTTGAAGGCAATTGACCCTGATAATTTTGTAACATAAATGCTATCATATCTTTCATTTCATTGACTTGTGATGTCATGTCATTAACTTGTGATGTCATGTCATTGACTTGTGATGTCAATGAAGATACCTGTAGCAGATGAAATTATTTAAAAAGTAATAAAAATGATACTTAACAAGTTAATCATAAAAGGAACAAACCAAGTAATTAATAAAATATTCATTAACCTGATTTGTAATTCATCATTAGAAGGGGCAACTGAAGATGATCCACTATGAGAACGAGCTTTGACTCCAAAGACTTTAGATGGGCAAGGATGCAAACCTATAGACCGTGAACGCGTCCACAACGCTCTTGGATTCCTAAAGCATGAGCCAATGAATCTGAATTGGATATTTTTTTTATTGAGACGATGTTGTGGATTCATATGCTTCAATTTTTTCCTACATTCAACATTTAATAAAATAGCGAAATTGTCTAAATCAGAAAAAACAAGTGCACAATTCCAAAACAACAAGGCCAGACACAAATCCGTGAGATTCCTTTGTTAAGAGGAGGAGCAAAAACACAACAAAGAAAATGAAAAATTCTATATAACTTAAATAGTTAAATGTGATTCCAGTACTTAAATAGTTAGTCTTACTCAAAGTAGAGAATTTCCCTAATATGGCCATAGTGTTTGAACAACATGCTACTGAGAAAGTTCAACAGTTTCTTAAGGAATTAATGTTTACTACTTTAGGGATTATTCAATACAGTAAGAAATACTCTTCGTGTTCTGTTATGGAGAAATATTTGTCGGCATGATGATGCATACTTTTTTTACTTTATGTATTGCCTTATATATTTTTTTGTTTTGCATGAATAACTTTGATGTTTATGCACTTTTGATACCTCTTGTATCTGTTGATTTTTTATGAAGGCTTTGGAGGTTACTGTAGAGGGTTACACTGTATAAATGGTTTCCTATTTTTTATGGTTGTGTAGTTTTCTAGTGTCTAATGAAGGGGATGATACTAAGATTTCCATATTTATTCAAAATGGTATCATATCAACAAATTGTTGTTGTTGGGATTATTATAAGAGGATTTAGTAATTTTAACAAATTGTACCCATTTAACAGGTTTTATTTCATCTTTGTCAACACATTACTTCACAACAATTCACCAGAATGCATTCAACCCTTATAGTAAGACCTAAAGCACCAAATAGATTACAATACATGGTTCACATGTTTGTCTTACATTCAGATTCTGAAAATTAGTCAAAACTAGTTTCTGCCACTGAAAAAAAAATACTTCACGACATATTTAACTTGTAGCTATACCATGATTAGGCTTAGATAACTTACACCAATTTTTCTTGCCTCATCACTGACAAAAGCTTCGTTGGTCTTCTTATGGGTAGCTATCCAGACTTCTACTCTGCTAACTTTGTGACCACACTCTCTTTCCTATGAAAATGAACAAATGCATATTAAGTGTGTCATAAATATAATGAGAAATAGAAAACTGAAGAACAATATCACTTCACCATTTCTTCCCTCTTTCTTGCAATGCTCTTCGACCCCCCGTGTGAGCAAGAGTTTGCTTTGTCATATTATGTTTATTTTTTAGGGCAATCTCCTAACATTGTCATAAAAAATGTTAATAAATTATATCAGAATTTTAAGAAAAGAAATTTAGGTTTTGCCTTTGTTCTTTCATCAAGTCGATAGTCAACAAAAGAAGCCCAATGATATTTATCTATTCCTTTTGGAACCATGGCAATCAATTCATCTTTAGTACGTGTGCCATCATCTCTTTGTTGCCACAATTCTTGTCGACTATCTTTCCATTTATGATTAAGCACTTTCAAGATGTAATTGATTTGAATATCGGAATTGACTACAAACTTTGTCTTCAAAACATATTTTAATCAAATCAACAACAATTATCAAATAACTTAATTGGGAATTGAAAATTTATCACATCCTTCATATAAGCTTTGTTGTCCATCTTTCATTAATTCAAAAAAATTTGTCCCACCATGACTTTTAGTATGGCTTCACTCTGCACCCATGTCGTCATCATCCGCCATGTCATTGTTAGAGCAATGATGTGCAAATACATCATTAATCATTTCACACATATTATCATTAATTTCAACTCTTCCACCATCTTCTTTGACCATTACTTGAGGAGCTTCGACCATTACTTGAGGAGCTTCGACCATTACTTGAGGCGCTTCATCATTTACTCTTCTCTCCCCGTGTAGAAGCCACACTGTATACTCTTTTGGAAAAGGTTTAATAATTAAGTGATCATATACTTCTTCATGATTTTTCCATTTCTTAAAATTGCATTTCTGACATTGACATATTATCTTTCCCCTAACACCACTATTAGTGAATGCGAAGTCCAAGAAGGTATTCAATCCTATCATATATTGACTTATATTGACTTAAAATTGCATGTTTATCCATGATTTGACCATTAAAATGATCTATGTTCATGCTAAGAGGATTAAAAGGTTAGAACAAGTGACCGTATTTAACGAAATACACTACATAAGATGAATTTACTTAACTAAGTTAGTAAATTCAAAACTAAGTAGTTCCCCTACTTAGTTATCAAATTGTTGCCTGGAATAATTTAATACTAAGTAGTACACCTACTTAATGTTAAAAGTGAATGGTGAATAAAACACTAAGTACCCGCTACAACATTGCTCAAGAATAAATATTTACTAGACTTTTAATTAAATCACTACTTCTAAAAAATAGTTTAATACTATTAACAAAATATTTTTAAATGTCATAAAAATAAATTTATATATATATATATATATATATATATATATATTATTCTTTTGTTTTATGTAAATATGTAAATTAAGAAATAATCTGAACACTAATGAAAACTCATTCCTCGGAAGTTATTCACTTGGACAAATGATGGATGTGACAGCACAACAACTTTCACAAGTTGGTTTTCACAAGGCCATAACACACCTTATGTTTACGTTCAGCAAGGCCAAGTCAATTAAGAAATAAAGAGTACCCAAAATATCCTATTAGGAAGATAAATGTCATCATCTATTGACATCAATATGAAAATTTGATTGCAATTCTTATTTTAAAGAGAGTATGAACAACGCATTCTTAGAATAATCACTCAAACTTGTATTTTTATTATAAGTTGAATTTTTTTAATTAGTTCATACTTGGCATTAAACATATTTACACAGACAGAGCATATGTATGAAATTTTAAGTAAATAAAATGAGAAGGAATTTGATTTTAATGTTTTCATGCTTGGATAAACTGTAGTTAGATTTCTTTCAAACTCAATTTAAAGGATGGTTGAACTACAAGTTGTAAGTTAATAGCCAATCTTAGTTACATGTGAGTGTGTTCTAACAAATAAATTTATAGTTTATGATATTCTTGTTTCTTGTTTGGATAATTCAATAGCCTTTCTTTAATTGATTACTTCCTAATTTATTCATGAAAAGTATTTTAGGCGGCTTAGCAAAAATAAACTATCTGGACAGATCCCTCAACTTGTTGCTAATCTCACAGACCTTTCATTCTTGTATGCTCTGTACCTAATTATGTCTTAGATCCTCAAAAGCGAAAATGTTAATTTCATTATACTGTACCTAATGCTGTAGGGACTTGTCATTCCATAATCTTAGTGGTTCCACTCCAAAAATTTTAGTGAAAGGTTATAGGTGAGTTTTCTAATGTTGTATGATTTTCCCCGTCTGTTATTCTTAAGGAAACAATTAAAAATTTTGTGTAAATGGTTTCTGTTCCAAGTTCTAACATCTAACCAAGTAAATAGTTAAAAAATCAAACAAGACAAATTACAGAGACATTCACACACACTCCTTGAAAATCTCTAATTGTAAAACACTCTTTATTTATGCTAGTAATTGATAGTAAGTATCAAATTTTTGCTAACATTGCATAAATATTTTTATCCACAAATTAATGAAGCATGTGATTATAGAGTCTGGTGATGAAACACAATCCATTACTTATCCACGGACAAAATCTCACAAGTCCTACAGATAAGTATCAAACTACATTTAGTAATAAAACTACATATCCAAGAATACCTTGTTGACACTAGGAACCAGTTCTTCTAAAGCCCTTATTCTTTCAGCTATTCTCTCTCTGCGCTACTGTCATTGGATGGCAACATGAAAAGTAAAAATTAGCAAATCATGTAAATAACTTAAGTTATTTTGTCATTATTCTGAATAATAATCTCTACAACAAGTAAAAGGTTTGTATTCTTCAAAATATCCAATGGCCCACCTTTCACTTATATTATGTGGATCTGTAGCCTGTCCTCTTCTAGCGCGCACTCTAGGTCACACTGCTGGTAATGTGTGGCAGTCGAAACAGTAGTTGGCATAATCAAATAAAAGAGTTAACAACAACAACAACAAAATACAAGAGTTAGACACAATCGAATCAATAAACACATTTAATAGAGTAAGTTACAAGAGACAAACGCGTAGAGTGAAAATGAACAAGACAAAATGAAGTGACCTCGCTAGCTTTCTGAGCCGCGTGAATCGCAGATGCAAGGAATTATGAGAGAGAATCTACAATTCAATTCCGAGAGCAACTCCAGGGTTTGTGAGAAATTAGAGAATCAGGGGAAATGAGTAAAGGTAGAAGAAATGAAAGGCGCGAGGAGGGGTGGGTATTATTTAGGATAAATCATGGATAGACATGCCTCCAAATCATGGATAGATCGGTTAACGGAGTGAAAGTTATAGTCTTTTTAAGTTTTGCAATGTAAATATCTTTTTAAAGGTTTAAACCCTTTAGTTGTCCTTATTTATGTGAGATTTTCCCATTTTGATCCCTTCTTATGAGAATCCCCAATTGTGTCCTTATAAGTGTTAATTTGAATCGATTGAGCACCTGCCGTTAAATTTAGTTAACAGAGTTAAGTTTTTACATAGGTGGGAGGATGATGTGTTAATTTCTTTAAACGTGACATGTTTAGAGTTGAAACGTGGCATTTGGCTATCTTCTTCTCCTTTTTACATCTTCTCGCCATCCCCAATCCCAATATTCTTCTCCATTCTCAGAACTCTCTGTAAATAGGTACGCTCCCCTTCTAAATCTACCAATCCAATAATCTTCCTTTCATATTGTTCCTGTGCTTCAATGTTTTCAGGAGACGAATTTCACAATAAAGCCTCTCAAGATCTTCAGGACTTTGCAGAAAATGATACAGCTTGACCTGGTTCCAAGCAACTTCAATCCCTTGATACTCATCAAATGCCCTATATCTGCATCAATTAAGAAGCAAAACCACAAACAAAGAAAAAGTAGATTTATCATATGCCCTTCTCCACAAACTCGACGAAAAGCGTAAAGAAGTTCAGTTTTTAAGGAAACCAGAACTAGGCTTGAGATACAATAAACTTGAAGGGAAAAAAAATCCGACTTTGAGAAAAAAAAATGATGGTAAATGAAATAGGATGAGCTTGTAAGCATACTGTCTTTGAAGCTCCTTTTCCGAGGATTTCATTGTAATGCAATAAACAGGGAAAATCATCATGAAAGTGGATGAGCTTGTAATGCAATACACTGTCTAAATTTGCTGCACTTGATGCCTCTTTTTCTATGCTAGGATTAGATTTCTCTCCTATGTTCTTTCTCTTTAGTTATGGCACGAACACAACCCAAAAGGGAGGAAGAGGGAGGAATAACATTTTTTTAAAATAATACTTTTTCAGCAACCTTTCGAGGAGATTTTTTAACAAAAAAAACCCATAAAATAATTCACGAGAAAGAGAATAAAAATAGGGGCCGAGAGAATCTCTGATTTTATTCTTAAAAAAACAACATTAATTAATCATATTTGTCAATGGAAACCAAGGGGATGTGTTGCTCTGGTAGTGTGAGAAGCTCGAGGTGGCTACTCGCGATTTGCAGGTCAACGAAGATGATGGCTCGCGATAAAGGAGGAGTTGCTCTGTCACGGTAGTTGGAAGATGAGCGAAGTCGCAATTTAGGGTTTCTGGTGTGAAGAGATTTAGGGCTTTCTGTGTTTCAGGTTTTGTAGATTGCGAGGAAGTGTTTCGCGATAAAGGAGATGAAGCGAGGAGCTTCGTCTCGCGATGGCTTCTTCTTGCGATGGCGTGAGGGTTTGCGTTGGTGGTGGAGGGGACAATGAATTCCAGTGACTGTATGAAAAATTGGAAAAAACAATCAGAGATGTTCACAAGCACATTATTCTCACATCAGCATGCCACGTTTCAAAAAATTGACACATCAACCTCCTACATGTACAAAAACTTAACCCCGTTAACTAAATTTAACGGCAGGGGCTCAATTGATTCAAATTAGCACTTTTAAGGACTCAATTGGGGATTCTAATAAGAAGAGGATCAAAATGGAAAAACCATACATAAATAGGGACAACTAAAGGGTTTAAACCTTTTTTAAACTTCAGATTACATGTTTGTTTCTGGGTTTGTTTTCTTGTATATATGTTATGGAATGTTTGCATAAACAAACAATTCTTTTTAAAAAAACATACCTTAGACAACAATTTTGGTAAGAATTGAGACAAAAAAATGGTCTATTGCCTCGATTTTGGACCCCAACCAAGGTCGCAGACCCTTAAATAAATTATTTTTAAGGGTTTACGACCTCGGTTCAAACTAGAATCGAGACAATAAACCTATATTTTTTCTTTACTGCTTTGGATTTTCTGAACCGAGACCAAAAATTTCAACTTTTTATCTCGTTTGAATATATCTCAATTATGTAACCATGGTCATAAACCCAAAACAACTGAGCCAATATCCCTTGGTTGTACGAATGAATGTTATGCTTCTTATGCATTTATATACATTCAATACTAGTAAAATAAAAGGTGAAAATAAAAAATAAAATAAAATTGAAAGCTACAACCAGTGTCGGGAAGGAAATCAGTGTTAGCATATATTGTAATATAATGAAGTATATTATATATTTAAATCTATGATAAATATAATTAATTTTTAATTAATCATTTAAGTTAATGTCAAATGTAAACATTTTTCACCCTCTTTTTTCTCAGCCTTTTTCACTTTGGTGTTATAAAATTATTTATAGAGAAACTTTTCAATTTGTGTTCATTAAGATATTTTTTTTGTTACATTGATTAGGATATATTTTACCTCAATTCATCAAGCTTCTATCAATCAATCTTTGACTTGATCATTTTTAACATGAATTTGATTGATGCATTTCCTAATTAATGTGAGTCAAGCATACCAATTCAGAAATATCAAGTTTGATCTTATCTGTTTAATTAATTTTGGTGACATCTTTAATCTCTGTTCATCTTTGATTGGGTTTGATTGACAGAGCTTTTGGTCAATCAAATTAATTAAAACATCATTCCGTCAAACTTAGCAAAATGCAACTAAATGAACTTTTCAATATACCTTGATTAGGACTTCTTTTAGACCATTTCAAAATCATCATTTTTATTTGATCTATTCTAATAAATTTTTTAACTATCCTCAAGTTTTTTTTTTCATTTTTCTTTTCCTAATTAATGTCACTTTAATTACTTTTTTCTAATCTTATTCATATCATTTTTTTAATTGACTAAGAGTCATTTTCAAGTTAATTTCGACCAAGTTTTCACCTCCATTATAGTTAGATATGTTACATTTAGTATAGAACATCTTTAATTTGGAGATCAATAAAAGAATTAAAAAAAAACAAAGTACGTAGAATTATTAAAATAGAAGGTTTATGCAATACTTCTAGCCCACAAGACTTTTTTTTAGACTTTTTTACTCAAAATAAATTTTTTAATACACTAATTTAAGGTTAAATTGTAAAGACCTAATAAGAGTTGAAATAATATTTAAAAGTGGAATTCGATTCTTATATTAATAAAATGTTGAGCATAAAAAAATTAATTAATCGAATTTGATTTTATAAAAACTAATATATTTTAAAACTATTTGTTTTTGTTTCTCTCATTTTTTTTTAGGATCTTAAGACATTTTTTCATATATTTAAAGATCAAAGTGTATCATAAAAGTGTTAACATAGAATATTACCATTCTAGTTTATCATAATTTCAATTTCATTTTGATTAAGTTTATTTCTATCCTGGAGTCAATTTTTACATTTGTTTATACATATACTAGATGTAAAATTCAAGAAAAAGAATTATCTAATGAGAATATTATAAATTAAAATAATGAAAAATAAGTATTAGAGCACCAAGTCAAACAGAAGACAACTGAAATCCCACAAACTATACAGCCGAAACATCTCTGCACCACCACTCATTCTGACGTTAGCTTATGAAATAACATACTCGAGACTTATATTAAGTAAATTAGCTATCTAAAAACTCCTACATCATGAGGCACCCTGCATTGTTCAAGAAGAGTTTCCAACAGCATCTAAAAGAGTGCTGCACTGCACCAACACGTCAAAACTCATCCTTCTAGCCAAACTGTCCAGCCAACAACATTCTGGACTTCTGCAATGCACCAGATTAGGAGGAAACAACAGCAAGATATGTGCCAGCAACAGGCAACTACAACCATTGATTCTAGCAGCTGCTTCCACTTTGGTCCATCATTTCAAACCAATTCCACCAGCTTCGAATGGTACTACACCACAACAACTCTGGACCGCACCAACTATAAACTCCAACATATGTGCCTCACGCATGCGATGTTGGGATAAACTTGGAATAAAGTTAAATTTTAGTATTTATTTGCAATTAGGTTTAAGTATTTATTTTCTTTTGCGTCCGTGTTCTGTTTCTATGTGTTTTCTGGTTTTCTAATTTTTTTTCAGTTACCCCATAGATTCAGTTGTTATTTTTTTATGAACACATCCACTATTTGTTTGTTCAAATACTTGGTTATCATTTCGTATTTGGTTGGTTACGTTTCTGCCTATTTAAAGGCTATGTTTCACGTTCAACACACAAACAAAAATGTACGTTTTTACCTCGGTTCATATCCAATTGTGGTAGTGGAAGGATTTTTTCTTTTTTTGTGTGTTTTTTTTTGTTTTCACCATTCACCAATTGTTAGCGTCTAGTCGCAATCCATCAATGCCTACTGTTCCATCTCACACCATCATCATCTCCAAATCAAATATCTCAATTTCAAGATCATAATACAATAAGAGTAAACTCTAAAAGAGAATTCATAAATCATAACTCAATCACTCTTCACGGCTCATCCCTCAATCAATCAGAAACCCAGAAAATCAGCTCCTGAGATGAAATGCAAACTCCAAATCAACGAGGACGGCTCGCTCCCACCACCACCTGAGTGAATCAATCAAATACCACCAGAGAATCAATCAAACACCATCACTCCTGTAGAGAATCAATCAAACAGAAAAATACCCAATCGAAATCAGAAACAGGGGAGGGAAGGAAGCTTCCTCCTTCGCTGCAAATCAGAACAGAAAAAAGAACAACAACAAAGACGGTCACCGCGCTCTTGCGCCCCCGTCGCTTGTTCGACGTGTCTCTATAGTGCCTCCGTCGCGCCATTGATGATCATTCCAGGTTGGTTGTCCGCACGAGACGAAAAACCCTAGGCTAGACGGATCGGAACAGAGAAGAAGAAGAAGAAAGCCTCCCTCTCGGCAACGCGAAAGAAAATGGGAGAACAGACAGGAGCGGCGCAACACCACGCACAAAATAGCTTCTGTATGAAAATCTTTATGTTCGCGAAATTTAACCCTAAACACATGTTATTACCTCGGTTATTTTTTTAACTGAGACAATAAGGGTCTACGGCCTCGGTTGATGCCTAAACCCTCTCAAAAAAAATATAATTTCAGTTATTTTATGTCTCGGTTCTTTAAACAACTAAGGTAATAGACCTTTATGATAATTACAAAAATGTCATCGCGTCAGTTTTAGACATTGGTTCTTTTTAAACCGAGGCATATACGTTTGTGATAATTACAAAAATGTCACCGCGTCAGTTTTAGGCATCGATTGTTTTTTAACCGAGGCATATATGTTTGCGATAATTACAAAAATGCCCCGCGCCATTTTTTGCTTCAGTTACAACTAAACCGATGTCAAATGCGCAAGTTAAAATCCTTTATTTTACTAGTGTGTCAATTATGAAAGGATAAATAATATTTGACAAAAGGACATCTAGCGAAAGAAGTAGTAAACGATATATATCTTATCAATTGATACTACTTTGAAAAAGCATAGACTTATGATAAATGCTTATATTACGAATCCTGCTTTAACACTCTATCAATGTATAGAACATTAAATGCATGTATTTTTTATGCTGTGTGTTTCCTCTATTTATGCAGATATTGACAATACCAATATCTACTCAAAAGCACTACATGTGGATTAGAAAGACGTGAAAACATTCCTGAAATGTTTAATAAAGCTTTATGTCCTGCCATAGTCGTAAAAGATCTCACTGCGAAAGCAATGTTGTTCTTCCCAAGGCGTAGAAAAGTACAAATCTTCATACGAGAAGAGACTACTCTCATCTCTAGGTAATGGTCATCTCCCAAAGAAAGATATATAAGGAGGACTCACACAAGAGAATATAAGAACTTTTGTTATCATTGTATTGTTATGTTTTTATTCTCTCCATATGCTTACATTGTCTGAGTCTGTTCATAAAATAAAAGAAAAACTTTCAAGTTACTAGATTTCTTTGTAGTGTACTTATCTTCTTTCTAAGAGTTACTCAGATTTGTAGTTGTAATCAAACACTTTTGTGTTTGGATACTCTAAAGAGAATTAAAACACTTGTATTGTTTAGCTCAAGAGAGGTAAACGTTGTAGACATTTGTGTAGGATTGATACCAGGACTTGTTAAACTCGGACTAGTCAAGATTGACTAAGGAAACCAAGAGGTGTTTATAATACTTAGGAACTAGGAGTGGTTAATAATACTCAATGTATACAAGGAGTGGTTGATACTCGTTTGTAATCTTGGATAAGATTAGTGAAACCCTTAAGAGTTCTTAAGGGAGACTAGACATAGCGCATGTTATGTGAACCAATATAAAAATACTTGTGTTATTGTCTTTCACCTTTAAAACATTTTCCTAAACACTTGCATAAAAAGACAAGCATTTAGCTAACACTTGCAATAGTTATTAAACGTTGTTTTTGAGAAAAGTTTTGAAACACTATTCAACCCCCCCCCCCTCTCTTTTCTAGTGTTTTCCTGTCTTCTAGTTGGTATCAAAGCTAACATCAAGGATTATTTTTTGGTCGTACTAGAGGAAATGATCCTGATAACGATGAAAAATGAAATATACGAAGTAAATTGTCCTCCCTTGTTCAAAGGGGAAAGTTTGACTATTGGAGGCAACAAATGATTGCTTTCTTTAAGTCATGACATATAGATATATGTCACATAAATGATTGCTTTCTTTGAGTCATGTCACATAAAATTGTTTGTGATGTAATACCAACGAAAGTTGGACACATTTTACTTGGAAGGCCTTAGAAATATGATAAGAAGGTTCTTCATGATGGTCTCACCAATAAAATAACTCACATCACAAGGGATAGAAGGTAGTCTTGTGTCATTTCACACCTCAACAAATAAGAGAGGGCCAAATTATCCTTAAAAAGAAGAGGGAGGGAGAAAAAAAGAGAGGGAAAAAGAATAATAAGGAAACAGAAGAATTTAGTTTTGGAACCTAGTGTCTCTTCCAAAGAAGTTGTCCAACCCCAAGCTTTGAAAAACTATAAAAGCCTTCTTATGGGTTCTATCTTTCTGAGGGATACCTTTTAAATGAAGGAAAACTTTGTATTCCTCAAGGATCCATTAAGAAGCTTCTTATAAAGGAAAGTCACAAAGGAGGTCTCATGGGCCATCATAGAGTTGATAAAACTCTTACTCTTTTTGAAAGAAAATTTTATTGGTCACACATGAAAGTAGATGTCCAAAGGAATTGTTCTATATGCATTGAATGTTTACAAGCTAAGTCTAAAGTGATACCTTGTGGACTCTACACATCCCTTCCTATAGTTAGCACCCCTTAAGAGCAATTAATAATAGACTTTGTTTTAGGATTACTAAGGACTCAAAGGGGTTATGACTGTATCTTTGTGGTACTTGACAGATTTAGTAAAATGACTCACTTTATACCTTACCACAAGGTAGATGATGCTAGCTATATTGCAAAACTTTACTTCAAAGAAGTGGTTAGACTGTATGGTTTACCCTACATAGTGTATAGAGATGTTAAGTTCAAAGTCATTTTTGGAAAACTTTATGGAAAAAAGTTAGGAACTAGACTTCTATTTTCTACTACATGTCACCCTCAAACTGATGGGCAAACTGAGGTGGTAAATAGGCCTTTATTTACATTGTTCAAAGTAATACTAAAAGGGAAAGTCTTGGTATGAACATCTCCCTTGTGTAGAGTTTGCTTATAACCGAGTAGTCCACAAGACTATTAATATTTTTCCTTTTGAGGTTGTATATGGTTTTAAGCCTATTAATCCTCTTGATTTACTTCCACTTCCAGACACGTCTTTTTTCTTACATAAAGAATGAGTGTCTAAAATTGAGTTTATCAAGAAGATGCATGAGAAAGTTAAACACCAAATTGAAAAACAAACTCAAACTGAGTACAACAACAAAGGAGGAAGAAAATAACTTTTGAGGAAGGTGACTTTGATAGGCTGTCGTTGAAGCTATCAAATTAATACTACTTTTCAAGGCAACTTCAGTATTGTCAAGTAGTATTCAAGAAAGTAGATAGGGTTAAAGTAACCCTGAGTCGTCTCCCAACGAATATGGAATTGCCTTTTAATATTTGAATCTTATGAATGCAATGCAATGTTCAAGAATAAAAATGATGTTTGGAGAAGGTTTAAAGAACAAATAAGAAACTTAAAAACGATTATAATGAAATAGGCTAATTCCACTGCTTTACCAAGATAGATTCATCATCAGTTATTCATAAATAATTGTTCAATTGATTATTATTTAAGTTTCAAATTAATTAAAGTGCATTCCTAATTAATTTGAGGGCGATCATGCACTTAACCAAAGTAAATTCTCAATCAAATGCAAAACCTTTCTAGATTATTCACAATGAATTCAACCAAAGTACATTCTGAATTAAATCCTATTGTGTTTAATCATGTCTATTCTTAAATCGCCTAACCAAATTAAAAATTAATCAATCAAAGTAAATTCTCAATTGATTATAGTTGAAATTATTACTACCAATCAAAGTACATTCTCAATTAATAGTAAAAACCATTTAATCATATGAAAGTTCCTAAATTAAATCAAAGTAGATTATCAATTAAACCTAGAAACCCTAGAACTCATATAATCAATATGCATGTAGATTCAAACACATTATGATGCAAGAATCTTTGCTTTTAATTTGATAGAAAGATGAAAAACATAGAGAGAGAACAACTTAAAGCAATAATAAAAATAAACAATTGCATTAACTCAGTCTAACCTTAGAATCCATAATGGAATTACAGCAGAATAGCCCTAGATGCTCAGCTCTCCATGAATGGAGTTCAATACAAGATGAAATAAGAGAGAGAGAGAAGTGGTGAATGAATGAATGAAGTGAAGTCCTTTTCTGCCTCCCCTGGGTCTCTTTATATAGGGCTTGATTGGGCTTGGACTCTGAATATTCAGTTGATAGAATCTTTTATCTTATATCTTTCAAATAACTAAAAGATTTAGATAACTATAACATTATTTGGAAGATATTTTCTGTTGATATTCCCAAGTTAAATTAATTCAACAACTGAATTTTATCTTTTAGCTTTTCTGACTTTCCAAAATTATACATAAGCCCTGAATTTCTTCTATCTGCACTTTAGTCCCTTTTGAATTTCCCAAAATTACACTAGAAGTCCCTGTTTGACCAGACTTTGACCAGAGAAGGCTTGTTGACCAGCTTTGACTCATATGGTCGTGGTCAATGGGAACTCGCCACTTGTCACCCCATTTCCCACCCAAAATTAGGGTTTTGCAGATTGGGGAAAAGGGCTTTCTCTGTGCCGCCACTTTGCCGTCATGAGGAAAATAGGAGACGCTTCCGGCACCGCTATTGCGAACTGTCGTCGTTGATGGAGGAAGAAAAAGGGAAATCCGCGATTTCCATGGTGCTCTCGATGGCGGCAACAATTTTGATTTCTGTTTCTGGATCTGTGTTTGCTTTGCAGGTAGTGGAGAAGATGAAGAAGCAGCAATGGGTGGGAGCAAGGCGTGAAGAACTCACGAAGAAGAAAGGTTAGGTGATGGTGGACATATTCACCCAGTGGTGGCCTCGCGACGATGGTCTTCGCGATTTTGGGTGACTGACGGCGAGACTCTGTGGTGGCCTGTAGTGGCGCGGCGGCAAGGTGGTGGAAGAAGGTGATGCGCGGCATGCGGTGGCTGCCGTGGAGGATAGCGGCATGGTGCGCGACGGAGGAGGAGAGTGACAGAGGGCTTGCAGCTCTGGTTTGGGGTTGGCTGCCGAGAAGCTCGCGAGGAAGAAGATGGTGGCCGGCGACGTGGTTGTTTGGATATACGGCGTGGTGGCGCGATGATGTGAGGAAGATGGTTATTTTCCGGTGACGGGGCGGCATGGTTGAGGCGTTGTGGTGGCGGAAGTGGTGGTCCGTTGATGCGCCGACAAGAAAGGAGGAGATGAACGGTGACCGTGGAGGTCGCACGGCAGCGGCGGACGGCACCATAGGTGGCTAGGGTTTGGATTTGGGAATTAGGGTTTCTATGGAGATGATGATGATGGGGCAGAGGGGGGTGATGTGGCAACATGTGGTTGGTCTATTTGGTGTGCAGAGGATTAATGACGTGGCAGCTTCTTAATGGTTAGATCTGTGTTTGGAGGATTTGGACACGTGGCAGAATCTGGTGGAGTTTGGCTTAGGAGGGGTAGGAACAAGAAACTTAGGGGGGTGTAGGAGAAAAGGCTTAGTGTTTGGGCTTGGTTGTTAGCCTGTTTCAGAAATAAGAGTGTATGTAGAGAGTTTAGGAGGAAGTGCAAGGGTAAAGTCTGTCTGTTTAGCCCATTTGTACATTATTTTCCAAATAAAACCTGATTTTGGGCCTTGAATTGCCATTTGCACCAATAGAACTTATAATTTCAACTGCAAACATAAGAATTTCCAAGAATAATTTATGCAATTAAAATCACTTTTTAAGTCCCTTTTAATTTCAAACACAATATATCAAATCATCACAAATCCTCTTTAAATCAATCATTCAAGCACATGAATTTCATCAAAAATTTAATTTTAAAGCATAAATGTAGGCATAAATATCACTCATCAGACTTAGACATGCTTTTACTGAGACATGATGGTAATTATTACTCTACAATCATATATCCCCAAAAACCCTTTCTTCCTCAAAAAGTTACCTCCTTTTTTACACCATATAAACCAAGCGTGTAACCTAAGCTTTTCACACTCTCTTTCAAAAGACTCTCGAGCTTTGAAATTCTTTCAAGCCTTCAGCACTTTGCCTTCCCTCAACATTCCTCTAAACCTCAACTCTCACAAATGGCCAATCAACTAAATCTGACTACTGAAGTAGCTTACGCCACAACAAGAAGGGCATCCTTCCTTATTTCTCACATGATGAAGAAGAAGAAGAAAAAGAAGAAGAAGAAAAAAAGGATAAACAACGAAGTGACCTTCAAAAACTTCGCTCTTATAGATTCAACATCCTCATTGATGTCTATAGAAGTGCACCCAAGAAACTTCTCAAATAGGACACTCTCATCTTCCCCAAGTATAGTACACAATATTCAATATTACTTGATGCTCATATATTTAACCCTCTTGCGCTTAAAAACCATGGATGAACTATAAACAAAAGATATCACAAGCAAATGGTGTTATGGTGAATAATAGTGTATATTGACTATTAACTTATGATTTTTGGTTTTGATAGCTACGGTTATTGTTTTTTGTTGAATTTTTTTACCACTGCTTAGAACTCATACTTCACAAGAAAAACCCAGAAGCCCTTATGTTGGGTCTATGTGAAAAGTTTAAAAATTATTTTGAAAGTAAATTGTCATAGATCTTTAAACGATTATAACTTTTGCTCTAGTTGGCAGATTTGGTATTATTTTATTCGATTTGGGGTAGAAAAAAATTTTCAAGCTCGTGATAGTTGGCATGGCCAGCTATTCCTTCTAGATTTAAAAAAAAGGCCATTTTCTATTTTTCGTCAATTTATTTTGTTTTTTTCAAACATTGTAAAAATATTTCACATACTTAGACTTTGAATTTTAATCCAAACTTTTTTGTGGGGGTTTCTCATGATGTTTTGGTGCTTTGAACAAATTTTCAGGTCATTTGGAGTTTTTTTGAATATACTCTAAATTTTATCCTAAGTTTGGATGTATAGGGTGTATGAACAACAAACAAGTTCAACAATGTCAATATCAACAATACCAACAAGTTCAACCAATTTATAGTCCATAAGAAATGAAAATGAAAACAAAACAAAACTTCTTGAAGGTGAGTTCACTGAAATAAAGTATTGACACTAGTGAGAAAGAAATGAGAATGTGTCTATGCTTCAAAAGGTACAAAACTAATCAGTCAAAATAAAATAAAATCATACCTAAAATAATTAATTAATTGTTACACTTTAATTGTTAACCTTAGTTAATTATGATTTACCTCTATTTTATGATATTCTAGCCTATGTGGTCTAAAGCTAACCAAGAAAATCTCGACCTTATAGATCAAACATGAAATCAACAAAATAGATTGATGTTGAAGGCACCAACCGAAGAAGATTATCTCAAATACATATAATACAAATAGATGAGAAGATTTTATAAAATAAACTTGATAATAAAAAAATATATTTATAACCTGATTTTTATTAATAAAATATTTAAGTATCATTTTATTCAACCAACTTAAATACTCATTTTCTTAATCTTCACGCAAATATTATTTAATTTATGTTTAACTAATGCAATATGCTGATAAAACTTATTATTTATATAATGTTGATCGAAATAAATAATGGCAATATTTAAAAGATTTTCCTCATTCTTTTCATCTTATGCATACTTTTATATTTTTAGTGTTTTCTACTTTTCTTTTCTTTTTTACTTTTGTAATGTTGAATTACAAGGAAGGGTTCAAAATACTCAAAACTTTCGAAAGCTGTGAGACAAACTAAAAAATGTTACAAGTTGTAAATTTTTTTAAAAAAATGTTACAAGTTGTAAATTTTTTAAAAAAAATGTATAATGTACATAGTTTTCTTGGGGGAAAAATAAAAAAAATATTGTAAAATTTAAAAAATCGATTAATGCGTAGTTTAAATCATAAAAAGGTTAAAATATAGTAATTAAGCATATAAAGTCCTAAAACAAACTAAAAATACAAATATCCATGTATCGATCTTTTTGCTCAAAGCAGGTGTGGAACACAACACTGGCAACACGATACCACATGCGTGCACATGATGACACGTGCCTTTCTCACGTAAACCCGCTTGGATTCGTTTTTCCACTCTCCTAGATTCATCTCAGGTTCCACCAAATTCTATGGATGTCATTGGTTGTCACATGCCACGTCAGCAACACCGCCTCTGATATTCTCAACCCAAATTTCTTCCTCCTTAAAAATTAGAACTTAAAATCTCCAATTATCAACAAAAAGAAAATGTGAACAATTTATTAATTAATTTAATTTATCTTTTTATGTCATTTGATTTCTAGTTTCAACTCTTCAATCCAACTTTCATCTAGACAAGTTTCTCTTATTGGTGTTTTGAATGGCCAAGTTACTGTCTCCAGTGTACACAGAACCTCTCAAACTGCATAACCCATCACAGAAATTTTGTTCCAGAAGCTCATGGGGGATGCTGCCAAAAACTTCAACCCACATGAACTCTGTGACACACAATGGCAAACGAAGAGGGTGTGGTAGGGTAAGAGTTGCTGCTGAGGAAAAATCGTTTTTAACCAGTGACACTGTTGCAGATGACTACTATGCAGTTCTGGGTCTGGTAATGTATATCACACTTTCATCTTTCCTCTGTTTTATTCTGCTAAAAATATCATTAAATGGTAAATAATAGTGAAATGAATAAAAATATTCTTTTTATGAGTTTTATATAATTTTACCTAATATCATTTGTTATTAGTTGATAGAGTAAATAATTTATTTATAATACATCGAAATTGGGTCAACTGATTGGTTGTTTGTTCCATTTCACCAGCTTCCAGATGCCACTCCTGCACAGATCAAGAAGGCCTACTACAATTGCATGAAAGCTTGCCATCCAGATTTAAGTGGCAATGATCCTGAGACAACCAACTTCTGCACGTTCATCAATGAAGTGTATGGGGTGCGTTTCATTTGAAGATTAGAAAGTTTAAATCTTGTGAAAACTGTTATTCAAGTTTGTTTTGTATATGTATATAGTAAACTGATAATTTCAGTGCAGGTGCTCAGTGATCCCATTCAGCGCATGATTTATGATGAAATTCATGGGTATTCTTTGACTTCCATTAACCCTTTTCTGGATCAGTCTAGTCCAAAGGATCATGTTTTTGTTGATGAATTCAGCTGCATAGGTACTGTTTCTCATTCTAGAAACTATGATGTTATCTTATATGTTCATATTGTTGTGCATTTGAAACTGTTATTAGTCTAGCAGGAGTTGGTAAAGCCAAAGAGACAATACTGACATCTAAAATTTGCAATGCTTCATGTGTTGATAGGCCAAGATGTTGCTTCATTTTATTTGTTAGATCCTCAACTAGAACAATTACAAGGCATGTTGTGTAATTGTACTTGAAATCCTTGACAGGCTGCAAAAATTGTGCCAATGTGGCCTGTGATGTGTTTGGAATAGAGGAAGAATTTGGGAGAGCCAGAGTGTACAGCCAATGCGGGAAACCTGACTTAGTTCAACAGGCTATTGATAGTTGGTATAATCCATAAGCTGTATTTTCTCATATCACCCACTTTTGTGTCCCTAGTTTCCATTAACATGATTAATTTTGAACACATTAGATGTTATTTATAAACCATCTTGTGTAAAGATTGTTTCAATGCAATTTATACGTAGGTTAAATATGATTTTAGTATATAAAATTTGACACAAAATTAGACTTTGTCCTAAGTGAAACTTTCATACATTTTGGCTCTCATGTTTTAAAAATAATGAATATAATAATTTTAATTTAATTACGTTAAATACTTTTGACACGTCAAACCTGTTTAATACATTTAAATTGTTTACACAGTTCAATACGCTTCTGCTTCAATTTCAACTAAGAAATGAGTTTTACAAGTAAAAACAGTTTAAATAATTGGACTAAAAGAATTCTATTGATTCATTTTTAAAGTTTGGAAACCAAAATATATCAAAGTTTCAAACAGGAACAAATTCTTAATTCGTGTATGATACATAAGGTATTGTATACAAAAGAATGAGAAAAAACAGACAATTGAAACGTAAGAGGTTATAACTGTAATAGACATATATCAGTTTTTTGTCTGTTCTGTTTTTTTGGGAAAATTGTTGGGAAGGGCTGAGAGAAAGTTCTCTCGAAATACCAGTGGTATCTACTATAAAGATACAATTGTGTTCTGGGCTATCTTTTCCTGTCACATTAATAAGGAAATAGTCAGTGTTCAATAAAGAAGTATATCCAGTGTATAGTTGAAAATATCAGTTCTATCACATGGATTTTTGAAAACATATTTAACTCTTTAAATCTCTACTGCTGCCATGAGGTACTCGAGTTTTCAGACCAGTGCTATGACAAAAGCACTGCTTGTGAACTTACTAGGCTAATGGAGATTTCAGATAATAATTTAACAATAACTTTTTGTGTTTTAGCCCTGTTGACTGCATTCATTGGACATCAGCTGCACAACTATCGTTGCTTGAAGACGAAATGCGCCGTGTCGAAAGAGTCAATGTAAGCAAATTTACAAAGTGTTCTTCTGGATCCTTTTGTCCTTGTAGTCTATATTCTTAATATATTGTGGTCACTTCTTATTTTTCTTCTGTTAGATGGCTACTGATATATCAGAAACAGTTTTAACCAAGCAGCATATGGTTTTAAGTTTTCAAACCAAAATTTAAGCCTCAATTTACCTATGTGAATTTAAAAAAAAAAAACATGCAGTTTGAGTCTAATAATAATGATCATGTTCTTTTTGTAAACTGAGAGTTTAATCTTTTAGATAACCCATGGGGTAAACAAGGTGGCTCATTTTATACAAAATGGTAGACATTATAATCCCATCACTAAATCCAAATGATTCAGGATTAGCAAAATATGTTCATGCTCTAGTTAAGCTTTTTGTGTACCATTAATCCATCTACTGAGCAGAGAAATATGAACAGGTTGCCCTGATGCTTTCAGGAATGGGATCAGCATCAACTGATGTTTTCAGAATGGTAAGAATAACTCTACTGGGTTATTTAAATGTTTAGAGATTTTCTTCCAAATTTTTAACTACATTAGGCTATCTTGGTTTAAAATAAGGTTGCAATCATCATCTTCTTCATACCCCACCTCATGGCTGATATTTTCCAACTTCCGAAACAATGGTTAAAAAACGTCTTGAAAACATGGCTGAAGAAAGCATTTTTTTCAGAATATTTCGTAGCAGAATTATTGTTGAAAATCTTTTAATCACTATGCTTAAGATGGTAGTGTTTAGCATATATGTAATGTACTATTTGTGTACTTTTTCCCTTAACACGATTTAAACATACTAAATGACAGGCAAGTTCGCGATGGGAAAAGAGGCAGGCAAAAGTCCTGGTAACAACTCACTCTCAATCACCTTCTTTTCATAGTGTAGTGGGGAATCACTTATGTTAGGAAGTTACGTGTATATGAGAGGAGAAAGAGAAATAATTAGAAGTTAGTTAGCCTAACGGCAATAACAGTTAGGAAAGGCGGGATGGGTAGTATAAAAGAGTGAATAATTGAATAGAGAAGGAGGTTGTTGTGTGAGTTGTACAGGAAGCGTGATTCCTGTAGGGGGAGGTTAAGCTCTCTAGTTGTATCCAGACCTTGTATTCGTGTTTGTGAATAATTCAACGAGAGTTATACAGAAGTTTCTGGTGTTTAGTGTGTGTTTACCTTAGGTTCTTGAATTAGGAACCTAACATTTGGTCCGACCTGCCGGATTCCAGAGAGGGGTTGACGGAGATGGAGAGCAAAACGGAGGGAAGGTTGGAGAACCTTGAAATTACGGTAGAAGGGATTAAGGCGGAAACCGCTGCGATACGACGGGACATGCAGCAGATGATGCGGATCATGGGAGGAGGAGCGAACAATCAAGATGGAAGGTCTGACGGAAGCAGTAATTCAGTGAACGATAATCAAGAAAGACGTGACCAAGGTAGCTTCCAACAGAATTGGCGGAAACGGGTGGACCTACCGGCGTTTGAGGGAATGGAGCCGCACAGTTGGATTAGTCGGGCAGAACGTTTCTTCGACATCCAGAAGGTAGCGGAGGAGGACAAGGTGGAACTTGCCTACATTAGCATGGAAGGTAGTGCCAGTTATTGGTTTAAGGTCTGGAAAGATAAGGCAATCGATCGTTCGTGGACTGGTTTGAAGTTGGCATTGTTGAATCGGTTTGGAGGAGGTTTCAGAGGAACCGTATTCGAACAGATGGCGACGCTACGACAGGAGGGAACGGTAGAAGAATACGTCAGAAATTTCGAAATCTTGCTGGGCCAAACCCATGGATTGGCGGAAGAGTTAGTATTGGGGTTTTTTCTCGCGGGTTTACGAGAGGACGTTAAGGGACAGGTTCGTATCCAAGACCCCCAAGAATTCATGGTGGCGGTGAGAGTTGCACGGGACGTGGAGGATGCCCTGTTCAAAGCGCGGGGAGGGGTGTGGAATGGCTTTAGGCCGAACACCACGAGTACGCGGGTTTCGTCAGCGGTCGTTCGAGGAGATGCCGATCGGTCATCGGTGAATCGACCGGAGGGGACGGCGAACAGTGGCGCGAACAGACGAGAAGGAGGGACGACAAGTGGTAGTGTAAGGGGAAGTACCGTCGGAGGTGGAGATAACAGGGCGCGAGCGGTGCGCAACTTACCTTACCCCGAATATCTGAAGAGGAGGGAAGAAGGACGCTGTTTCCGGTGTGGGGGTCCTTTTGCGCCGGGCCATCGTTGTGCCGAAGGGAGCTTGAGAGTTTTGTTGCTGGCGGAGGATGAGGAGGACGGCGGCGATGATGAAACCGATCAAGAAGTCAAACCGATGGAATTATCCGCATGCTCAGCGGGGGGTTTAACTCAACCTCGAACAATGAAGGTGAAGGGGAAGATCGAAGACCGAGAGGTGTTGGTCCTCATTGATAGTGGGGCCAGTCACAATTTTATTAATCGGAGGTTGGCAGAGGAGTTGGAACTAACTATTACAGATACGGCCCCGTATACTGTAAGTCTAGGGGATGGACAGAGAAAGATAACAAGGGGTTGCTGTGAGAAAGTCGTCGTTGTTCTGGGGGAGGCGGAGATTGAAGAGAAGTTTCATCTCTTTGAGTTAGGCGGAGTCGATGCTATATTGGGGGTGGAGTGGTTAGAAAAATTGGGTGAAGTAGTGTTAAATTGGAGGGCAATGACCATGGGGTATTGCACGGGGGGTAAAAGGGTGGTGATACACGGAGATCCTGCTCTAACCCGACAGCTGGTGGAGCCACAAGCTTTGTTGAAAATGACAGATGCTGAGTCATGGCTGATTATTTGGGAGTTGGGCCGAGTGGAGAATGAGCTGGACAGGGAAGAAGAAGTGGATTTGACAGAAGCACAGAGGGCAGAGATGGGGACGCTTCTGCAGAAGCACTACCGTGTTTTTCGAGAAGTGCAGGGGTTACCACCGACTCGAGACTTGGTGCACCGGATACCATTAAAAGAAGGAGAAAACCCAGTGAACGTCCGCCCCTATCGTTACCCACATCTGTTAAAAGGCGAAATCGAGAGGCAAGTGGCTGACATGTTGCGAGCGGGAATAATACGACCCAGTTCGAGTCCATATTCCAGTCCGGTGATACTGGTACAGAAGAAAGATAAAAGCTGGCGTTTTTGCGTGGACTATCGAGCGTTAAACCGAGCGACGATTCCAAACAAATTTCCCATCCCTGTCATCGAAGAGCTCCTGGACGAGTTGAGAGGGGCTGCTTATTTTTCGAAGATCGACCTTAAAAGCGGCTATCACCAGGTCAGAATGGGGGAAGAGGACATACACAAAACGGCATTTAGGACTCACCAGGGCCACTACGAGTTCCTCGTGATGCCCTTCGGTCTCACGAATGCACCGTCAACGTTCCAGAATGCGATGAATGAACTGTTGCAAAGGTACTTACGAAAATTTGTATTGGTCTTCTTCGATGATATTTTAGTTTACAGTGCCAGCTGGGAGGAGCACCTGGGACATGTAAATATGGTGTTGGAAGTATTAGAAGGAAGTGACTGGATAGCTAACAAAAGGAAATGTGAGTTTGGGAAAAAGAAAATAGCGTACTTGGGGCATCAAATTTCAGAAGCAGGAGTTGAAATGGATGGGGACAAAGTCAAGGCCGTGGTAGAATGGAAAGAACCGAAGACTCTGAAAGCATTAAGGGGATTCCTAGGTTTAACGGGGTATTACAGGAGATTTGTGAGGGGATATGGAAAAATAGCTAAGCCTTTGACTGAGTTGTTGAAGAAAGGCAAATTTTTATGGTCAGAGCAAGCCAGTCACGCCATGGCAGAACTGAAGAAGGCGGTCACTACAGCACCAGTTTTAACTTTGCCTGATTTTAATCAGGAGTTCCACGTTGAATGCGTTGCCTCAGGAGGGGGAATAGGAGCTGTACTCACCCAAAGCAAGAAACCCCTTGCGTTTTTTAGCAAAGCACTGTCCGAGACTTCCATGAACAAATCGGTATACGAAAAAGAGTTAATGGCGTTAGTGTTGGCCATCCAACACTGGAGACCTTATCTACTAGGGAGGAAGTTTGTGGTGCATACTGATCAACGCAGTTTAAAATATCTATTGGAGCAAAGGATTACTACATATAGCCAACAAAACTGGATAGCCAAGTTGATGGGCTATGACTTCGAAATCATGTATAAGAAGGGGAGTTCCAATACGGTGGCTGATGCTTTATCAAGGAAGGAAGCAGGAGAAATGGAGGAGGCAGAGTTACGAGGGATGTCCAGGTCCTACTGGCAGGATTTTCAGGAGGTATTAAAGGAGGTGGAACGAGATGAGACGCTGAAAAAGATAATAGCTGACATTCAGGGGGATCCCGAATGCCATGCGGCGTATACTCTAGAGAATGACCGCCTGCACTACAAGGGGAGACTTGTAATATCCGAAACATCTACCTGGATTCCCAAACTATTGGCTGAGTTTCACGTAACGAATACCGGGGGACATTCTGGGGTATTTAGAACATATAGGAGGATAGCCCAGTCTCTTTATTGGAAGGGTATGAAGAAAGCTGTCACCGCTTTTGTGGCTGAATGCGTGATTTGTCAGCAGCACAAGTATATGGCAGCTTCCCCCCAAGGGTTGTTGCAACCTCTACTGATACCGCAAGCAGTATGGGAGGAGATCACCATGCATTTTATTGTAAAGCTACCTAAATCACAAGGTTATGATGCTATATTGGTTGTGGTGGATAGGCTGAGCAAATACGCACACTTTATGGCACTTAGACATCCTTATTCGGCTAAAACGGTGGCGGAGGTGTTTATCCGAGAGGTTGTCAAGCTACATGGGGTCCCTGTTTCAATTGTGAGTGATCGAGATCCTTTGTTCTTGAGTACGTTTTGGAGGGAGCTTTTTAGAATGCAGGGGACACAGCTCAATATGAGTACTGCTTACCACCCGGCCACGGATGGACAGACCGAGGTAATTAATCGGATTTTGGAGGGATATCTGAGATGTTTTTGCTCAGAGCAGCCCAAGAACTGGCATGCAGTGTTACCGTGGGCTGAGTACTGGTACAACACCAGCTACCAAGGAGCTGCGAGATGCACGCCGTTTGAAACGGTCTATGGAAGAGCTCCTCCATCCTTGAACAGATTTATACCGGGGGAGTCAGTGGTAGAGGCAGTCGCACAAGACCTCATGACAAGGGACGAGGCTTTGAGGCAACTGAAATTTCACCTAAGTCGTGCTCAGGATTTAATGGTGAATCAAGCGAATAAGAAGAGAAGAGATGTAGACATTAAAGTGGGGGATTGGGTCTATCTTAAAATTAGACCCCATAAGCAAGCATCCATACCAGTTCGTTTACATCCTAAACTAGCAGCTCGATACTTTGGCCCTTTCCAGGTGCTACAGCAGGTGGGCCCAGTGGCATTCCGACTACAGCTGCCAGAAAATGCACGTATACATGCAGTCTTTCATGTGTCACAACTCAAGAAAGCGGTGGGATCAAAGAAGGTTGAGAAGGGTCTACCAACTGAGCTACAAGCAGAAGGGCCTACATATTGGCCAGTGAGAGTGTTGGGGACGAGGCAACGACAGCAAGGGAATGAGAAAATACAACAGATCCTGGTACAGTGGCAGGAGGGTGGCAGCGAAGGAGCTACGTGGGAAGACGTGTTGACTATCCAAGATCAGTATCCTGATTTTAATTTCAACCTTGAGGACAAGGTTGCTGAAGAAGGGGAGGGTAATGTTAGGAAGTTACGTGTATATGAGAGGAGAAAGAGAAATAATTAGAAGTTAGTTAGCCTAACGGCAATAACAGTTAGGAAAGGCGGGATGGGTAGTATAAAAGAGTGAATAATTGAATAGAGAAGGAGGTTGTTGTGTGAGTTGTACAGGAAGCGTGATTCCTGTAGGGGGAGGTTAAGCTCTCTAGCTGTATCCAGACCTTGTATTCGTGTTTGTGAATAATTCAACGAGAGTTATACAGAAGTTTCTGGTGTTTAGTGTGTGTTTACCTTAGGTTCTTGAATTAGGAACCTAACAACTTATTTGCATGCTGTTATTTGTATAGAAATTATCACTGATTTGTCCAATTAACCTCTGGAAAGTGTAGGTTCTTGTGGTATTAAAAATTAAGGCAAAGTAACATTTTGATCACTGAAAAGCTGGCTGACATTAGTTTGCTCTCTTAAGAAATTTTCCTGACATTCATCTATTTCTTAAAAGATAGAAAGTGTCATTTGACGAAAGTATTTCACACCATCTGCAATGTCTCTTTCTCGTTAGAGAAAATTGTGATTCTTTGTTAGTTTCACACCATAAACATTCTTTTCTGAACAACTAGATATTCATGAGTGTTTTTTCAGGAACAAGCAAAATTGAGAATGATGAAGGAGAAAGGTTCTGCCGAAGCAGAAATGTTCTGGAACAACCTTTGGGGCAAACAAAAAGACTTAAGTTCAGGTACTGGACATGAAATTACACAAGGTTTCTACACATAATATTGGATATTTTATATAGTTCTTATCTACCAATGCTTTCCTATTTCAGTTGTTTTGTTTCAGAACTTTATTTCAGCAATTCCTTATTAGTGGATGGAAATTTACAGCTTCTAACCTTACTAGCTAGTAGCTATTAACAACTTCACACTGTCAATCAATCAGAAAACTTTCTAGATGAAACATTAAAGTGGTTATTAAAAAGTTAAACATCTTTAACACTGGCAATCTATGAGTTGATGACAGGTGAAGAAACATATAAATTATTATTGAATTCCAATTAAATTCAATTTCTCAGTATTATTTGTGAAGGTTATACTGTTCATGACAGTTACAGTCTTGAAAATGTTAACCATTATGCAGAGGAGGAAATCAAAGAAAGGGCAAAGAGGGCTGCTGCTGCTGCTAGAAGATGGAGGGAATACTCAAGAAGGGGTGTTGATAAGCCTCCCACATTCAAACTTCCAGAGGCAGCTTCCACCAAGGACTAGTGACCATTATTTTCCTTATACCATCCATTCCCATGTAATTAATTCATCCATAGCATCACAATGAATCTCATGAGTTTAATTCCCTTTAACAATCCCTCATTGTATATGCTGCAACACTAATTAAAGTAAAATTAATACTAGTGGATGATTTAGAGCAAATACAAGGATAAAATAAAAGAAAGTTAAGTTCAAAGCAGTGATGCAATTCCTTTGTCTTGTCTCTGCTATTTTCATTTAAATTGCTACGTTCAGCATAACTAAATCAAACTAACGAGTGCAGTGAAAGGTATTGCCGAAATGAGTAACAAAACATAAGAAATGCAGAACATTGGCCTTAAATCCCACGGATATGGCAAGTTCACCTGAAAAGTAAGATGATCTTACTTTTCTTAGGGTTTGACTCGACTCAGTCACATATAGACTTTATTAACTTTGGCTTGATCTAGGCGCAACCTCATCCAGCATGACTTGAATCAGACCCAATCCTGTTTATTTTGACCTAAGTGATTCGCACAGACAGACACATTTGATTCTAGTATATGGATTTTTTTTATTTGGATTTTTCTTTTTTTCTTTGAGTTTTATTTCTCTGATCCATGAGCTGAGCCAAATGTACAGATCTAGTTAGATCTTAGGCAAACCCTAAAAAACAGGAAATTTAGTTTTGGTAACCCATATAATCAAAGAAAGAAAAATAAAGAAGAGAGTTTATATTGCATAACACTATAAAGAATCGAATGATGATTGGGTGACAAGTGTTGATCATTGATATGCTGGAACAATCTTTGATGTTAAGGAACAACACAGATACTTTATGGAGATGGGAAAGTGATGTTTTGTTTTATCTAGGAGCAAGCAGTCATATCATAGTATATTGTTTGGATTAGAGTATTTATCGTAACGGTAGATATTTTGTTAAGGTTGATGGTGTCGTAAGGATTGGAAACTCTTGTACTCTTTATCCTCTCATTTTTCTTAATAAATTTTCTAATGTGAATCACTGATTATGTAATAAATTGTTCTTAATATATTGTATTCTCTATACTTCAGTAGCCAAAATATATATATATATATATATATATATATATATATATATATATATATATATATATATATATATATATATATATATATATAAAGATTGGGATTACAAGTGTGGTTATTTCTATTAAGCACTAGTGTAATGATTTTTGAAATCTCTTGTTACTCGTCGCTGGTCAGAGTAGATTATGAGATTTTATGGTCATTGGTTGAAATAAAATAAAGTGAGATTATATGTAAATATTTTAAAATATAATACAAGTATTTAACAATCATATTTTCTCTAATTTTATTTCTTGTACTTTTAACATAACTACCCAATTACAGTAGATAATTGCTATTAAATAGGTGACTCATAATCGCATCAAGCACACTATAAGTAGATAGATAATTATATAATGTACAATCATTCATATGAAAAACATTCTAGAATAGTATTTCAAAATAAATAAAAAACTAACTATTACATAACATATTTATCCATATTTATACTATAGATTTCGATGTAATATCAAATCTCAATTTACTTCTCTCATCCTCTTACATTATCATATGTTTATTTTGTGAACACACAATCACATTATCATATGTTTATTTTGTGAACACACAATCATAATAAGCGGATATCAAAACTACGACAAAATACACTGGAAGCTAAAGCAAGTTTAAATTATACTATTAGTTTTAAATACTAAATTTTAAGAATTAAACATTTAAACCTAAAGAATATCACACATACAATAGTTTTCATGGCTATTTTATATACATATCAACTTCTAACTCGACCTTTGGAGAACTAGTATATTGAGTAGAATTTGAAACCTTACACTTGTGATAACTCACCCTTACTTATAATGATATAATGATCAAGCAACACCCCTCTCAAAGGCTATGATAAGGTAAATCCTATATCTCTGAGATTTAATCTCCAATCAAATCTACAGATAAGAAACTTCTTCCACTCTCACAACTAAGTATCTTTCTTTGGTGAGTTCAATACTAGTAGAGTCAAGATAATTTTCTTTCAACTCCAATGTCAATGCACTTCACACATCACCACATATAGAAGTATTCCTGCCTTAGGAATCACTCCCTTCTCATTCCATATAAAAATCACAAGTTCAACCTATCCTTAAGATAACATGTAACTCTGGTAGAGGTAGGCAGATTAGATTAACTTTTAATTTGTGTCCCTCTACTACAGTACATTTAGAGTAAAATCTTGAGGTAGACACTTGACCAGAGGCTACAATTGATCAAATTGCAGTTTTTAACTATTCCACACAAACACTTGACAAAAAGGAGCGTGTTGCTCTAGAATCATATAGTACCCTCAAACACCTATTTGTGGCTTTCGCTCCAGATAAGGCATAAACTTTTCTAGCTGCCTTTCTCTCCTAGATGTAGCATCTCAAAGAACTTCAGAATTGAGGACAATCTCTTCTCAAATGAGGTTCATCACTATAAAACATTGTACCCTTCTAACCTATTACTATTGTGGATGAGAAGAAGATGTCCCACACATTTGGTTTGGTGGTCTAGAGTAAGTCTTTGTCTTGTCTCCATCCTTGGACGTACTCACACAAGGACCTCCTATCGATACCTCAACATCCAACTTTCTTCCTTCAACTTCTCTACCATCCTTGTTTTCTCAACCATAGAAACAATCATCTCCTTTATCTCTTGTTTAGGACCATTTTTAAAGTTTTGCATCTTTGCATTTCATTGATGGATTAAGTGTAAAAACGAGCTAGATGTTTAAACTTCTTGGCATACTCAGCCATTATCTTTAATTCTTGCACCAATTATAGTTCAATTCTTTGGCATACCAAACACTATTAGGAAAATACTTTTCTAGAAGCTTAACTTTAAAATTGTTCCATATGATTAGTGTTGAAATTATTGATATGGGGAGAAAAAAGGTTTAGCTTAACCCACAATCTCAATAATATCTGAGTTTTTTATGATGACAACACGTAATTAATAACACATGTATATTATGTGTTACATGTTCCATATTTACAAGTTATATGGTTTTGATCACTGTATTAAATATGTTTAAGCATATATGAGAGCATGTTTGTGTTGTTCATGGCATCTCACTGTGTTACATATGTGTTTTTATGTGTGAATGCATGACATATAATATTGAAAAGGAAAATCACAAGCACTTATGTTGAACTTTAAATGTGTGGCAAAACAACAATTTTAAGTCAACTTCATTATGGGGTGAATCGATTAAAACTCGTGTCTTTGCACAAACTTTTATCAAGTGTGCGAGAGTTTTCAAAGAGAAAGTTTTTCTAAACTATGCTTAACACTGTTGCATAATCGATTGCATGCGTGCTGTATTCGATTAAGTTAGTTATTGTTTTGAAATTCTGTTAATGTTTGACATAAATGTAACGGTCATATTTTTTATTATGTTGACCGAGCATTAAATGTTAGTCGACTGCATTAATTGCACATTCAATTAATTGTCGTGATTGCTGCTACTTGTTATAACAAAATTGTTATATTTGAATGCATTAATAGTTAAGTCGATTAAAATGCATCTGAGATGAGCTATTCTATAAATTGACTCAGATTTGATTTCTGTAAGAACTTTTGTGATTCTAACATTTTCATATCTTTTGCAGAAAGTTGTGATCTTATAGAAAGTAAAGAGAAGCTCCAAGAAACAAGAGTGACTGTGGTGATCATCTACTTGTGATTTCTTGAAGAGCAAGATTGTTGTGTTTTTCAAAAGCTGATCAACTTGCACATTTGGGTGTCATTGAGAGATCAGATTCTATAATCTTTTGAAGATTGGTTTGAAGTTTCCTGTTGTGATTACAGGAAGAAGAGTGTGCGGCGTTCTTGACTTTGAGAGTGTCTCAAAGGGTTTAGACAGTAGAAGAGGGGATTATTGCTGCTGGTCGTGTTGTGTATTGTCTATTTTTTTATTAGAGTGTTAGAGAGGTGTTTTATATTTTTGACGTGAGGTCGCTATAAAAGCCTTGTTGTAAAAACCTTAATCATTATAGTGCATTGGCTTCCTATGGTTGGAAGGACACTGGATGTAGGCTTGGTCAAACCAATATAAAAACACAGTGTTTGAATTTTCTCATCCCTACTCTCTTTATTCAATCGATTACGTGTTGTTCGATTATATTTCCGCTGCATTGAAAATCTTTTACCTTGCGATTCAAGAAAAGTATTAAAGCATCATTTTTGTGAAAAAGATTTTAAAAGATTTTATCTTTTACTTTTCACCAATTCAACCTCCCCTCTTGGTGTGAGAAATTGAGTCATTCTATTTTAACAATTAGTTTACCACTCTCTTCCATCATCATCTTCACACTTGCCTACCGATGCTCAGCTTCCCCAAATAACATATAGCTGGCATAAGTTATTTTATTTTATTCAGGGCACTAATTTGAATTAAAAACCCTCTCAAGATCCTTCAACCATTGATCTCCCCCATCAAGACTCACCTTCCCCTCAAACTTCAAAAGAAATGCTTTAGGAAGTCTTCTAAACTCTTGGTATTTGAAGACACATGGTTGGGTGTGTTACCAATGAGGAGCATTGGTGTCTTGAAGATAATGATTTTGATGATGCTACAAAGTGAAGAATATAAGATCCTTGTTGTGTTAAGTTTAAAAGCATTTTTGTATGTTGGTCTACAAGGAAAATCGAACGGTGTATAGTAGTTAAAAACCGAACGGTCACTAACAGTTGAAGAGCGAACAAAGCCAAACACAAGACAATCATTGGCCGAATGCAGTTGAAGACCGAACGACGTTGGAACACAGGTCGAACACAATTAAAGACTGAATGACGTCGAACACAAGTCGAACGATATTGTGTCTAACTAACGTTGTAGAAGAAAAATATTACGAGTTGGAAAGTATACAAGTATTGAGCCGAATGGTGGAGAGGATGACCGAGACCAAGCAGTTCGGACTAAGCAGTGAAGGGCATGACCGAGACCAAGCTATTTGGACTAAGCAGTGAAGGGCATGACCGAGACCATGTGAGGTATGACCGAGACGAGTAGTTTGCACAGAACGATGGAAGACAATAAGGAATCAAGTCGAACGTAGGAAAACTGTAAGGAACCACGTCGAACGTCAAAAGGTGACAAGGACTCGAGCCGAACGATGAAAGGCAGTAAAGAAAAGAACCGAACGACAAAAGGCGGTCAAGGCTCAAGCCGAACAGTATAAGGAGTTGAAGAACTGAAGCGGACTGGTTTGAAGAGTCAATATTCAAACTGTAACAAGTCTCGCAGATAATTGATTATCACTTACAATAATCGATTATCATTGGCAGTTGTAATATGTCGTTTCCGTTTCAGACCAGTAGGCTATATATACACTCTCTTTCAAATCCTTCAAAGGTAACTTTGTGATTTTGAGAATATAGTGCAATCTGAGGAAGTTCTCAAGTGCAAGTTTGTGCTCATTGTCAAGTCTTGTGAATAGGAGAAGCTCGTGTTTTGTGTGTCAAAGGTCGGAGCGGTTCTCTTCAAGTTGGCTGAGTAGTTCACTTCCGGTTCGTTTGTCAAAGGAATGTTCTTTTTGTTCTTATTTGTATTTTACCATATTATAAATCTGTGAACAATATTTTAGTGAAAAGGTTAATAATTATTTATAGTGATTAATGACTCGACGTAGAATCTTTTGATTCGAACCAAGATAAAAATCATTTGTGTGATTTTTCTACTCCATACACTCTTTATATTTTCTTCACATCAACTGTTTGATAATATCTTTGTAAGAAAATTAAAGGTATCATTTTAATTGACCGAACACGCTTATCCTTATTTTATTTCGCTACGCGACTCGACGGTACCGATTGCTGGTACCGACAGGGTGTTGGGTTTTCATGCAACAACCTAAGTATACCAACATGTATACTGGGTAGTTTCTGATATAACAAAGGTCGTATCAATGTGGATTTGGCAGAAAACACTATGTTTTAACTATATTGATCGTTTAATGTAAAGTAGAGATTATTGTGATGTATAGAAAACATATTTGATTTGTGAAAATAGTGTGACATATATTTGCACAACTATAGGTTTCATAGTTTAAAGAATGGTTTAATACCTCTTTTGGTCCCTCGAAAGGGGGCAAATGTTCAATTGAGTCCTACGTTTTTTAAAACGTTCAATGTGGTCCCAACTTGTGAAAAACGTGTGCAATTAAATCCTTTTTGGTAACGACGTTCATTTTTTAACGGGCCAGCTAATAGGGTGTACTGAAGATTAATACGTGGCTGTGTGAGGTTAATACGTGGCTATATTATTACAGATAACGTGGCAGTGGTGAATAAATCAAAGGTTTGGGTTTGGGTTCCTCCCAATTGGTCTTTGCGATAGGAATGGCTTGTTCCGAAGGGTGTTCGTCTGCTTCGAAAAGTTGGGGCAAAGGATCTTCTCGGTCATCCCATGGTTGTGGTGTGAGAGGATGTGGGATAATCCCTACTTGTTATTGTGGTGATATTGCTGTAACCAAAGTGGCGAGAACTACGAAGAATGCTGGGAGAAATTTTTGGGGTTGTCCACGTTACAAGGTTTGAAGTATACCCTTTTGAGTTAATTTTTTTTTTGAATTGATGCATTTGTTGATAGATTCCCTAACTTGGTGAATAACAGGGTGATGACAAATTTATGAACACCGAAAAATGGCGCCACAAACTTGTTTAACAATCGGCAAGTGTGACCGAATCGTATCAAGTAATAAAACTCGGTAAGACCAAGTATCGTTCTCCCAAAGGACTCACGACCTAGTTTAGCTATGTGATTTGTTGATTATTTAAGACTTAAGAACAAATTGATTGTAGGTTTCAATGCAAGAGACAGTAATTAAATATGTATGCATGAATTTGATTAATGGAGAAAAACAGAATACAAACACTTCAATGAATTAGATGGATGAGTATGTTGTTGGGGTTATCAATTTCATCTTATCCACTCTCATATATTTTTAGGAATTCATCATTCTTATCATCAATGCTAATGCCACTCTCTAAATCACCTTGCAAGAAGGCCTATCCTTAATTACGAGTTCATACAATTCCTAGCATTCCTAGTAATTAGTTCTTAAAGTGCAAGAGCTTAAAGGCAACCAATATGCTATTAGGAGAAATTCCCCGGATCTAGACTTCCCTCTATGTTTCCATATCGACAAAATCAATAATCATGGCAATGAATGAGTTAAACAAAGCAAGCAATAAGCAAAGAGGAAAAACCCTAGCTAAAGATGAAAGAAAGCATATATCTTAATATAAGACGTTAAAATAAATTCCATATATGAGAGTTTCACAAGACTACATTGATTCCCCAACAATAATACAAGGTTTAGTTCACCATATTCATGGTGAAACTAGATGAACAATAATGAATGAAAGAAAGATAGAACCCTAGAAAGAGGAGAAGGTAGCTTGAGCATCCAAGATCTTCCTTCAAGGGGTGGAAAAGAGAGTGTTTGCTTCGTCTCTGCCAAAGATACAAACCCTAGGACGTCCTAAAGCTTATATATTATTCTAAAATATACAGAAAATTAGGCCCAAGCCCAAAATAGTGTCGCTCAGCGGTAAGTGCGTGAGTTATTTTTCTCCCCTCAGCGGCCTTTTCACCCCTCAGCGGAGCCAACGTGACGGCCTGCGTGCCACTCAACGGTAAACTGCCGCTGAGCGGCAGTTGCGGCTTCTCCTTTTTCACTTTTTAATGTCTTTTCTGATTCCATCTCTATCCTTCTTCACTTCTTTCACCAAATTCACCTTAAAACCTGCATAAAAACACTGAAATCAAGCATAAACCTGTCCAGCTCTCTTATTTCTAAAAATATGACCAAAAGCATGATTTCAAGCTAGTTTCTAAGTGTTAAAGGTTGCTTTTAGTATCAATTTTAAGCATGAAAATAACAGTTTTTCAACTGTTATCACAACCCCAAACTTAGAACATTGCTTGTCCTCAAGCAAACAAGATGTAACTCAATCTTCTACCAATCCTTATAATGGTTCACTCATTCAAAAATCTTCTTTTCAAGATAAGTAAAGACTTCAATCAAACTCATGACAAAGATTTCAATCAAGACGTGCACATGCTTTGGTGTTTCACAAAGTCACTTAATATCCAACAAATGCTATTTTTCATGAATGATCAATCAACTAAACATGGATGTTCATGTGCTTAATGAATATTTCCTCACTAGGTAAAGTGTTTCACTCAAACACAAGTGTATAAGAGGTAATCACTCATTCACTCTACTATCACAATGTCACATGAATCGTCTTTGCCTTTCATTTAACCACATATCACTAATGGCACATATCACCAGTTTCTGCAAAAATAAGAAATTTAAGTAGAAGTTTTGACCAAAACATCATCAAACCACTTTCATTGATTACCACACATAAAACAAAGACATAAAGAAATCAATTCACTAATATACAGTACATAATACCCCCAGTTCATCTAACAAATAGTACATATTACACCACCATATGTAAGTTAACTATCTAATAAACCAATTCATCTAAGTATGTTTTCTTCTGACTTTGCATTTTGTTCGACAAGATGATTGGGGACTTGGTGGCTGTGATGGTTGAGGGGTCGGGGAACTTGGAGGTGGTTGTGATGGTTGTGTTGTTTCTGCTGGCTGGGGCTTTAAAGGGCAGTTATTCTTGTTGTGCCCCCTCTGATGACAAATACTACATTTTTTCCTATGCCCACCAACACGCATTTGAGTGTCATCCTTAGTTAGCTCCCATGCTTCCAACCTCCTTTTTTTCTTTGGCCTCCCAAGCATCTTCCTCATCACTAGTGGTAGTACATCATTGAAATTTGTGGTTTCCCATAGTAGGTGGCCATTGAGTGGAAAAATTATGGACGCATACACCTCTTCATAAGTGGATCTTGTGAACAAAGTAGGGATAAAATTCTCTGGATCAACGTTGGAGTACTTCATTGCTGCAATTGCATGACAACATGGGATGGCACTGATCATTCACTTTCTACAGCTACACTCCTTTGTGTCCAGGTCCAGTGTGAACTTGTTCCCAACTGATGAAGTATGCCTAACCTCAAAAATATTTCGTGTAGACCAACTGAAATAAATGAAGCACATCAACAATGTAGATAAATAACATGTATATAAAATAAATTGATAATATTACCTTGGCACCCAAAATCTTGACAGATTACATTCCTTCTGAAGTCTCTTCTTTATCTTTGGGCATATGGTGAAGTCCATAGATGCCACCTTGGTTCTATTGGTGGCCCACCTTGGTCCATCCTCCCAAACATCTTCATTCTCAACATCCACTGCATCATCATTCTCAACCTCCACTACACCCTCCACTACGTCCCCAATTCCTTCATCACCACCCTCAACATGTGCTTCTCCTCCAACGCCACTACCCTCACCACTCTCTGCAGGACCTTCACATAGGTACAAAATCTCATTCTCATCATTTTCTACAATAGCTGGTTCGTCCACCCCATGCACAACGTAAAGGTTCACTTTCGCCAAATAATTAGTCACCTTCATCATGTTTATAGCTCCTTTATCATCATCAAGCTTATGTAAAACATCTTGGATATTGTAATATAATTCTTTTACTTCCATGTAACCCAGATCTTTAAGTGAACCTAATACTCCAAAATAATACCATTTATCGGGATCTACGTCCCAATAAACTATCTCCCCGCCCATATACTTAAAGGGGACTTCTTTGATCAAGATCCCACCGTGATGGACCACAACCTGAAACATGTCATCACACATCCCTACCCGAACCCTGCAAATGCAAACGAGGACACCAATTTAAGTTAAACTAATATCTATGGGACCACTATCAACCATCAGAAGAAGACAATTTTTCACCCCTATTTAAACCCCCTATAAAGCGACAACAGTGATAACATATACAACAACTACATTTCATAAAATTATCAAACATAAACCCTAACCTGATTTGCGGTTTCCAATTCGCTTTGCAGATTTCAGCTTCAACAACACCCTTATTTCAAGACACTTCCTCCACAATGATAAATCCGAAATCGTAATTTCTCTGCAACCCAAACCCTAACCTCTGATTTATTCACCACATTATCTATAATAATATAGCCACGTATTAACCTCATACAGCCACGTATTAACCTCACACAGGCACGTATTAATCTTCAGTACACCTTGTTAGCTGGCCCGTTAAAAAATGAACGCTGTTACCAAAAAGGATTTAATTGCACACATTTTTCACAAGTTGGGACCACATTGAACGTTTTAAAAAATGTAGGACTTAATTGAACATTTGTCCCCTTTCGAGGAACCAAAAGAGGTATTAAACCTTTAAAGAATCAAAGTCTATATATATACCAATAATTTCAAAAATATCACTAGTGGCATTTTTGAAATATTTGCATAACTATAGACTTTAGTTCTTCAAATAATGAAGCCTATTTGTCTACTATGGTTAAAATTACATTCCTACCAAAACTTTCCCATTTGCGTTATTGCACCACTTCTCCACTACAAGAGTCATTCTACTCCCTTCCTCATCATCAAACAAGAATCATGCTACCACTTTCATTGTCACTCCTCTATAATTCTTCCTTTCCTTCCTCGTAGCCAACACAAAATGTGTCGTCGCGTCATCACTACGAGCCTCCTTTTCCTTCCCATTAAAACGGTTAGAGTTCGTTCTCTTGTCTTTCAAATTTTTGTGTTTCATAATAATTTCTTTCTAATCAAGTATGTTTTTTAATGTCTTTTGTTCAATGTGTAGAAGGAAAGATGGTAGTGAATCTATTTAACCCGTGGTTTTAGAATAAAAAATATATAAGAACGAACAATAATTTTCTTAAAAAATATATAAGAATAGATTTGGTTAAAAAAACAAAACATAAAATAAAAAATCGACTTTGTTTATAAATCAAAATCTAAAATCTTAATTATTTTTCTCATCTAAATATATTTTAATTAAATAACTAAAATATAATTTCTAAAAGAATGGGTGCAAAATTCTTAGCTAGTGAGATAAGATATAAAGTTGATGAAGTCAATGAGACTACAAAACAACACATATTTTGCGGGACTTGTTTCCTTTTCTGTATTCAAATTTTGAAACACTTCCGGCTTCACGTTTAGACAAGAAATATATATTGGTTTCTATTTTACCAAAAAAATATCATCCTATTGAATACAAAAAAGGTAATCTCTCAATAATTTGGTGGTACAGAATTTTCAAGCATTTTCTTCTTACTCAAAACTTCTACATCCCAATAATTGAAAATTTGAAAACAATCATTACACTGTATTTTAAAAATACATAATAATTTGATGTAGTGTTAACTAGAACTTTCAAACGGATTGGCTTAGTTTGGTTTAGTGAACAATTAAAAAATTTGTATTAGGTTACTCTGACTGTTTTTTAGAAGACCATAATTTTTTTAACTCGATATTCTTGGGTCAATATTTTGATCCATTCTAAAAAATTAAAAATTAAATTAAATTAAAAGATAATTAGAATAAAAATTTAAAATTTAAAAGTTAATTAATGTTATTGAATTAAAATTTAATTTCAAGTATAATAATATAATATCAGTAAATATAAATTATAACAGATATATACTTTTAAAAAATAATATTATTTTATTTATTCTTAAATATGATTTATTAATTTATAAAAAGGTTCCACCAATACATCAATAGGCGGTTAACCTAAATTTAGTTAATTCAAAAAGAAATATGTAAATTAAATATAAAAAAATTATTCAATTTAATCATTGTTTTTTTTACCTCATTTATTTTTGTAGGTTTTTCGGATAGACTTAGTGTTAACATAACTAACTATGTTAACTTAGGATAATAAAATTTACTTAAATCACGACATTATACAAGCTGGTTTTAATATATATATATATATATATATATATATATATATATATATATATATATATATATATATATATATATATATATATATATATATATATATATTCTCATACTTTTATTTGAAGTGTACCTTAAGTAGAAAATTGTTACGTCAAAAAAGTGATAATGATTAAACAAATATTAAAAATAAGTGGAACTGATGCATGCATACAGCCCATAGATTGTTTCTTCCTAACAAATCTTTTAAAGGATATATAAGGATTGTTTCTCATTATCAAATTGTATAGTTGAGCTTAAAGAATCTTCTCTAGAAGAATTTAGGATATGATACTAGAATATTCTTTCACCAACTACACAACATAATCATTGTCTTTATCCATACAATCGAAAAAACGTTTTTGCTGCTGACTAAACTTAATATAACAGCAAGGGAAAAGCAACATTATAACACCACAACAATGTTTTTTGCACGTGAATCAACTCTTCCATTAGGACTGTGAAAAACGGAATACAAAGTTGAATATAAAATCAGATAAGATAAACAGATAATATTAGATAAACAAAATTAAGTAAAATAAATAATTGTAATCAAATTTAAATATTATTGAAATTTTGATTCTATAAAAATTTATATTTTAATATTATAAATTTGTAAATATATTTTAAATTTTAAATTATCTTTTTAATATGATATTATTTTGTTAAAATTTAATAATAACTTATATAATATCGTAGTTTATTATAATAAATATTATTAAAAGTATACATATCATTTTTTAAGTAAAAAATTCATTATATTTATTTAAATATAATAATTTATTTTAATAAAAAAATAATTTAATATAAATTTGTAATAAAAAAATGTAATCAAATTAGCCAACCATTCAAATAAGTGAATGTGATTAATCTGAGAAATTAAATTGTTAGATATAAATTTTATTATATTAAATTCAAATTATATTGAATTTATGAGGCCTGATAGAAATTCGCTTACCTCATAATAAAATTAGGCTTTTGATGTCTCGCGTTCAGCGTTGTAATAAAAAAAATCAATCTAAGAAAATGACAGGAATCATTTTTGTAAATATATATTGGATTTTAACGTTGGAATTTATAATTTTTGCCGTCATATGATCATTAAATGTTGAAAAAATTTGATGAAAATGTTTGACCTATAAGGTGAAAATGTATCCACATATGATATAGAATCCCTAATTTCATACCTCAAAAAGCTATAAGATATATGTTAGTGAATTATTAAGCGAAACCATTTTCTATGCACAAAACTTTCTGGAACGAAGCTTTTAGCGATCAGCTTATGTAATATTTCTTTCACTTTACACAAATACACGTTGATTAACTACTTTAATAATGATTTTCTTTCGTTTTGACCAATTGGTTTCATGCACATGTATTCTTTGGAGTATAGGCGCATTCTCTTTTGTCCCTTAGTGGCGGCAACAAACCCATTTTTAAGAAGGTTAGTTTCATTTTGGGTTTTTGATGAACATTTGTTTTTGTTTTCGTTTTTTATGAACTATAATTTGGTTGATATTGTTGATATTTTGAACTTGTTTGTATACATCTAAACTTAGGATAAAACTGAGAGTATATTCAAATGAACTTCAAATGACCTGAAAATTTATTCAAAGCACCAAAAAAAAATTATGAGAAATCCCCACAAAAAGTTTAAATATGTGAAATATTTTTGCAAAGTTGAAAAACACAAAAAACAAAATTGACGAAAAATAGAAAATGGACTTTTTTTGAAAATATAGAAGGAACAACCTACTATGAGGGCTACCACGTGATTGAAAATATTTTTCTATTCGGAATAGATATATAACACTGTCAAATCTGCCAATTGAAGTAAAAGTTATGATAGTTTAAAGATATGCAACAACTTACTTTTGAAATAATTTGGTTAAACCCCTGCGGAAGTCCCCATTTATGTGGGGGGTTTTCCACTTAAATGCATGTCTTATAAGTTTTGTCAATTTAGTCTTTTATATTGAAAAATTGACTCAATTGGGTCCCTGCGGTTAAATTGACTTAACGGGGTTAAATTTTTTATGACCTAGCACGGTGACATGGTAAGTTTTTTATACGTGGCACATTCAAGCAGGTTATGTGGAATGTATAATTAAAAAATAAAAAAATAAAGTTTCTGATAATTGAAACCCAAATTAGGGTTCATCATCTTCAACCTCCCTTCATCATCTTCAACTTTAGTGATTGATGCTCAGGGTTCATCACCAAATTAGGGTTTATTAAAATCAAATTGGGTTCGAGATTAAGGACGCAACAAATCACAGATTCATAGAGTTCGAGATTGGAGTGGAGTCCAATGTCTCTCAGGGCCTCTCCTTCAAGATTGATGGTTTTCTCATGTTTATGTTTGCACGAGAGAGATGAACTCGCAATGGGTTTCTGTTTCAGTGTTTTGTGATTTCTCTGGGTTTGTAGGTTGATGAATTTGTGAAGAAGGAGACTTGCAGAGATGAAGGATGCGTTGGTTCTTACAATTGTTCGAGGAAGAAGAAATGAAGGCGTTAGAGCTCTCACGGTGGCACAAGTGTTGGAACAATCGGTACCGTTATAGAGTCGCGCAGCGGAATAAAATATTCGGAAAGCGTGTTACGGTCACAAATCAAGTTTAATGGTCCGTTTTAGAAAAACAATTTTCTTAGAGAAAATTTATCAAACAGTTGATATGCGTAAAAGATAAAGAGTGTAGGGAATAGAAAATCACACAAGCAATTTTTATCCTGGTTCGATTCAAAAGAATCTACGTCCAGTCGTTAATCACTATAAATAGTGATTAACCTTTTTCACTAAAAAGTTATTTAACAGATTACAAGAAATAGTGAATAAAGCAGATAAATAAACCTTCCTTCGACGAACGAACCGGAAGAAGAACACTCTGCCAACTCGAAGAGAACCGCTCCGACTATCGACAAACGAAACACGAGCTTCTCCTATTCACGAGACCAGGCAGAGCACCTTGCTAACTCGAAGAGAGCTTGCTCCGACTATCGACACACGACACGCGAGCCTCTCCTGTTCACGAGACCAAGCAAGGGAACTTGAACTATAGCTTCTGAGAACTTCCTCTGACAAACAGTATTCTGCAAGAGCTTCTGTTCAACAACGTTACCTTCTGATTTCTCCAAATCAAAATATATAGCCAAGTACACTGAATGCCAAAGGACAGTTCCCAACTGCCATGAATAATCGATTATTGTAAGTGATAATCGATTATTCAAGTCCGTTACAGGTTTTCAAAGATGTGATAATCGATTATATGAAGTGATAATCGATTATTCAAGTATGACTTGTGATAATCGATTATTGCTTAATCATAATCGATTATTGCAGGTTAAAAATGCAAGTTTTACAAGGTTTACAAGAATTTCCTACTACATTTAATTTCTACAACTTGCTTTTAACTAATTCTAATATCTTCTTCAACTAAAACTTCTTGTAGCATCATCAAAACAAATTTCTTCAAGATTTACCAATACTCCTTATTGGTAACAACAAGGAGTTTGCGATTCTGGGTTTTGCGCGACTAGGATTTAACACGATTTAGGGTTATGCGTTGATGGAGATGAAGTAGTGTTGCAACGTCGCTTGCGATTAGGAAACAATGGTGGAAGGAGATGGAGGCGCTGTGGCAGTCCGAGGATGGCGCAAATCACGACCATGAATTTGGGCTCTTTCAATACCCAAAATATAGTCCGAATTACCCAGCTATTTAAATAGAAAATATGGAGCTCAAATTTTTAGTAATCTTCTAAATGAGTTGTGGATGAGATGACAATGATGATAGTATCTCTAGATAAACAATGAGCTTCATTTTTGTTCTATCAAACCACTGCCTGGGTGCCTGGGTGTTTGTTCTAGGCTATAAAGGGTCCTGTTCCATTTACAAACAAAAGATTTCTCTTCAACTTCAAATTGTCGGGTTTGCACCATATTTACTGTGTCATTCAAGAAGTCATTAAGAAAAAGATGATTCACATTCAAATGAAATAATTCCCAATTACTAGTGAGGGCCAGAGTGATGGTGAGTCTAATAGTAATAGGTTTAACAGGAGAATTCTCACAAAAATCAACACCGATTGAAGTTGAAAAAGCAACATTTTATATTCCCAATCTTCATATGGGAGAACAAGAATTTCAAGGAAGATTAGGATATAACATTAGAATCAATGGCTAAGATACCATCTTAGAGAAATTGAAGACGTGGCAGGAGTGATGTGGCAAAACCTGACCACGTCACCATCCCAGCTCATTAAAAAGTTAACTCCGTTAAGTCAATTTAACGGCAGGGGCAATTTTTCATTTTTAAGAACTAAATTGGCGAAACCAATAAGACGGGGATCTAATGGGAAAACCTCACATAAACATGGACTTCCGAAGGGGTTTAACCAAATAAATTTTAAACTTAAGACGAACCCGAGGTAAGGGCTTCTAGTGTTTTTTCCTTGAAATAAGAGTTCCAAAGAGTGTCCAAAAAACTTTTCCACCAAAAATAATAATTATTCAGTATACACTATAACACCATTCACTATTACTTATGACACTACTACTAACATACATAGTAAGGATTGACAAAATGACAATTCTTTCGTCATTCCATTTTTTGTTTTTTAGGTTTTTATTTGTGATAACTTTAGTTTATATTAGTTCATACAAATTTGAAAATGAGTTCTGAATATATGAAATGCCAAAATTAATCTACATTTGCTAGTTTTCTACTTTTCAAGTTTGGTAAGACTCTAAAAATTATTCATTTACAAAGGAGAAGAACGTCCGAAAATGCATTTTTGAACCTCATTTGATACATTTCACATTGAAAATGACTATTTTCATACGTTGATTGACATCGTCATTGGCCATTTCAAACGTCAATTAACATTAGAATAATCATTTTTCAACGTCAATCAACGTCTGAAAATGCTCATTTCTTAGGTCAATTAACATCTAAAAATAGTCATTTTTTACGTTAATCAACATCTTCCACTATAACATCGATATTTTTACAAACGTTAGAAAAAAAATAACATACGTGAAAATTCTTTTTTTTTTCTTTACAAGTACTCTTATATTGCATTATATACAAAGAATTCCCAAATTTATTAAGAACTAAACATGGTTTTAGATTCTCAATAAATTTATTTTTAGTCATTTAAATTTAAATTGATCTTTTATAAATTAAAAATAATATATTTTAGTCTCTTTATTCAAATATATTATATCTAAAACACTATGAAATACTTATATGTACTCATAATTTTATGATAGAAATAAGAAATTAAAATAGTTATATCGAATATTTGTAATTGATAATCATCTAAATCAAAATTCAATGGTGTTTATGATAAAAAGGACTATAGAAGATATTTTTTAAGTTATATAAATTGGAATGATTAATTTTAAATTTAAAAGACTATAGAAAGGTGTTAAATTAAAATATATATATATATATATATATATATATATATATATATATATATAATATTTAAACTATTTATTAGTTAGTGATTCTTCTTTTTAATATTTTAGGTAGGCTATTTGGTTTAGCAGAGACATTTAGACACATTTAAAGTCTAATAAATAATTTTAGTCAGCAGAAGATGATGTTCATATTGATAGGTTTTTATGAATAATTCATTGTTTTGAAAAGGAATCACTGCACAATTATGCTATTAGAGAACTGTAAGTCACCATCTATTGTTTTTGGTCAAAGATTTGACATACATATCCAAAAGTTGAAGCTTCATTTCAACTTCTTCCAATTGACTCTTGCTTGTGTAATATATCAAGCTATTTTTAGAGAGATTTCATTACCAATTAATTGCTTTCATTTAAGAATGTATCTAACTCAATTTGTATGATGGAACGATTTTGAACCTTGTTTTTACACAAGAAATAAATTTTGAACAAATTTACCAAAAAACAAATCGTTTTGACCTTATAAAATGTTGAAAAATCTTTATTCATAAAGTTTGAATTTAATTATCTTTCAAATATTTTTTTTACCTTGCAATAATATCTTTTGTCCTAAAAGTGTCCCAATAGATTGACACATCAGAAGATGTTTTAACATATTAAAACATTTTCATCTTCTGGTCAGATTCTCTGTTTTCTGTGTCTCATCCACTTGAACTCCACCATTCTTGTTATTCACTAAACAACATTTTTTAAGTCACATGGGTTGGTTTAACCCTCGTGTCAACTACACCAATTGCATTGCTCAATTATTGAGAACACAAGACAAATCAATGAAAAGTATGTTTTTGCAATTGCAGCTTCTGAAAAGCACTTCCAATAAACTAATCAAGATTCTCAAAGAAAGAAACAAATCATCCTATGAAGATGCCAAATTCAACCAATAACCAAGGCTTACGCCACAATCCATAAGTATCTCTCTCACAAATCAATTTTGCGTTGAGATTGATCAATAAGACAGAGACAACAACATCAAACAAAGCCTTAACCTTAACCTTAGAGAAAGAATGAAAAACAAAATTGGCTACAACAAAAATCTTGTAAAATATGTACATCTTTTATTACAGCTAGAAGCCAATATGCACTATCTACAATCACTGATTTGCTGACCCATGATGAAATCTTTTAGCTTTTTTTTTTCTGTTCTTCTTCTGCTAAATATCATGTATTGACAGAATGTAGATGCAGCAATTTTCAAGGCTTTTTTCTGTGTTGTTCTTCGATCAGAATTCGAATTTTATCTCAGTAATGCAGACAATGTTAACTTTTTGTTAAAGTCAACATAAGCAACTCAGATAAAATTCTAATTCTGATAAAAAAAAGTAAGATGAAGAAAAAATATCAGAACATCAGAAACTGCATCTAAATGCTGTTCATTCTCATCTTACAATGGATGCAACTGTGTGAGCCCAGAACCTAAGATTATCTTTCATGTCAATTTCATTACCCCTAGCTGGTACCCTCCAATTCAGCAAAGGATTTTTCATCTCCCTTTGATCCAAAACATCCCAAGCCTCAGACAAATAAGGCATGTTGTCAGAAACCACACTTTCATCATCACCTTGCCCTTCATCTTCATCTCTTCCTAACCTTTGCAAGCCAGGTATCAGAGAAACAAGTTTTGAATCCTTGTCCTCTTCAGAAAACACAAACCCCAAATCCATAAACCCTTTTAGCTCCTTAAACTCAAGCTCAGATAGGCTCCTGCTGGTTCTCTCTCTCCTGAGCCTTCTTCCATGACCAAACCCCTTTTGTTTTCTCTTAAAGTTTACACCTTCCTTTTCATGGCTTCCACTAGAGAATTCCATGATTTCCCTCTCAGAAGGGATTGTCCTCAGCCTTCTGAGGGTAAGCACAGAATTTGGTGAAGGAGAATCACACAAAATACTTGATGAGGAGTCCAAGTTTTGATCACTGTAGGATCTAACTTCAAGGGTTGGAGTTGGAACCAGTGAAAGCTTTGCATCAGGAGGAAGCACCTCCTCCACCTTGTTGCTGTGAGAGATTGAAGGGGTTTTGTTGGAGAGAATCGAAGCCTCGAACCAGAAGGAATCAAACAATCTCAGAACTTGTTCTGCAGCAGCCATTGTTACTGTGTCACAAATTGAATGGCTTAAATTGAAATTAGATTCTGCAGCGATATGCTGAGAAGGTTGGAGATAAGAAGAAAACGTGTCCATGTTATGTGGTTCCGATATATTTATATTCAAAGTGGTATTTCTTAATTGCCACTGCCTCTATCTATTCCTTTGTTTTATTCTCATTTTATTCGAATATGCAGTTTGGGAAATTTCATGAAACTTTCCCCTTATGCTTGTCTGGTTCTAAGAAAAGGGTCAAATTAATATATCACATTGTGATTGTGAAAAGCATTTGCCAATTAACTATTTTTTTTTAACTGATATGGCTGAAATTTTTAATTTGAAATTATGTTAGAAGTTTCTAGTGAAAGATATTAATTAGGAGTTCGATCTGTTTGAATTGTTTGAGTGCCAGTTAAGATGATGGTGAAGAAACTTTTGATATTTAATATAATAAATAAATGATATAATTTCTTTTACACAGAAAATAAATTATCAAATAAATGTGGTTAACTTTCTTCTGTGGATTTATTAATTAAAATGAGATGGTTGTTCTAAACTTTTTTTTTTATGTGCCAGAAGGTAAAAACAGTGAAAGTTACCCTTACAAGGACGAGAAGAAGACATATATAATAAATTTTTATCTCGTATAAAAATGGAAATTGAATATATGTTACAAGTACGGAAGAAAATAAAATCTTTTTGAAATCTTTAATTACATAAAGAAAGATAAAATAGAAAATCTTCCTTATTTTATTAAGGAAGCAAAATGAATAGAATTTATTAATTTATAGGAAACATCCTTCAAAGATAAATTAAAAGAAATGAAAGGAGAAGTATTTTAAAAAGTAAATGTAAAGTATTTACCTAGTATTGTAATTAATAAAGTTATACGAGTTTTTTTTTTTATAAAATTCGACTTTACAAAATTATAAAAAATTAAATGTAAAATATAAACATAATTATCTATTAAAAACAAATTATTAGAATTATGATATAACCCACGTATATTGTAAAATATTATAAATTTTTCTAAATTTAATTTCTCACTTTTTCTCGTTAATGAAAAACTTTTTCTTGCTTTTAAATCATTTTCAGAAAAAAAAAAAGGTTATAGAAACTGCCATGAGCACTGATTAATAAACCAAGTTATTGAATGAGTACTACAAAATTATTCAATCAGTAAATATAACTTGGTTTATATTTTAGCCCAATAAAGAACAAAAATAGTATATAGAACTTGATGTAAGATAATATTTTATTATGATAATTAATAATTATAATAATAGTAGAGTTAGATATTTTTAATCAAAGGAAAAAATATAAAATTTAAATTAAAAATTTTATAGTGTATTAATCTTTTTATTTTTATTTCTAATGTTAGTACGTTTCTTTCCATTTACTGAATTTGTATTAATATTAGATATGTGCTTTTTTTTATCTAATTTTATTTTTTGATAATTTTTAATTTATGAGTTTTGAGAATATATATATATATATATATATATATATATATATTAATGAGAAAATAAAAATTTTACTTCAATTTAATTACAAAATTATTAACTAGGTTAGTATAAAATATATAGCAGTAAAATAAAAATTGTAAAAGGTTGTAATAGGTTTCTTGTGGATTTACTTAACTGATAAAATCTAAATGGTCTAAAAAATTTAAACTTATTTATTTTAAAGTTTAATATTTCCTGTATTCTCTGAAAAATGTAGATGTAAAGAGAAAATCGAACGTAACCTGAACCTCGACATGTTGTCATTCTTACCTTTTATAAATATTTATGCATATATTTTAAAAAATTAAACTAAATGATAAAAAATAACATAAAAATAAACAAAAAAAAGGTTTGATATATTTTTTTTGGATTTATTAAAACTTTTATTTGTTGATTGAATTTAACTTTTCTAAATATCTAAAATTGACAAGTCTTGTTTATTGTTTAACTTTAGTACAGAGAAATACAATTGGTAATCGCTATTAAAGTAAAAATAGGTCAAACTAGGTACTTACGATTCAACCTAAAACATGTTCCATCTACGCATTCATAAAAGCTATTTGATTAAAATGGTGATGTTTAATTGGACTATTCTAATTAACCGATTTAAGTAAATATAAATAGTATTTTTATAAGTATTAGTATAATATTATCTTTTATGATAATTAAATTTAATACAAAGATATTGTAACATCCCATAAATACAGTAATAAACTATACAAATAGAATATTCACATTGATTAATATATCAATTCAGTCTTACACTAAAGAAATAAAGCACGCTCGTGGCCGAACGACCTTACATAAACTAATACAAATATCTAAAGATGTTCAATAAACATAAATGACCGAATGGTTTACAACGCATAAATACTGGACGGTCAAATTAAGCAAAAGGGGAGAGTGGTTGTTCAAAAGCAACATACAAAACTAACTACGCTAAACATTTACCCGAATGAACTACTGTTCGGCCTTCACTTCTATATCGACGAGGTTTTCTTCCTCTAAGATTCCTCCTTCAAGCGTCTCCTCAAGCAATGCCTCTCCATCTGCTCACATCCACACGGATGATCATTGCAAAGACAAGGACGGACGTACAAAACAGGACAACACAAGGAAAACGCAGGGTAAGCTTATTTAATTTAATTCAAGTAATAACAGGCATTTCTCAACATATCAAATATTCCAATATACAAATCAATCAATTTCTGAGTTCAATAAATTCCTGATACTAGACTGACTGTTCGGACTGTATGAATTCTGTGTAGCTACGACGTTCGTGCACCCAGGTGGTGTAGTAACTGGAATTTATCATCAGCTGCCACCCGAGGTTAGTCCCTTCCATCCAAAGTACCCCTAAGGACTAGGACCTCCTGCCGTTCCCACACATGACATACTCCCCTCTACGTGAGGACGAGCACTCACGGAACATCAGGATGAATCGCCAGCTAAGCTTTGTCCACATTCATACTTTACAAATTCCAACTTTCATCCAAGAGTCGTTCCTCCCTGGAACGCTCGTTCAAAATCCACAACCATCATTTCATCTCATATACTGTTCATTCTTTATAATTTTTCACTTTAATATCATTTTCATCTTCCTTTCCAATTACATAAAATGACGAGCGTTCAGCCCTCTTCATAACGAGGACGAACGTTAAAAAACAAGACCGAGAAATCCTCGTTTCAGAACAGAATAAAACCGACACATAATATTTGACGAACGTCATTTACCACTCGAATCAGTTGAATGAACTGACTCTAGGAAGATCCGATCAATACTCAAAGAATAATTTAAGTAGGAAGGCTCTAGGCCGAATCCAAATAGATAAAGACACCTCAAGACGATTAAATGACCATATCGAGAACAATTCAATTATAAAAACCGACTGCCAGTCAATGACCGAACGCAGTACACGGATTTACTGAAATTTGGACGAACGCTATTTCCACCCGTTTGGTAATTAAGTACGAGGACGAGCGTTCGGTATAGGACCGAGCGTCACTCATAACGAACGCTTTGGGTCGAGACCCATCACTGATTCGAACTGATAATAGAAATAGAAATTAATATAATATGAGATGGTGAAGTTAGGTTTTTAAGAATGACTAAGTGTCCGAATGTATATTTACAAGCTTCTCATTTTCTCACATAACACTCAGGGCATCTACGTTTGGCCGAACGCTCAAACGTAGCACTCTTACAAGAGGGCGTTCGTCCTCAACTAGAATTCTTTCCAAATGAAAGAATTCAATTCAAAGAAGTTTACTAACAGCACCGAACGGTCAAAGACCGTTCAATGACGAACGTTCATTATCATAGGGAATTTATATTCAAAGTTTCTTTAACATTAAACTCATTTCTCAGCATAAAGTTTCATATTTTCAAATACTCATATCATATTACATTTTATATTTCTCATGTATCAGCTCATAATCATAATCATATACCAAAATCAAATATCATAAATTCATGCTTCATACAACTCACAGAACGTCCATACAGCATACTACAAACATACGAATTAAATTGAATAAGCTCCCCTTACCTGGATCAGTGAGTGAACGAACGTACTAAAACACTCTTTGTCTGACTGAGTTCACTTTCTACCCTTACGTTCCACTCCCCTTTAAACTAATTTCAAACATTCAATAAACCAACAGAGACTCAGACAGGATAACAGCATGCAACCGAAGCTGGGTTTGCATGTATCAGAAAAACGAACGGATAGGCATAAGGAAACTTACCAGTTTCAGAACTCAGATTTGTTGGGCTCAAAGTGAAGCTTGAGACGCCGGGAATGCTTCCACGGTGCCTGAACGGTGATCGGAGTAGAGAAAGGTAAGTTACAGTAGAGAGAAGGATGGGTTTTCTAGAGAGAAGAAGGAGGAAAATGAAAGATCAGAGCTTGGAAGGAAGGGTGCATGCAGAGGAGAGTGGGCAGGGTTTTCAGAAAATCATTTTTGTCTGCCCCACGCCCAAACGGACGTGCATTCTCCTATAGACACCTGTCCTCCACTACTGATTTTCGAATCTTCCATTCTTGACACCTGGCGTCCGTGCAGAGGTTTTGGGTGCGTTTTAAATGACTCTGACAATGGCTTTGGGTGAATTTTTAATAAGACATGACAGGTGGGTTTTCTGAGGTCTGACAGATATAGACAGGAATGATCTTGTTTTCTAAGACTTTTTCTTCTTTTTTCTTCGAAAGGTATTTTGAACAATAAATATTTTCTTTTAAGAAGAACAAGAAAGAAAGATTTTAAAGTAAGATTGTCTATTGTTTTTAAAACTTTTATAATTAACCTACAGTACTATATGGTCATATGGTAGCATAAAGGAGTCGAGCGGATAAGACACTGAAAAGGAACGATCAATTCAGATAGGTCGTGATAAACATCACTTATGCTTAAGATAAAGGAATGATGAAACAATTGCACGGTCATGGAGAGGGGATATTGGACAGACGCCTCAAACAATAAGACCTTTAAACATAGTTTCTAATCAAGATTACTGATAAGAGTTATTTAGTGGGTAATTGACCATCATTAAGCCGTAATTAAGATTTCACTAATCACAAATTCATCTCGAAATCTATAAATAGATGTTAAAGGTAATAAAGTAGGTGATTGCATTTATTATGAATATAAGATTTTACTGTGAGCCTCAATCGGATAAATCACCGACTTAAGCGTCGAAGTGCCTTTGACAGAAACACCGGACGATTTGTAGTGTGAGTAGAGAAGAATTTTGATTAAGAACATTCAGAACTACCTTAGCTGACTTGGAGTAAAGTGTGAATGAGTGTTGTGTGGAGATCCTCGACCCTACACCCGAAACATTTTGACGCCCACCATGGGGTTGGGTGATCCAAAAGAAGACCCAATAGTGTCCACAAGAAACATGAGCTCAAAAGACTTGACTGAGATGATCAGAGCACTGCAACAATAGATGTTGGAAATGCAGCATCGGTATGAGGGAGAACCGGTCGCCCTAAGGATTAAGAATGCGGCCAGGGCCGCCAAGGAGAAAGCCACCGATGAAGAAGACCAAATTGTTCGGGTAAAATAGACGGCGCAACACTCTGGACTGGTCGAGACGAATCAGTCGTTCGTTCCCGCCATTATGGAGGTCCATATATTTGACCAAATTGTTCCCACAAACTTCAAACTGTATGACGGTACGACCGACCCAAAGGAACACTTGAAAATGTTTGTCAACCGAATGACATTTCATATTGCTAGTGACGTCATTTGGTGTAACACCTTCTCTTTGTCCTTGGAAGGAGAAGCTCTAGGGTGGCTCAACTCCTTGCCACCTAACTCGGTGGAGAATTTCTCCAACATTAGGCGCATGTTTGGCCAACAATGGCGTTAATGAGCCTTGGACAAGAGAAGAAAAAGTCACTGAAGACCTTAATGGATCGTTACCAGAAAATCGTTCCGCGGATCAAGGGTCTCAACCCTAAGTTTTCCCTTCAGCACATGGAGACCGCCCTTATGCTTGGGTTTTTTGCTGACAGCTTGTGTCGTAGGCCACCCAAGACGATGGAGGAGTTGAGGGAGTAGGCGATTGATGACATAAGGGTGGAGGAGGCAGCGGAGGAGAAGAAAGAGGGAAAGAAGTCGGGTGGTCAGGGCGAGAAAGAATTACCTCAGGGGTCGCGTTTCCAACAACACACCCCGTTAAATGCTCTCCATGCAAAGATACTACAAGAGGCTCTGAGTGTCAAGCTGATATCAATGCCAAAGAGGCGACCAACCCCTTCGGGGGCGGATGGCAATAGGCATTGCCTCTATCGCAAAATATGAGTCACACCACGGAGCAGTGTGTGACCCTCAGAGATAAAATTGAAGAGTTTATCCGGGCGAGACAACTCAAGAAGTATATCAAATAGGAGAAGCAGGAGAGTAGTCCATGATAGAGGAGTTCAGACAAAAAAAGTATTGGGGACGCTTCACTATGAAGGGACTGACTGACCTCGACGAGAAAGGAGGAGAAGTAGAAGTAGGGATCACCCGTTACGTGGGCATATCAACACCATCTCCGAAGGATGCGCGAGCGGCAGATCCTCGTCGTCGGCACAGAAACGCCATATGTGTGCTCTCTAGTCGGTCCATTTGGTTGATAAGCCCCGGAGAACAATGCCAATAATCACCTTCATGGAAGCGGACTTCCACGCATCCGACTCCGACCAGAATGATCCCATGGTGGTCACCATGGAGATAACCAGATATGGCATAGGCAAAGTGCTCATTGACTATGGAAGCTCGGTCAATATCCTCTATTAGAAGACTTTCCAATGGATAGACTTGTCGGAAGACCTCATCATCCCCTACAACGAGTAGATTGTGGAATTCGTTGGCAAACGGGTAGATACTCGGGGATACGTGGAGCTTTAAACTCATTTTGGGATTAGACGAGACAACTACGTAAAAAGGGCTCGATATCTTCTAGTGGAGGCCAACACAACGTATAACACATTGCTCGGGCGACCATTCCTGAATATGTTTGACGTCATCTAGTAGACACCCCACCTAGCAATGAAGTTTTCCTCCAAGAGAGGAACGATTTGCACAATCTGTGTCGATTAGAAGACCGTGTGGGAGTGTTACGCGTAGGACTAAAGGTGTACCATTTCGTCCTCCCAAGGAAGGCGTGGTGGTCTGAGGTTGCGATGGTAGACTTAACCCCGCGTACGAATACGGATGACTAAATAGAGCCTTAGGGCGAGGTAAAACCTATCATCATAGGGAGTGGCAGTGAGCAAATGACCGTGATAGCAAAGGAACTCGATAAAGTAGTCGAAAGTGAATTAATCGAGGTGCTAAAGAAAAACCAGGATCTCGTCGCATGGACAGCAACAGACATGCCAGGGATTCACCCATTCGTCATGTCACATAAGTTGGCGCTCTTCAAGGAAGCACGCCCGGTCGCACAAAAAAGCGACAGTTGGGGGAAGAGAAGAACAAGGCGATGGAGGTCGAGGTCCACAAGTTGAAGGAGGCCGGATTTCTGAGGGAAGTTACATATACAACCTAGCTAGCTAATGTGGTCATGGTAAAGAAGTCAACCGGGTAATGGCAGATGTGCACGAACTACACAGATTTAAACAAAGTTTGCCCAAAGGATGCCTACCCACTATCCAGCATAGATGGCTTAGTTGATGGAGTTTCGGGGCCTAAAATCCTAAGCTTCTTGGATGCCCACTTGGGGTACAACGAAATCCCTATGTACACCTCCGACCCGAATAAGATAACTTTTATCACAGACCAGGCCAACTTTTGTTACGAGGTCATGCCATTTGGGTTAAAGAGCGTTGAAGCGACCTATCAAAGGCTTGTAGACAATATATTCCATGAACATATCGACTGGTGCATAGAGGTATACGTGGACAACATGGTGGTGCATTCCAACATAGTCAAGGACCATATTAGAGACTTAGAGGAGGTTTTCACCCAAATCAGACGATATAACATGAGATTGAATTTGTCCAAGTGGACCTTTGGTGTGGGAGCAAAACATTTTTTGGGCTTCATGCTAACATCTAGAGGGATTGAGGCCAACACAAAAAATGTGCAGTCGTCCTGAAGATGCGTAGCCCACAAAACTTGAAGGGGATTTAGCGGCTGGTGGGACAAATGGTTTCTCTTTCTTGATTCATCCCCAAATGGGCCGAGTGGATATGACCGATGCTTAAGAAGACGAAGAAGGACTCCCCAAAAAAGTGGGATGAGCAGTGCGAGGCCGCCTTCACAGAGCTGAAAACTATCCTAGCTACTCCCCTTGTCATGACTCGTATGGTCAAAGGCAAGGAGTTGTAGTTGTACCTTAGTTCAAGAAAACCTATACCCACAACTCGTTTATTTCGTTAGTAGGGTGCTTCAGAACCCATAAACCTAATATCAATAGGTGGAGAAGGTAGCTCTAGAGCTACTCACTACAACCAGAAGACTAAGGTTGTACTTTCAAAGCCATCTACGGACCACCCAAAAGCAAAAATCCTGCAAAAACCTGACTTATCTTGATGAATGTTGGGCTAAGCAATAGAGCTCTCATAATTTGGTTTGCGTTTTGAGCTAAAGGATCAATCAAAGGGCATTACCTAGCTGAGTTTGCCATTGAATTGCCACAAGTAGACGACCTTTCACGCTTTGCATGGAAGTTGTTTGTAGATGGTTCATCACACAAGAAAGGTGGAGGGGTGGGAGTGATTCTTGAAGGACCTGGCGGTCTGGTGATCGAACATACCCTCCTTTTTCAAATTTAAGATCTCATACAACCAAACAGAGTATGAAGTGTTGGTTGCTTGCTGGAGTTGGCCAAGGACATAGGAGCAATGCATGTTGTATGCTAGACGAATTCCTAGCTAATACTAGGATAAATCAATGGAGAGTTTCAGGTCAAAGACAACCAGTTGCTCCAATACTTTCACAAGGCCACACAGTTGGTAGAAGCGTTTCGCTCGGTACATATAAAACACATCCCACACAGGGAGTATACGCGGGCAGACATGTTGTCGAAGTTAGTGGCTGGAAAACAGAGAGGACAATTGTCCGTGGTGATCAGGTAAGTGTTGTTGAAATCGTCAGTGGAGTGTATATTGATAACATCCCCGACCAATGATGATTGAAGAATATATATAAAGAAATTGATGACGCAATAAGAGGCAGTAAGGCAATCCGACCGACTAATGCACGAAAGATCACGCGATTTGTCTCGATAAGAGATGAATTGTGTAGGAGGAGTTTCACAACCTCGCTTCTCAAGTGTCTTACAAGAGCTAAAGCCAAATATGTGTTGGACGAGTTATAGAACAAAGCTTGTGGTTTTCACAACGGTTGCTCGACACTTAAGGCTAGGGCACTCACGGTAGGGTACTACTAGCCCAATATGGAAGAGGACAACAGACAATTTTTCTAACGATGTTGTGCCTGCCAAGCCCATGCGAATGGTTTAAATGCCCCATCGGTCATGCTTTCTAGTATTGTGCCCCTTAGTCATTCGCACAATGGGGAATGGACATAGTGGGTCCATTTCTAGTCGATAAGGCCCTAAAGAAGTTCCTTTTGGTTGCTATCGACTACTTCACCAAGTGGGTGGAAGCGGAGGCACTCACAACCATAACCGCACAGTAAGTGTAGAAGTTCATGTGGAAACTAATTTGTCACTTCTGGTTACCCCGGATAGTTATTACAGATAATGGTAGACAGTTCATTGACAAGAGGCTCGCCAAGTTCTATAAGAATTTGGGCATCAAACATATCACCAACTCGGTCAAGCACCCATAGACGAACAACCAGACCGAGACTGTAAAAAAACCCATCATCTTAGAGGTCAAAAGAAGATTGAGTGATAAGAAAGGGGCATGGGTGGACGAGCTTCTTAAGGACCTATGGGTGTACCAATGGACACTGCATAGTGCCACTACCGAAACCTATTTCAACCTGACCTATGGTATTGATGTCATGCTGCCGGTAGAGGTGGGGGAACCTTGGCTACAAAGGCAAATGTAAAACACCTACTTTAATGAAGAAGAGCTAAGGGTAAAACTTGACACCCTGCAAGAACGAAGAAAGGCAACATTTGTCTGGTCAAAAGCTTGCGTAAAACTTGTGGTGAAAAGATCAACACCAAGGTCCTGCCTAGACTCTTCAATTAAGGAGATCTAGTATGGAGACAAACGGGAGCCACAAGGCGATGAACGACCCACGTGAAACTAGCAACCAATTGGGAAGGACCATTCAAACTAATTGAAGACTTTGACAACGGAGCCTATTGGTTAAGCCATTCGGACGGAAGGATGATACCCAATACTTGAAACGCCTCCCATTTAAAGTTTTATTTTAGTTAAAGTGTATGAATCTATGTACGATTCTCCACCAATTAATACAATACGCAACCACAAAGGGTATCCATTTAAGCAAGTACTGAGTTGGTGAATGACGAGTTCCGAAAGGAACCACTGCCAACTCAATTGAGTAGTGAATGGTGAGTTTCCTAAGGAACCACATCCACTCGGTCCAAATAAAAAGCAATAACAGGATGGGTAAGTGGCGAGTCCCTCCGCAGACCACTGCCAATCCCGCTCAAAGTTGGTGAATGACATGTTCTTCTTAAGAACCGCTACCAACCTTGAACCACATGAATGCATGAATAACTTAAAGTTAGGCTAGACCTAATAAATCATGCAGTAGAGGCGGACCAAAGTAACTTAATAGAAAATATGATGAAAGCAAAAAACAAAGCCAATTTGTATTCATGATGAATCGAGGGTTTACAAAATATTTTGAGCGGTCGTCGAAGCAAACTGATGAGTCAACATTTTCTCGATTTCACTTAGCTTATTGTGCTAAATTTAATCAGGGAATTGTGCTTAAATGTTCGGTATTTTTCCGTTTTTGATAACTGTGCTTAATTGAACCAAAAATTCTTATTTTAATTAATTTGAATTATCTGAGACTAATGATTTGCATTATTAATTGTAGGGAAATTGTTGGATAACAATTTGGGACATTTGGATGGCTGTCACATAATTCAAGACTCTCCATAAAAGAAGTGTGCACAAGAAAGAGGACACTATGGTGATTTTACTCTTTGGGCCTTTGAGAAAGAGGTGCTTCAATTGAAAATGGGGGTGACGTCTAGCAAATTAAAGGTGATGACCTTGGAGAATAAAAGGTGTTTCATCATTGAAAGCACACAGCAACCACGTCCTTGAAGGAAAAAGCGTTGTAAGCTGGACAGTCACGTGCTGCATCAAATTACACTTTCATTTTTTTATTCAATTGGTTGGAGCAAAGCACACGGCCTGCCACGTGAAAGAGCTTCCACGTCCAGCACAGCAATGGGGTGCACATAGCAACTTGGAAGCACACGTCCACGGTCCAGCAACACAGCTCTCGGTCCAACTTGAAGAGGTGCCCTTGTGCACGTGAGGTCTAGTTGGCAGGAGAAGAAAGGGTGGCATCCAGCATTTTCCAGCACTCACGGTCCCATTTGGAAGTGCACGTCCAGCAAATTAAAGGGCTGATTGGTTTTAATTGAAGAAGTGAAGCAGCTTGGAGGGGTGACGTCCATCAAAACCACGCGTCCAAGGGGCACGCGGAGCTTCATTTTCTAGTAGCAGCAACACGACCCAAGGCTGCCACGTTTTGAAGTGCAGCACACGTCCAGCAAGCGGGGAAGAGGTAGCGTCCAAAGGATGGGGGTGGCAATGAGAAAGCATCACCTTCTACCACATTCCAGCAGCATCCATCATTCCAAAATTGCAGCACACAGCCACGTCCACACGCCAGGGAGAAGATGTCACGGCCCATGGAAAAGAAGTGGCAAAAAGAAGAAGCATCCAGCAGCTTTACACGTCTACTTGAAGGAGGTCCAACAGAAGAAATGGGTGCACACGGGATCCCAGCACAGGGTAACGTCCAGGAAGCACAATGGTGATTAAAGGAAGAAGGTTGATTCAGTCCAGCGAGCATGTGATGGCAAAAAGAAGAAGCAGTCCAGCAGCTTGAGGAAGGGGTGCCTAGAGTAGCTGATTCAATGTCTAGCATCTTGGAATTGAGGAGGTGCTGGGAGAGAAATGGGCAGAGGGCCTGGTCCAACATCCAGCCTACACACAGCCACAGAGATGGAGGGTTACGGAGAGGATTAAAAACACTTTGCTTGGGAGTGAAGCGAGGTGTGCTGGAAGGAGGTGTCTCGGCCTGGGGTTGGAGTAGCCGCCACCCAAGGAGCCATCAAGAGAAGGAGGAAGCTGCAATCACACACTTGGACGTACTGGAAGAAGTGAGGTGAAGAGCACACGGCTGTCACGTGGAGAAAAGAAGAGCTGATTCGTTTTGGTGAAAGAGAAGCACGATCATTTATTGAGAATAGAGGATTCAGTGATTATTTGGAGAAATGAAGCTTGCACACATGGAGTTAGAAAGGAGGTGTCACGGTTTGACTGGGAGAAGCACATTTCATTCTCACGGTGATTCTATTGGTGATTTTCATTGAGAAGAAACTAGTAGGGGCTTATTTTCATTTTATTATGTGACTTCATTTAGGAATTGCCTTGCTTTCATTTAGGATTTGCTTAGCGGTAATTTTGTTTGGTTTTAAATAGATGTGTTATGCTGATTTATTTTGTTTTAATGGTTGCACCGAGAATCTTTTATATTATATACATTTAAATGCATTTAGTTTGGAAGCAGCGTATTCATTTATTTCAGCTCACTATTCACGCGTTTTTTAGATTATTGTTTTCAGTGATGGAAGTGCGTTGCAAGCTACTGCAATCAACATTCCATTTTCATAGCTTAACCATAGCTTCTTTTATTCTAGTTGAATGATATGATTTTTTTTATTTTATTTTTTATTTATCAATTGCTTTTCGAGTGGGTCATACAAGTTTCTTTAATTTAGTTGTAATGTTAGCTTAAGTGACCAACGATTTAAGTTTGTATTTGAAATCGTTTTTACATTTCTGCTTGCATTCGTGTTTTATTCAAGTTCATCCGCAATCACTAAAACACTTTCAAACCCCCCTCTTATGTGTTCGACCTATTACCTGAACCACATTTGGTCCTTGAGAGACGACCTAGGAGTCACTTCCTAGCACTATACTGCATTCTTAAATGCACATCAAATTTGATGGGCCGCGACAGCCGCATCACAAACACTTTACAAAAAGAACAATGTTTCGCCTGGTCGTCTTAAAAAAACCAAAAAGAAAATTGAAACAAAGAAAAATTGATTAAATCCTCTACCCGAATAAGTTACTCATCATTTGCATTCTGGTCGCCCTCATCGTTGGTCGGTATCTCTTCCCGTTCGCACGTCTCCATTACCCCCTTGACGTCGGCCACCCCAAGGTCATAAGGGATCTCTTTAAGAGCAACAAGACTCCCTTTGTAGACGTCTTTCATCATGTCAAACCCAGTGGTGGTGACATCAACCTTGAGTAGGAAGGCTTCTGATGAAAAGCCTTGTTGAAGCCATCCTCATGCTCAATTAGGATTGCGATCAGTCAAACGTTAAAGTAGTGGAAGAAGATGGCGGTCGTAGGAGATATGTCCAAAGCAGAACATATCACCACGAGCTCCTGCGTGCAGACCCAGTCGCTCGGGTGTGGCTGAGTGGAAGCGATATTTAACTCCTTTAGCATGACAGCTTGGAATTTCGTAAACGGAATCCAGACAGACATCTGGGAGAAGAGGTAAGTGTACACTAAGAAAAAGCCTTCGGCATTATCTGTCTTCCCATGGTACACCCGTTCATTCCCTTTATAGACCACTAACCTGATCAGTTCGGCATCTTCCACATTCCACACAATGCAAGACCGGTCGACCCATTCTTCCAATTCCCTCTTTAGGCGGAAGCAAGTGACATACAATCCCACTTCATGAGATGTCCAGTCGTAGGCCAAAATGGCAGGCAAAGTGTGGATGTACTCGTCCCCCTCATTCTCACCATCTACCTCCACTCCTCCAAAGATCAATCGAAATTAACCCTATCACTATGCACATCGACTGAAAGATCAACCGAGTTGCTTTCTTGCTCGGTTATCTCAAAGAAAGATGAAGACACAAAGCTCAGAGACGAAGGTCGAGCACCGTCGCCAATAAATGCCCCATCGTCCCTCCCGATGACTCCTCAAACGAAAAAAGTTGAACGATTGTCATTATTATTACCTTAGAACGATAAAGAAATCCAAACGATACGCAAAGCAAGTGTGAAGGAATTGGTGAAGATGACAGACAGCCCACACCCCTATTTATAGGAAAATCTAGCGTAACAGCCAACACCTATCCACCGTCAATTTGGATCACGATCAACGGTCCAAATAGAGCGACTCTGCACTTTTGCAAGACTCAGGCTACGATGTCAAGACACGTATTTTCCCGCCACAACCCCTTATTCAAATCTCGTCGGAAGGATGAATAATTGATCAAGTTAAAAAGGCGACCCCGAACGATCCTAATATCAAATCCCCATGCCATCAAATGCTAGCTAGCGCTTAGTGGTCCTATTTATTGTATGGCCATGCAGCCGCTTAAAGGATTCGAGCGGGTAAGACAATTAAGAAGGAACAATCGATCCAAATAGACCATGATAAACACCACCATGCTCAAGATAAAGGAACAATGCTTGTTTATCGACCGCACAATCATGAAGAGGGGATATCAGACAGATGACCTCCAACAATAAGGACCTTTAAACATCGTTTCTAATCAAAATTACTGGTAAGAGTTACTTAGTGGGTAATGGGCCATCATTGGGTCGTGATTAGGATTTCACTAATCATAAGCCCATCTCGAAACCTTTAAATAAAGGTTAAAGGTAATAAATAAGGTAGGTGATTGCATTTATTGTGAATTTAAGATTTTAATGTGACCCTCGATTGGGTTAATAAGTGACTTAAGCTTCGGAGTGTCTTTTACAGGAAAATCGAATGGTTTGAATTATGAACAGAGAAGAATTTTGATTAAGAACATTTAGAACTACCTTAGCTGACTTGAAGTAAAGTGTGGAAGAGTGTTTTATGGAGATCCTCGACCCTACACCCAAAACATCTACTAATATTGATATTGAGAAATAAGAAGAAATTATTCAAAATATCGAGAGTCATTGTGGAGACTAAAGCTAGTAAAAAGATGTCTCACACAATTGATCGAAACTTAGGAGGATCGTTGAGGAGTGAAGAGCTAGTAGAGAGATGTTTCTTACAATTGATCGAGGGTTAAGTCTTACGAAAAAAGCAAGTGACAAAAGGTCACAACCCATAATGTTTTAGAGGCATGTGTTAGTAAAGGATGTCGTCAGACAGATCTGTAAGTCGTTAGAAGCTGATTATTTACCCCTTGTTAGGTGATCAAAGCGAGTTATTTACCCCCTATTAGAATGTTGGTCAAAGAAGAGAGGAAATATGATGGAGACCTATATAGGGAGCTTGGTGGAGATCCATCCAGGGAGCTACAACTTGAACCAGGGCTAGGTAAATTGAAGGAGAAGAAAGACTTCAAGGACTTTTACTCTTGTGCAAGGTAGTTTTTAGCTTGTTTTTTTCTTCTCTTAAGCCTTGTAAACATGTAAATAAGTATTTTCTTTAGGCCTTGTAAACATGTAAATAAGTCATTTGGGCTTGTATTTTAGGCCATTTTGTCGTTTAGGTATTATTTTAATTGATTAAAAAACTCATAATAATTAAAATACACAACTTTTCTAAAAAAACATTTTGTACTGATTTAATCGATTAAGAAAGGTCATAATCGATTAAAACAGGTAAAGTACATCAGAAAGTGCAGTTTTGGCTTTTTTTTAACTTACTTCTTGTGTGGGGATGTGATCTAACATGTTTTTAGGCTTGCTTGGGCCTTACAGAACCTTATGGAACATGGTTTAAATGAGAAGGTTCTCATACATTGCATTTGCTCTTAAAGAAGGTTCAAGAAGCTTTCTAGTTCAAAGAGAAGGTGCATCATTTTTTAGCCATTGTAACGGCTATAAACGACTATATTTCGACTCTTTACTGCATTTCTTGGTCATTTGCTATATATAGGGGTCCATAATTGATTGTTTTCACATCATTTGAGCATTGTGTGCATTTTTGTGAAACATTTTGAGCTATCTTGGTCTTTTCTTGTGCAGTTGTTTCCAAACCCCTTAGATCTTCCTTACTTCATCCTTCTACATGGTTGATCTAAGGAAACTTCCTACCAGAAGAAGATCACGTCTTTCCACTTCTGCAGATCCAAGATCTCATGTCAATAATCTAAGCGGGTGGATCTTCGATGAGGAAAAGCATTGTGAGTTCACCGCTTTTTTGGAAGGAAAGAAAGCTGATATCAACAAAGTTTGTTGATCTAAACTGGTTTCATGCCTATGGATTCCAGTTCCTACCTCTCACATTTCATCAGGGTATACAGTCTCTACTAGAGTTGCAAGGTAAATACTATCTTGATTTGGTTTGTGTTTTCTACTTAAATTTGAAGGCTAGAGTGGGATCTACTCCACCAGAGTTAAGGAAGTAGACATTATTCACGATGATGACATTTAGACAACCACTAGTGTAGAAAAGGGCTTCAATGTCACCTTTTAGACGTTTGACCCTCGAATATCCAACGTAAAAAATGACGGGTGGCATTTTCATAAATAAAACATTCATATAGACGTCGGGCCCTCCATAGCCGATGTCTATAGCCTATTAGATGTCGGCCACATACACT